>NC_057345.1:77900000-78205000 GCF_016509475.1 Prionailurus bengalensis | reverse complement strand
TAATATCAAGCCCTGAAAAGAAAACCCCAATACTTTAGAAATCGAATAGAAAAGAATAGGGGCACCAGGGTGGTTCAGTCAGTTAAGCGTCTGACTCTTGATTTCAGCTCAGGACATGATCTCATGGTTCGTGAGTTTGAGCTCCATGTCGAGCCCCATGCACTAAGAGTGCAAAGCCTGCTTGGGATTCTCTTTCTCCTTCTCTCTCTGCCCCTCCCCTGCTCTCTCCCTCTCAAAAAAAATAGTTTGTTTTCAGTATTTAGAAAAGAATGATAATGCCAAGAGGACTACAGAATGGGAAGTAAGCTCACACAACTAGAGTGTGCACAAAGAATAAAGGCATTTCAAGAAAGAGACAGTAGCCTACTAAAGCAAATACTGATTAAGATCAAGTAAAATGAGAATAGAAAAATATTACTTAAATATTGTCACATGAAGACTGATCCAGCTCATGAAGGCAATGGCCCAAAGTGACAGAGAGGGAAAGGATCCTTTTATAGACCTTTGCTCTAGCTGATCCCCCTGCCTGGAATGTTCTTCTTTGTTCAAATCTTAACTTCTTAATGAGGCCCACTCTGAACCCATCATGTTTGTTTGCCTCTCTTTTCCTACTACGATGTAAACTCCAAGATGGCAAAAGTTTTTGTTTTGTTTGATATATCTCAAGAATGCTGACCAGTGTGGTGGCACCTAAAAGTTACTCAAGTATTTCATCTATCAATTCAGTTTAATGTACTAAATTTAAATTTCTTCTTTGCCATAATGTATCAACAGATAACTACATTATTTGGCTATCATATGACAATTTCCCTACCACTGTGCATAAAAATGACATGACTCTGGCAGTAGAAAACTCCTAAAAAAAGTTATTTGGAAATTCTACCAATCCTTCAAGACCAAACTCAGCTTCTGTCACCCCTAAAGCCTTCCCCAGCTTTGCCAGTGTGAATTTCTTACTCTTTTGGACTATAGCACATACTATGTGTAATTTCATCTGACATCTATTATAATGCATGTCTTATTTTTTTTTTAAGTTTTATTTCTAACTAAAATGTAAATTGAAGCTGAGAGTTAGGTTGGTTATACATCTTTGTAACCATCACAATATGTGCATTTTAAGTGACAAACATCCAAATACATTAATGACAGAAAAACAAAGTCAAAGAACTTTTGTCTGATGGAATCTTATGCTTTTAGCAATAATCTGAGCATCTGAAACAAGTAGCTACAACTTAACCACCAAGAAAGTATTAAATATTTTTTAAGGGAAGCATTCTAAAGATAAATAATTTTTACCATGCTTGATAATTTAAGTCAGCAATAATTATCGCTTTGCTTTAACAATTTAAATGGCATACTGATATACTCTTGCAGAACCCTAGGCCATTTACTGTCAGACTTAAGAACAACCTTTTCCAAAGGTGAGAATCAAATAATAACTTTAATAAACAGTGAGTATCTCACAGGATTGGGTAAAGCTTTAAGTCATGACCCATCTTAAAGATCTATCAACAACAAGGAAAAAAGCACACATTATTATCAATTAAAACAATCTTATAGTGGTATAAGTCTCCTATATCCCAGCCACTTAACTATATACTTTACAAACACAAAAGCTAAATATTTTCCTGATATTACACATGAAGAAACTAACATGGAATGGTGATTAAGAAACTTAGCCAAAATGTACACCTGCAGTGATCTAAAAATAAACCAACATTTCATCTATGACAACTTTGGTTAACCTCTACCATAAATCCAACTGAATACCTAAGATTAGTTTTGTAACTCCATACTTAAATATTATGATTATTAGCTGTAAAATATTTCCCTCTAAAGTTTGTTTGTTTGTATGTTTTGAATTAAAAGATAGGAGAATCCTCAAACACAACAGTAACATTTCTTTCTTAGCTATGGGATCTTTGGTACAAGGAACATTGAAAATTTTTGCCCTCTTATTAGTGTAGCACAGATACAAGATCCACTAAAAATACTAATAAATTTATGGGGTGCTTACTATGTGAATGGCACTGTGCTATAGGAAATCTCAGACTCCAAGGCCATAATCGAGACAATCCTCTCTAATCTTTTATGATAGCCATCCTTGTTTTCAAAGTTTGCCTTACTGTTTAAATGGACACCTTATACAAATAAATAGGATATAGAAGGACTTCGGATTGCCTATCTCCTTTGAGGGATTTATTTAGTTCTAGTCATTATATTTATACATGCACATGTACACATTCATATAATATAAAACACAGAGAAAGAAAGAAAACATAAAACTTTTCTGTCTTACCTTTCTTTATTCTTTCCTTACCACGTATAATTTGTTCTTCTTGTGGCATCTGAGATAATTTCTGCCTAAACAACTTCTCTAGGGCTTGTGCCATAAGAACAATGTCATCTCCAGGCTAGAAAATATATAAGATTACAACATGATCAACAATTCAGGCTACCTTAGAGAAGACAGTGACACAGTACTCTTAGTATTTACTAAACAGTATTTATTGCTTCTAAATTAAGTTTACAAAATAGTGCAGCAGCTCATATTTTAAATTCTAACAAGTCACGTTAGAATGTAACATGTAACTTCTAAAAATAACCCAGGTAGCCTTTATGAGTAATAGAGGATTACAATCCAACCAATCCTACTAATACAGAAAGGTTTTAGAAATTAAAATTTCTACCTCACAAATAAGTTAAAATATATTCATGGCTGTGCAAAGTACATGACTTGACTTGATGTGATTGTTTTCAATTAACTATAAGTGATAAAATGAGACTGCAGAGCTAATTTAGTTTTTAAATCTTTTTTTAAAATTTATTCTGAGAGCATGTGTGCATGGGCGCAAGCTGGGAGGGACAAAGAGGCAGGGAGAGAAAGACTCCCAAACAGGCTCCACCCTCAGCAGAATCCCAGGGTGACCTGAGCCTGACCTGAGCCAAAATCAAGAGTTGGTCACTTAAATGACTGAGCCATCCAGCCGCCCCCTTTTTTTTCTTTCAGTTTTTAAATCTTAACTACCTGCTTGGAAGTCTTCCACTTGCTTTACTCACTACTGATAAAAAGCCTAAAGCAGAGAACACTGACTTCGAGTTAAGTATGTCAGGAAAATTACTGAACTTCATTTTAATATGTTAAATGTAAAAATACACTTGACATTGTTAAATTAAAATGAAGTTTCCAATGGCACTTTCAGAATACCATTGGTTCTGATTTTTTAAAAAAATTCATATTGACTAAGAGTCTTAAATTTTTTATTTTATTTTTATTATTTTATTTATTTTTGATTTTATTTTTAATTTTTTAAAATTTACATCCAAATTAGTTAACATATAGTGCAACAATGATTTCAGGAGTAGATTTCTTAATGCCCCTTACCCATTTAGCCCATCCCCCTTCCCACAACCCCTCCAGTAATCCTCAGTTTGTTCTCCGTATTTATGAGTCTCTTATGTTTTGTCCCCCTCCCTGTTTTCATATTATTTTTATTTCCCTTTCCTTATGTTCATCTGTTTTGTCTCTTAAAGTCCTCATAGGAGTGAAATCATATGGTTTTTGTCTTTCTCTAATTTCACTTAGCATAATACCCTCCAGTTCCATCCACGTAGTTGCAAATGGCAAGATTTCATTCTTTTTGATTGCCGAGTAATACTCCATTGTGTGTGTATGTGTGTGCGTGTATATATATATATATATACACACACACACACACATATACACACACACACACACATATATATATATATATATATATATATATATGCCACATCTTCTTTATCCATTCATCCACCGATGGACATTTGGGCTCTTACCATACTTTGGCTATTGTTGATAGTACTGCTATAAACATGGGATGCATGTGTCCCTTCAAAACAGCATACCTGTATCCCATGGATAAATGCCTAGTAGTGTAATTGCTGGGTCGTAGGGTAGTTCTATTTTCAGTTTTTTGAGGAACCTCCATACTGTTTTCCAGAGTGGCTGCACCAGCTTGCACTGCCACCAACAATGCAAAAGAGATCCTCTTTCTCCGTGTCCTCGCCAACATCTGTTGTTGCCTCAGTTGTTAATGCTAGCCATTCTGGCAGGGGTAAGGTGGTGTCTCATTGTGGTTTTGATTTGTATTTCCCTGATGATGAGTGATGTTGAGCATTTTTTCATGTGTTGGTTGGCCATCTGGATGTCTTCCTTGAAGAAGTGTCTATTCATGTCTTTTGCCCATTTCTTCACTGCATTATTTATTTCTTGGGTGTTGAGTTTGTTAAGTTCTTTACAGATTTTGGATACTAACCCTTTATCTGATATGGCATTTGCAAATATCTTCTCCCATTCTGTCGGTTGCCTTTTAGTTTTGCTGACTGTTTCCTTTGCTGTGCAGAAGCTTTTTATTTTGATGAGGTCCCAGTAGTTCATGTTTGCTTTTGTTTCCCTTGCCTCCAGAGATGTGTTGAGTAAGAAGTTGCTGTGCCCAAGATCAAAGAGGTTTTTGTCTGCTTTCTCCTTGAGGATTTTGATGGCTTCCTGTCTTACATTGAGGTCTTTCATCCATTTTGAGTTTATTTTTGTGAATGATGTAAGAAAGTGGTCTAGTTTCATTCTTCTTCATGTTGCCGTCTAATTATCCCAGCACCATTTGCTAAAGAGGCTGTCTTTATTCCATTGGATATTCTTTCCTGCTTTGTCAAATATTAGTTGACCATACATTTGTGGGTCCAATTCTGGGTTCTCTATTCTGTTCAATTGATCTGAGTGTCTGTTCTTGTGCCAGTACCATACTGTCTTGATGATTACAGCTTTGTAGTATAGCTTGAAGTCTGGAGTCTGGGATTGTGATGCCTCCTGCTTTGGTTTTCTTTTTCAAGATCGCTTTGGCTATTTGGGGTCTTTTCTGGTTCCATAAAAATTTTAGGATTATTTGTTCTAGCTCTGTGAAAAATGCTGGTTTGATAGGGATTGCACTGAATATGTAGATTGCTTTAGGTAGTATTGACATTTTAACAATATTTGTTCTTCCTATCCAGGAGCATGGAATCTTTTTCCATTTTTTTGTGACTTCTTCAATTTCTTTCATAAGCTTTCTATAGTTTTCAGTGTATAGATTTTTCATCTCTTTGGTTGGATTTATTCCTAGTATTTTATGGGTTTTGGTGCAACTCTAAATGGGATCGATTCCTTGATTTCTCTTTCTATCGCTTCATTGTTGGTGTATATGACTGCAACTGATTTCTGTGCGTTGATTTTATATCCTGAGACTTTGCTGAATTCATGGATCAGTTCTAGCAGGTTTTTGGTGGAATCTTTTGGGTTTTCCATATAGACTATCATGTCATCTGTGAAGAGTGAAAGTTTGGTCTCCTCCTGGCCGACTTGGATGCCTTTTATTTGTGTTTTCTGATTGCAGAGACTAAGACTTCCAATACTATGTTGAATAACAGTGGTGAGAGTGGACATCCCTGTCTTGTTCCTGACCTTAGGGGAAAGCTTTTAGTTTTTTCCCATTGAGGATGATATTAGCATTGGGTCATTCATATATGGCTTTTATGATCTCGAGGTATACTCCTTCTATCCCTACTTTCTTGATGGTTTTTATCAAGAAAGGATGCTGTATTTTGTCAAATGTTTTCTCTGCATCTATTGAGAGGATCATACGGTTCTTGTTAAGAGTCTTAAATTTAAGGTGGCACTGATAGTTTGGGAACCAAATTTCTATTACATTTCAGCATCACTAGTGATTTTGAGTAAATGGGATGCAAGTTTTAAAATATTTAGATATGGAACAGCTTAAAAAGGATGCAGTACTCTAGGAAACAGGAATACTATATGGAGAAAAAGCTTAATACACAAATCCAGTTTTACGGATGAAAGCAAAAGTGAAAATTAGGGTCAAAATGTCCACATACAGTATCAGACAAGCAAATGCATCAACACAAACGCAAACACTACTACTGGAATAGAACACAGTATCTTTAGGTTAACTTGCCATGTCATGAAGTTTAGATGTATGTAATTTGTTTGAATCCATACCATGAACATTTAACTTAGATTGGTTTATCATTTATAACTGAAATGGCAGAAGTATGGTAAAGAACACATAAATGATACTTTATTCACAGAAACCAGCTATCATTGGCATTTTGGCTCAGGTTATGTTCTCATGGTCTGTGAGATCAAGTCCCATGTTGGGCTCTGCACTGACAAGTCCCATGTTGGAGTCAGCTTGGGAATTTCTCCCTCCCTCTCTGCCCCCCTCCCATTCACACACATGCTCCCTCTCTTTCCAAATAAATCAATAAACATTTCAAAAAATGAAAAAAAAAAAGAAAACATAAAAACCATTACAGGTATTCAGGCAAAATTACGGCAAATAGATCGTGAAAAAATATCGATACATGAAAATTATGAAATCCAGCAAAAAAAAACCCCATCCTTAAAAATATGTAAAATACCCCAGGGGCGCCTGGGTGGTTCAGTCAGTTAAGCATCCAACTTCGGCTCAGGTCATGATCTCGCTTTGGCTCAGGTCATGATCTCGCGGTCTGTGAGTTCAAGCCCCGCGTCGGGCTCTGTGCTGACAGCTCAGAGCCTGGAGCCTGTTTCAGATTCTGTGTCTCCCTCTCTCTGACCCTCCCCCGTTCATGCTCTGTCTCTCTCTGTCTCAAAAACAAATAAACGTTAAAAAAATTTTTTTTAATAAAAAAAAAAAGTAAAATACCCCAAATCAAGGTATGAAAACTGAAATCAGCACACTTTTTATTCACATCCTCTATATGTAAGACCAAAAAAATAATCAAGTATAACATAAACCTTACATACCTTGTTGTATAAATAGCAATTTGAGAACATTATGTTGAAGTCTTCTATACACTCTGAAGCCTTCATATAATATTTATGTTCTAAGCGCTTCTTAATTGTATTTAAATCCATTGGGGTTTTTATAATGGTGTAATAATCCTGTGGTTTTCATGAAAAAAATTCTAAATGTTAGTAGTAAGAACAAATTCATTACAACTATTGGTACACAAAGAAATTTAAGAAGCTATATACGTGTAACTAGAAAGAGCAATTGATTACCTTTAAAAGGCTATAATCTAGAAAACAAAACTTTTGTGATGAGAAACAAAGCTGACTGCCATGGCATTTTTCTTCAGAAAAAAAAAATAAACAACAAATAAGACTAACAAAGACAAGAACATAAGAGTAGAACTATCCTGGAAAATAAAAAGTGAAAGGCGTGAAGAAAAACCTAGAATTTAGGAAGTATGACAGACCCAGAGTATAATCCCAGTGCCATGGTTTACTACTTAACAAATTACTTAACCGTTCTGTTACCAGATGGCTAAAAATTCCTAACAGAAGACCTAAAATTGAATTCTATGTATGATGCCTCTAAGTCTTATGTATGATGCTTCTAAGACAAGAAGTGTCAAGAGCAACTTCATGGAGAAGGTGACATTCATGACAACCTTGCATCAAAAGGTCAAACGACACATTCAAAAAAAAGTGACACATTCTATAACAAGAAAGCATTAACTATAATTTACTATAAACTGTTAAAATAAGAATTAATGCTTAGAAAAATGAGCTTTGTCATTTAAAAAAAATGCTCATTGGGAAATTCTTCAGTGGTACGGAATAAATCGTCTTTATTAAAGATATTTTATAATATTAAAGACTAGTTTATTTCTTTTAGAGATTTATGTGATTTTTCTTTTATAGTTAACATAATCATAGGACACACTTACAGGCAACTTTAGTTTCACAGCATCGACAGGCTGCTGAAAAGGCCAGGAAAAATTATGCCTCCATAAAGCCTTCAGGACAACTTTTTGTAGATACTGCAGTTGATTTGTCAATCGCCCATTTTTCTTAGTATTTACATATTCTGGTGGTGGAGGGTTAACAATTGCTGTTTGTCGACTTGACAGAGACATTCTTAACTGCGTCAAACACTGATAGTACAATGTTGCCTACAAATACACGTCCTTAAAACACAAATACAAAACTAAGTTACTTTCAAAGCACATTTAATATAGTTTCTATAGGAACTAAAAAGGGTTAAAGAGTGGTATTATATTTTGCAGTACATCATGATTAAGACAAAAAAGCCAAATGATAAATGAATCCATTTTTACACAAATACAAACCTTTTTCTATGTAAGTACTAAGAGTTCTTTCATTATGGATGCCTTAGTTTTGGATGATTTAAGGTATTTAAAATTTCACAGTATTTCTTCTGCCTTTCTAAAACACAAACTGAGGTCTTAACAGGAAAAGTCTGTAAGTTCCTGGTAAAAAAGAATTAACAGGAATGTTTATAGTTACTCTACAATTATTAATTCAGTGAAAGAAGAAAGGCAAAATAAAGGATTTTTCTGGCTAATTTAAGTGATTTATTTTTTTTAAGTAGGCTCCATGCCCAACGTGGGGCTTGAATTCATGACCCTGAGATCAAGAGTCACATGCTCCAACAGAGTGAACCAGCCAGGCACCCCTAAAGTGTGCCTTTTAAAACCTGTTAGAAAGAAATATGACACATATTAAAATGCTAGTCTTTAGTGCATATTACTATATCTAAAGTAAAACTTCGTATTTCAGTAAGACAATATCTAAAATTCCTACACAGCATTATTACTTTAAGGATAAAAGAGCAAAGGTACTACGAAGTACATCAATGAAACAAAAAGCAAGTTTAAATAAATTGTCCATTTTTTTAGAACAGTGTTAGATTTAGCCAGTGTATTTGTTTGCATTAAAGCAGTGTTAGTTAGGGGCACCTGGGTGGCTCAGTCGGTTGAGCGTCCGACTTCAGCTCAGGTCATGATCTCACAGTTCATGGGTTCGAGCCCCGCATCAGGCTCTGTGCTGACTGCTTGCTCAGAACCTGGAGCCTGCATTGGATTCTGTGTCTCCTTCTCTCTCTGCCCCTCCCCCACTCACACTTTGTCTCACTGTTCCTCAAAAATAAATGTAAAAAAAAAAAATTTAAAGCAGTGTTAGTTCTCAACCACGTATTAATCACTTCTGGATCTTTTTAAAGAAATTGTGATAAAATACATAAAATTTACCATTTTAACTATTTTTAAGTGTACAGTTCAGTGGTATTAAGTATACTCATTTTTGAGCAACTAATCTTTAGAACCTTTTCATCTTGCAAAACTGAAACTCTATACCTATTAAATAACTCCTCATTCTCTGTTCACCCCAGCCCCTGGCAACCACCATCCTGTTTCTACGAATTTAACTACTCTAGGTATCTAAGTGGAATCATATATTTGTCTTAGTATAATGTCCTCAAGATTAATCTATATTGTAGCATGTCAGAACTTCCTTCATTTTATAAAGTTCAATATTTAATTATCTGTATGTCACATTCTGTGTATCCATTCATTTCCTCAACAGACACTTGGTTAGCTTCCACCTCTTGGCTATTATGAATACTGCTATAAACATGGGTGTATAGTTATCTCTTCAAGACCCTGCCTTCATTTCTTATGGATACACCCCAGAAATGAAGAAGTGAGAACTGCTGGACCACATGGTAATTTTTTTTTTTTTTTTGAGGAGTCCCATACTGTTTTCCATAGCACCAGCAATATTTTACATTCCCATCAACAGTCTACAGGGTTCCAATTTTCTCCACCTCTTCACAACACTTTTATTTAATTTTATTTTTTTTACTAAAAAAAATTTTTTTTTAACGTTTATTTATTTTTGAGACAGAGAGAGACAGAGCATGAACGGGGGAGGGGCAGAGGGAGGGAGACACAGAATCGGAAGCAGGCTCCAGGCTCTGAGCCATCAGCCCAGAGCCCGACACGGGGCTCGAACCCACGGACCGTGAGAACGTGACCTGAACCGAAGTCGGACGCTCAACCGACTGAGCCACCCAGGCGCCCCTAATTTTATTTTTTTAATTACCAGCCATTATAATGGGTGTGAGGTGTTGTGGATCATTTTAAAAATACCAGTGACAAATGCCCAGGCCCCTTGGAGACAGGGCTTGCAAATCAGTTTACTCTTTACAGATCCCCAGTGCTTGTGATGTATAGCCAGGATTAAGAACCTGGCTTAAGTGAAGTGAATTGAACTTGGGAGGCGATTAACAATCTTATAATTTATTTCACTTCATTACACTCTTCTCATGTCATACAAATGTGAACTTTAAAAAAAATTTTTTTTTTAATGTTTTTATTTTTGAGAGAGACAGCATAAGCTGGGGAGGGGCAGAGAGGGAGACACAAAATGTGAAGTAGGCTCCAAGCTCTGAGCTGTCAGCAGAGCCTGACACAGGGCTCGAGCTTGTGAACCACGAGATCATACCTGAGCTGAAGTCAGAGGCTTAACTGACTTATCCACCCAGGTGCCCATGGACTACAACCATTAATGTTATTAACAAAGGGGATAGTCTAGTGTTACAACTGAAACTGATTCTGTTTTGCAATTATTTAAAGTTAACCTATCTTTGGAGTGTCCCAATTACTAGACCCTCTTTTTCACAAAGATAACCACTAAGATAACTTCTTTCCCATAGATTAAATTGTGACTGCTTTTGACCTTTATATAAATGTAGTATTATTTACTATGTATTACACTGCATATGGCCTTTCATCAATATTATGTTTATGAGATTTATCTGTTATTTGTTCGTCTTCATTGCTGTATAGTATATTATGATTGAATTGGACTATACAATCAATCCAACTCATCTTGCAACTTTTGGGTTGCTTACAGTGTCTGACATCTTTGTACATGCTATGAACATGCTTGTGGTGAATATGCACATACATTATTTTGGGTATAAACTCAGAAGTGAAAATGTTGGGTCATAAGTTTTGTGTATTCAACTTTAGGAGATACCAGATTTCAAAAATGTACCAATTTATAGAAGCAGCAGTTTCAGAATCCCACTTATTCCATATCCTTGTTAATATTTAGGGTTAGCAGGGTGCCTGGGTGTCTCTGTTGGTTGAGCCTCTTTGACTCTTGTCATGAGCTCATGGTTTGTGGGTTCCAGCCCTCATCTGGTTCTGCATAAGCAGTGAGGAGCCTGCTTGTCTCCCTCTCTCTGCCCCTCCCCTGCGTGCTATCTTTCTCAAAAAATAAAAACACACAAAAATTGTTTCAATTAAAAAAAATTATCAGTGCATTCCATTTTAGCCATTCTGGTGAGCGTATGATGGGATCTCATTGTGATTTTTATATTTCACTGAGGATTCATGATATGAAAAACCTGTTAAATGTCTATTGACCACATGAATATCTTCTTTGTCAATCACCTGCTGAAGTGTCCTACCCATTTTTCTATTCAGTTGTCTGCTATTATCTTACTGATTTTTAGTTCTTCATATAGTCTGAATACAAAACCTTTGTTATGTGTGGTCCAAGTATTTCTCCATGCGTTTCCTTCACAACCTTATTTTAAATAGGCATCTTAAAAAAAATTTGTTTTATTTATTTTTGAGAAAGACAGAACACAAGTGGGGGAGGGGCAGAGAGAGAGAGAGGGAGACACAGAATCCAAAGCAGGCTCCAGGCTCCAAGGTGTCAGCACACAGCCCGATTCGGGGCTCGAACTCACATACCGTGAGATCATGACCTGAGCCGAAGTCAGGCACTTACCCAACTGAGTCACCCAGGCACTCCATAAATAGGCATTCTTGTCTGCAATGTTAATCCATCAGCTATTACTGTTTTGCCACTACCTTGTTTATCTACTGGTTTACTATCTGTCTCCCAAACGCTCTCTCCTGCTTTGTTTGTATTGCTATAGGACAGACTGAGGTCTTGTTTGACTAATGCCTAGGACAGAGCCTACAGAGGCTGAATTAAAGTGTTCAGATTCAGTTTTATGTTAGAGATAGAGAAGATGTGACTTTTTATATAGGGAGAAATAGGGGAAGAAATCAAGAATGTTTTACTTTTGGGGCACCTAGGTGGCTCAGTCTGTTAAGCATCCAACTTTACCTCAGGTCATGATCTCATGACTTGGGAATTCAGGCCCTGTGTAGGACTCTGTGGACAGCTCAGAGCCTGCTTCAGACTGTGTCTCCCTGTCTCTCTGTCCCTCCCCTGCCCATGCTCTGTCTCTCTCAAAATAAACATTAAATTAAAAAAAATTTTTTTAAAGAATGTTTTACTTTTAAGTCTCATTGCTCAGGAATCTGCCTTAAAAAAAAGATGAATGAATGACTTAATGAATGCTTATCAGTTAAAAAAATGCCTTTTCCAAACCTGTTCCCCTCATCAAAACCTCAACTCCACTATACCCTTTTGCAAAGGGTCTCAGTTTATAAGAGAAACCACTTAAAAAAATTTTTAACATTTATTTTTGAAAGACAAAGACAGACAGCACTAGTGGGGGAGGGGACGAGAGAGAGGGAGACAGACAGAATCAGAAGCAGGCTCCAGGCTCTGAGTTATCAGCAGAGCCCGATGTGGGGCTAGAACCCACAAACCGAACCGTTAGATCATGACCTGAGCCGAAGTTGGATGCTTAACCAACTGAACCACCCTGGTGTCCCAAAGAGACACCCTTTAAAAATTAATTTCCCTTGACTTCTTTTATTTCCTGTTCTATTTCCTCTTACTTCATAAGTGCCTCCCCTTTTCCATGAAGATCTTTCCCCTTTTCCAGAATCCTATTATTTCATTAATAATTCCTTTATTTCTGCTATTGTAGGTTCCTTTTTTAATTAGGTTTAAGAAAGTTTTCCTCTAAAGATTATACAATACATAATTATATTTCCTGCTCTTAAGACTATATTTTCTATAGTCTTATTTGTAATTAAGTCTTATTTGTAATTTGCCTTTACAAATTATTTATAATTAATTTCTGCTAGTATTTATGTCTGTAGGTATGCTCTAGTCAGCCTTAAATTTTTTCCTTAAAAACACCTTTCCACACAAAAACCTGCACACAGTTGTTTATAGCAGCTTTATTAAAACTTTGCCAAAACTTGGAAGCAACCAAGATGTCCTGCAGAAGGAGAATGGATAAACTGGGAAACATCCAGAAAACGGAAGGTTATTTAGCGCTAAAAATAAAAGAACTATCGAGCCATGAAAAGACATGGGGGAATATTAAATGCATATTAAGCAAAATAAGCCAATCTGAAAAGGCTACATACATACTGTATGATTCCAACTATGAGATTCTGTAAAAGGCAAACTATGGAGACAGCAAAAAGATCAATGGTTACCAGGAGTTGGGGAGAGGGAAGGAGAAAAAGATGGAGAGCACAGAGGATTTTTAGGGCAGTGAAAAGACTTCATATTAGATCATAATGATGGATACATGCCATTATACATTTGCCCAAACCCTAAGAATGTACAACATCAAGAGTGAACTCTAAAGCAAACAAAGGACTTTGGGTGATAATGAGCTATCATTGTAGGTTCATCTACATATTTTGCCAAAAATATCTAACAATCTTTTAGATTTAATTTTCATGTAACAAAATTAAAGGGCTAGGGCATCTGGGTAGCTTAGTGGGTTGACCATCTGACTCTGTTTCGGCTCTGGTCAGGATCTCACGGTTTGTGATGTGGAGTCCCATGTCAGGCTCTGCGCTGACAGTGCAGAGCCTGCTTGGGATTCTCTCTCTCCCCCTCAAAATGAAATAAATAAACTTAAAAAAAAAGTAAAGGGCTAGAGCTGCACTGTCCAATATAACAACCTCCAGCCACATGGAAGTATTTAAGTTCAAATTAACCAAAATTTCCTAAGTCAAAAACTCATCCACATTTCAAATGCTCAATAGCCATAAGTTATAAGTCTATTGGCTACTATATGGGACAATGCAGCTATAAAACATTGCTATCAGTGCAGGAAAGTTCTGTGGGACAGTGCTAGAAAAAAAATGAAACAAAACCATTAAGAAAACAGACAAATGTAAATATATAATATTCTATAAGACAAATGACCTAAAACAAATTAAAAAAAGACAAATGGTCTGTCTTTTATAAAAAGATTATAAAAGAAAATGTCTGAAGACATAACAGAACTCAATTTTATCATCCTAGATCAAATATTGGTTTGAGATCAACTATTAAATATATTTTGGGGACAACTAGGGAAAATTATGGAATTGTTCATTTTGACAGGTTTGAGAATACATTATGATAGATATGAGAATAGTATAGTGATTATATAAGAAAAGTGTTTAAATGTATGCTCAAAAAATTTGATGTGAATAACAACATTAAAATAGGTTCTAAATGATTTGGGAGAAAAACCTATATACACAAGCAAACAGGGCAAAATATTGACAATTGTTGGTAGATATACAGGTGTTCTTGGTCTATTTTTTCTATATATTAGAAATTTTAAGCAATAAACTTATGGTACACTGTGGCTGAAGGCTGCAGATGGACTGATCATGAACAAGAGCTCTGATTTATCATTGGGCAAAAGAATAGTTAATTATTTCCTTTATAAAATATTCTTTGTAATTACCCCAGTCTTTCTGTTAAATGTATTTTAATCTTCCATTTCTTATTAAAAAATTTTAATTTTTTAATGTTTATTTATTTTTGAAAGATAGGGAGGGAGGGAGAGAGAGGGAGAAAAAGGGAGAGAGAGAGACAGAAAGGGAGACAGAACCCAAAGCAGGCTTCAGGCTCTGAGCTGTCAGCACAGAGCCTGACATGGGGCTCAAACTCACAAACTGTGAGATCATGACCTGAGCCAAAGTCAGATGCTTGACTGAGCAACCCAGGCACCCCCTTATCTAAAAAAATTTTTAAAGGAGTTGTGGTGGGGGCACCTTGGTGGCTCAGTCGGTTAAGTGCCTGACTTCAGCTCAGGTCATGATCTCACAGTTTGTGAGTTCAAGCCCCGCGTCAGGCTCTATGCTGACAGCTTTGAGCCTAGAGCCTGCTTTGGATTCTGTGTCTCCCTCTCTCTCTCTGCCCCTCCCCTGCTCATGCTGTGTGTCTGTCTCAAAAATAAATAAAACATTAAAAAAAATTTTTTAAGGAGTTGTGGTATTTTATATTTGGCAAATTTCTGTTAGCTGACCCGATTCTACTTTCTCTAAAGCCTTTCTTTTATTATTAATCCTAATAATTTTATTATTAATTTTTATTAGAAAATGTTCTCAGTAATAGAAAACAAAATGCCAGCATAATAGTTCAGCAACACAAACCCCCAAAAGATTTTCACCTTATTTGATATAATGGTAGGTTCTAATCAGCTGAAAGGTGTCACTTACTTATACTCCAACATGATTAAACTATGGAGTTACAAGTATACTGCCAAATATACATAACCTGTAGCCTCTCTTATCTCTGTGAAAGTTCACTGTTGTTTCCAATGTTCATGGTGAGTTGTCATTTTATTATTGTTTCTGCTTTCAGACACTTTTTATCCATGGAAAGACAGCAAAGGCAGATGAAATCTTATCTCATCTCTTAAGAATTCATCTCTTAAGAATCTCTATCTCTTAAGAATTCAATGTTATATAACAACCACCACTGACAATTGCACAAAGACAATGTAACAAATTCTGAAAGGTTCTGGTTTACTTTGATGAAGATAATCACATAATTAGTATCACCTTGTCAGATCATTCTATGGTTCCATGAACAAATTGGCTGAAAATCAGATGTTTATTTTATTTTATGTTCTATTTTAGAGAAAGAGCACATGCAAGCAGGGGAGAGGGACAGAGAAAGAGAATCCCAATCAGGCCCCACACTCAGCACAGAGCCCAATGCAAGGCTTCATCCTATGATCCTGGGACCGTGACCTGAGCTGAAATCAAGAGACACTCAATTGAGCCACCCAGCTGCCCTGAAAATCAGACCTGTTTTGTTCACTTAATAGCTCATTATAAAATAATCTTTTGAGTTTTGGAAAAATTCTTAAGGATATACTATTTATAGACTTCATTAAAAAATGAGTTTATTTGAATTTTAACATCCACGTGGCATACAAAGTTTCCTTTCCCATTCTTGTTCCTTAGCCAACTAGGACCCCTCCTTACTGTTAGCAGTTTCTTGTGCATCCTTTTAGAAACTTTTTTACACTTAATTCATATTAGAAATGGTCCCAGAGCAGCTCCATTTTTAAATTTATTTATTTTGAGAAAGAGAGAGAGGAAGAGGCAGAAAGAGAGGGAGAGAGAGAATCCCAAGCAGGTTCCGCACTCTCAGTGCAGAGCTTGATGTAGGGCTTCACTTCACAAACCATGAGATCGTGACCTGAACAGATATCGAGTCACTTGCTTAACCAAATGAGTCTCCAAGTACCCCCAGCCCCTCTATTTTTAATGGCTTCCCATTAAATATATATAATGTTGCAATCAATGTCCTCACAAATACATCATTGCTTAGATCTGCCAACACCTATTAGATATATATATATTTTTTTGGCCTGGCATTTGGATATATTTCTATTAATGATTTTTAGGACAACACTTTTACATATTGCTAGATGTTTAATTGCCATTGAGAGATTTAATTTATATCTCTACCAACAACATACAAGAATAAAAATTTAAACTTCTAAGAAACAAAAGTCTTTGAAATGGTTGTGAATATTCCAGTCATTCCTGACAAAAGTTATAAACGAAGCCAAAGGTTTCCTGAAATGCACACATAAGCTAAAATATGTTTCCAGGGGCGCCTGGGTGGCGCAGTCGGTTGAGCGTCCGACTTCAGCCAGGTCACGATCTCGCGGTCAGGGAGTTCGAGCCCCGCGTCAGGCTCTGGGCTGATGGCTCAGAGCCTGGAGCCTGCTTCCGATTCTGTGTCTCCCTCTCTCTCTGCCCCTCCCCCGTTCATGCTCTGTCTCTCTCTGTCCCAAAAATAAATAAAAGTTGAAAAAAAAAAATTTTTAAATATGTTTCCAAAATGTTACAAGAAACATACAAGTTCATCTCAAATTCAATGTAGGCACAGACATATCAGGAAGAGTCTGATCTCTTTGGCAAAAACCAACTTCTTGAGTTTGCCAAGAAAAAAATGTTTACAAAATTCTTCAATTATTACCACCTCAATGGTGCAAGTATTAAATTGTATTGTGCTATATGCTTACTGAAGTCTCAAGGAATTGAGCTGATTGTAAAACAAAATAATTGGGCACCTGGGTGGCTCGGTTGGTTAAGCATCTGACTTCAGCTCAGGTCATGATCTCACGGTCTGTGAGTTCGAGCCCCGCGTCGGGCTCTGTGCTGACCGCTCAGAGCCTGGAGCCTGTTTCAGATTTTGTGTCTCCCTCTCTCTCTGCCCCTCCCCTGTTCATTCTCTGTCTCTCTCTGTCTCAAAAATAAATAAACGTTAAAAAAATTTTTTTAAAAAGCAGCCAAACGGTTTAAAAAAAAAAGAAAAGAAAAACAAAATAATGTAAATTAATATATTTTGAGCCTAAGACTCAATTTTGGATGGAACTGAACTTTAAGGTTTTGAATAAAGATTGTTCAAAACCATCTTCCATCATTTCAATAAATAGCACAGAATAAGTTATTCTGCTGTGTGGTGGTACTTCTGGTTGAACTTCATGGTAGATTTTATACATGCAGGGAAGCAGTACAGCAAGGAACTCAAGAGTTTGATTCTGAATACCATGTGGTTCCAGGGCTCAGAAAGGTCAAAGACAATCCACCCAGTGTGAGCTCAAATAGGGACTCCAAATCCTGCCTCATCAAATGAGCAGTCTCCAATTCAAGGGAGAAAATGGTTTCTTCAAATTAAAATCAGGCTTCACTTAAAGTCAAACAGATAATTTCTAGAAAATGTATACTCTTCACAATGATTCAATCTTCTCGTCTACTCCTTTCATTCTAGAAATGGGACACCTTCCCTGCCTAGAACTTGGTTCTCAGGTACTCTACATAAGGAGATAACAATGGTCCTTGATCTCTCTTGCTTGTATCATCAACATTTCTATACTAGCTTACCCTCCATATACACTTTCTCAAGTCTCCTTAAAAATTCTTCTCTTGATCTTATTGTCTCCTTGAAGCCTCAATCTTCTCTCTTCTGTACCTCACACCGGAGCATCCTAAAAAACGACACTGTTTTTACTCCCCACCTCACACTCAATTCTGTCCCAGCCATGCCTCTAAAATTCCCCCTACACTAAGGCTAATACTTACCATACTTAGTTGTTAAATGGATTCTTTTTGAGTTACATCTTACTTGACCTCTCAGCAATATCTGTCACTAGACTATCTTGACTCTCTTGAAATTCTTATCTGGTTTCCAGGATACCACTATTTTTTCCCCCCAGATTCTATTTGTTCTTTTATTACATACTTATAAAGCACCTACAATGGTGCCAAGCACTGAACTAGGAATTGAGGATACAGTCTCTTTATAGAGACTTACAAATAGGTAATTACAACAGGATACCGATAATTACTGCTTTGACAGAGATAGGAACTGGGTGATATGGGAACAAATGGAGTCAGGCTGGAAATCCAGAGGATGTTATCTCCTTCATCATCTCATTTTCTGCTAACCTATTAGTATCCTCCAGAGTTCTTCCCTTGCTCTTTGGGTTGTTTTTTTTTTTTTTTTTTAACTCCATCTACACACTCCCTGACTCTGGGATATAAATTTACATATTCTGAGTACATAGGGTATTTCTATTTTCGATCCCCCAAACCACTTTTTTTTGTTCAGTCACTTGTTACTCCCACCTGAATTGATACAAAAGTGAGGTTTTGATTTTTGTTCAGTAATTTACAACCACACTGTTCAACCCACTGCTGTTCGTGATATACACATATATAAACCCCCTTGCCTATCTCCTTAGACTCATATTGCTACTATCCCAATCCCCAACCTGCATAAGCCACACCCAAAAATTTACACTTCTTCACTGACCCCCCCCCCCCGCCCCCACTTTGTGCTCACACCTGTCCATGGTTTTGAAATTTTTCTCCTGCTTACCAGAGCTCCTCCCATCACTCTTTAGGCTAATTTCTATCTGTCTTTCAAGACCCAGCTCATTTATCACTTCTACCCAGATACCTCCCCCATCCCCTTCTACCCACTCGGGTCCTTCCCAAGGGTCCCAAAGCACCACGTAGATACTTGTAGATACTTCATCTGAATTCTTAACGTAAGCCAGTGCCTTGAGGTTAGGTGAGCCTGACCTGCCGCACTCAACAGAGGATTAATTAGGCATGTTAAGAGCTTAATAATGTTAAACGAATAAATAAAGGAATAAATCAAGGCTGGGGATCTTCCTGTCCCAAACGATGATACCCAGGATGAACAATAAAATGCCAGCAACAGCTAAAGCTCCGTACTTTATTCTGCACACCCAAAACTACAGTACATCCAGAGACCCACCAATCCTAGGCCTAAGAGCTGCACAAAGACCAGGAATGTTTTTCAAGAGTTGGGAGTAGGCGGTTGCGTAACCGGAACGTCACCCCCTCGCCCTAACCTCCTTCTTCCCACCCCTTCCTTGCAAAAAATGCCAAAGCGTTTAAGAGGAAGGTCCCAGTTTTTAAAATGGTCCACTGGGGCAACAAGCTTGCAGTTGGTAAGCCAAAGAAAAGCAACTGGCAGCTCACCTGGGCAGCAACGCACGCACCGGTATGGCCTCCCAACTGCCTCGCCAGTCGCAGTGTTGATGGGGGAGGGGAGAAGAGAAAAAAAACGGCTGTTTCCTACTCAGGGTCCCGCCGAGGGCCCGGATCCCAAAGCAATGCTCCAGGTAGAGGCTCTGTCACCTTTGGTAAAAAAAAAACCTTATCTGATCGTCCCCTCCAGCTTGCACAAGATGAAGCGGTGCGAGGTAGCAGTCCTTCACCGACCGTCGCCGCCAGCTCTCGCCCTAATGGCGGCGGCCACTAGCCGGCAGCGACAGGCGCCTTTATGGGAGACTTGCTGCAGGCGGCCCGCCCATTGGCCTGAGCGTGTCACGTGGCCACGCCTGGAGCCCGGCGGCGGGTAAAGTGCGCGAGGTATCAGCTCCGCAGTCCGGCTTTCGCCGAGGTTCAAGGTCTTTCACCCTGGGAGTGCACGTTTGTTGAGCCTTTACTGAATGCCAGGTATGGTGCAAAGAGCTGGGGGTTTAGGAGAAGGAGTGCCACCCAAGAGTTTATCGTTAAAACAGTTCAATGCATTAGACCTGTGTTGTTTTTCGGGGGAGGGGGTCCTGAGTTTTGGCTTGCATTGTTTCCGTCGTTTTCGTACTTTTCTCCAGTTCCCCCCAAAGTTCCCATATCTTGCACGTAGTGAATGCTCAGTATTAGATAGCAGGTGAGGTGGGAGCCCACATGAGCTCATTGGTTTTAAAATGGCACTTAAGAGCAGCTTAAAGACAGCTGCGTGAAGAGAGTGATTTAAGATTTTGAGAGTCTTGGCGACTACCTCCTTTTTATTTGTGGACGTGTATTAGAAGAGTGTATTTAACACCGAAGAGTCAATACAGTAGCGTATACTTGGTTTAGATTTGATGTTTGTGTTCTTGTTTTTGTTTTTTAAACCCTTATTAGGTAGGAAAAAGATTGGAACTAGGGTGTGATCTAGGTATAGACCTAGGGTGTGACCTTTACGCTGGGAAAGGCCTAAGGGAGGTCAAAGGAAGTAAAAGCCAGGAATGACTCTGTGCAAATCTTGTTCAGCTGTCAACTTTTTGGCTCTCCTCCTGAGAACCAATATAAGGGAGAAGCGCATAGTCCACGCTCCAGTGATCTTTTAAAAAGCTAAATCTCATCTTGTTAACACCCTTAAAACCTTTCAATTACTTTCCATTACTTTTAAGATAAATATCAAAACCTTTTAGATGTACTACAAGAGGGGGCACCTGGGTGGCTCAGTGGGTTAAGCATGCGACTCTTGATTTTGCTGCAGGTCATGATCTCACAGGCTCAGGTCCTAGATCTCACATCAGAGCCCAGGCATTGGGCTGTGTGCTGATGGCCTCAGGGCCTGCTTGGGATTCTGTCTTTCCTTCTTTCTCTGTCCCCCTCCCCCACCCCATGCACACACGGGCTCTCTTTCAAAATAAATAAACTTAAAAAAAAAATGCTACAAGGCCTACATGAATTCTCTATCTCCAGCTCCAACCACCCCACCAACAGTTCCCGTATTTCCAGCCACACTGACCTTTTAGTTCTTCCCAGTACCCTATTACTCTCTCCTACCTTCCTTCCCCCTCTCCCCCCAGGGTTTCTACGATGGTTTCTTCTCTCTACTCCCATCCTACCCTCAGGTCTCAGCTCAGTCATTTCCTCAAGGAGGCCTCCACTAGATTGGTCTTCCTATTATACACTCTCATTACAACCATATTACATAGCACCCATTACAATTGTAATTTTACAGCCAGGCAAATAGTTAATGTCTATTTTCCCCACTACACAGTAAGCACCATGAATGCAAAGTATCAAAAGTCAGAGTGTATTATCATTAAGTACATTATCCTTTGATCCTGCCAAGTTTTAAGGACTGTGACAAATCAGATTTGAATTAAAGGTGGGGGAGGTAGAGAGGGGGAGAGTGACAAAAACAGATTTGAGTTTTTTAAAGAAACTTAAAATGGTTGTAAAATGGAGAATCTGGAGAATGGGTTTATTTGGGAGGTAGACCCCCAAAGATTTGCTGTTAGAGTGGATGTAAAGATGATATGGTGTTTCTGGCTTGAGCGTTTGGAGGAAGGCACCATTTACTGGAAAGGGAATTGTAGGAGGGGAGCAAGTTTGGGGGAGGAGGAAGATAATGAGTGCAGTTTTGAACATGAATTTAGGGTGCCCATAAAATATCTGGATAGAGGTTTTAAATGGTGAGTTTATTATACAGCTCAAAATTCAGTCTAAGTTAAAGATGGGAGAGGAAGGCAGGAAAGAAGTTACAAGAGTAAAATAGTTTTGAATATTTTTGAATAGTTTTGAAATAATGTTTATGGAGAACAGGAGAAAAAATTGACTGGGAAAATATTTTGAATATTTTTGAATAGTTTTGAAATAATGTTTATGGAGAACAGGAGAAAAAATTGGGAAAATGTCTTAGTAAGACATATCTGAGACAGTTAAGATGGGGAAATTTGTAATTGTTCATGGAGAAGATAATTGCTTTTCCCCAGTATTGAGATTTTCCAGGGAATGTGTGACAGGTAATACAGAAAAGTTGCTTCTAAATTATTGGTAAAAAAGTGGCTGAAGACCAGTAACAGTATAATACAGTAAGACTAGGATATCACAAGGCTATTCTGTGACATAAAATAGTTGTAATTATGGGTTTTTTTTAGAAAAACATAAAAAAGTTCCATTTTAGTTTAAATCAATATATCACATGAATATAGATGAGAGACATTTTCAACTTTCCATCTTACATTCTAGCATCACATTCAACAAGAGGAAGCCCATCTTTCTGGTCTCCTATGGATTTACAAGGATCCCCAGATAACTGAGAGAATTTAACTTTACAGGGTGTCTAGGTGGCTCAGTTGGTTAAGTGTCTGACTCTTGATTATCTGGCTCAGGTCTGAAGTGGGTTGTGTGCTGAGTGTGGAGCCTTGTTGGGATTCTTTCTCCCTCTCTCTCTACCCCTCCCCCACTCTGTCTCTTTCTCTCAAAATAAATAAACATAAAAAAAGAATTTAAATTTATAAATGGTTTTGTATAGGAATTTGGAAGCAATTTAATACATACAGCTATAGAGGATAATTTGTTACTAAAAATAAAAATATGTTAACTCTGTGTTGCTAAATCTGAAAGTCAGCTCTTGCTAGTTCTTTCTTCTCAATGTTGGAATTATCCAATGCTCACTCCTTGGACCTTCTCCCTACTGAAACACCCTTAGGAACAGCACATCCAGTCTCAAGGCTTATCTGTCCTTGACTCCCAAATTTACATGTCTATCTTGAACCCTTTTCCTGAACTCCAGACTCATACTTCCAACTGCCTACTGCATATCTCCATGTGGAAAGTCTAATGAACATCTTAAACTTGGTATTTATGTCCAGACCTGAGTTCCTGATAATCCCCCTTCAAACTGCTCAGCCCACAGTCTTCCACATCTCACTGTATGGCAGCTCCAGTCTTATAATAGTTACTTAGGCTAAACATTTCGGGACTCCTGGGTGGCTCAGTTGGTTGAGCGTACCACTTCAGCTCAGGTCATGATCTCGCGGTTTGTGAGTTCGAGCCCTGCATCGGGCTTTGTGCTGACAGCTCAGAGCCTGGAGCCTGCTTTGGATGCTTTGGATTCTATGTCTCCTTCTCTCTCTGCCCCTCCCCCACTTGTGCTCTGTCTCCCTCTGTCTATCAACAATAAATAAACATAATAAAAATTAAAAATTAAAAAAATTCAGTCATCCCCTGTCTCACATCTTATAGCCAATCAAGTTTAAAAGGATTTGGTTCATCAGCAAATCTTTGTGGCTACATTTTCACAACCTATCCAGAATCCAAACTAGTCCAAGTCCATATAATGTTTCATCTAGTTTATTGCAGCAGGCAGATCGCCAATGCTTCTGCTTCTCCCTTTGGTCTTCTTCAGTCTAGCCTCAATACAGCAATAGAATGATCTTGGTAATCATCTCACGTCACTCCACTCCTCAGAACTTTTCAGTGGCTACCCATGTCCCTCACAGTGAAAAAGTCTTGCAGTGATCTCCAAGGCTCTACACCATCTGCCTATTAGTTGACAAAGCATGAAAAAATGTTTTGAGTCAAATAACACATACACTTAACTCAAGGGGAGGTATGGCTTGTAGTCCCAGTGTTGCTTCCTCCCTATTCAATTTCATAGTTGAAAACTTTGACCTTTGGGCGCTGGGTGGCGCAGTCGGTTAAGCGTCCGACTTCAGCCAGGTCACGATCTCGTGGTCCGTGAGTTCGAGCCCCGCGTCGGGCTCTGGGCTGATGGCTCGGAGCCTGGAGCCTGTTTCCGATTCTGTGTCTCCCTCTCTCTCTGCCCCTCCCCCGTTCATGCTCTGTCTCTCTCTGTCCCAAAAAATTAATAAACGTTGAAAAAAAAAAAAGAAAAGAAAACTTTGACCTTTTACTTACTTGCCTTAGATATCAATATTTTTACCAGCAGACTTTCCATTCTATTTTAAAAGTAAAATTAAACGAGGGGCACCTGAGTGGCTCAGTCAGTTAAGCGGCCAACTTCAGGTCAGGTCATGATCTCAAGTTCAGGCCCCTCATCGGGTTGTGTGCTGACAGCTGGGATCCTAGAGCCTACTTCAGATTCTGTGTCTCCCTCTCTCTCCGCCCCTCCCCTACTTGTACTCTGTCTCTCAAAAATGAATAAACGTTAAAAAAAATTTTTTAAAAGCAAAATTAAACGAGTTTTTAAATGTTAAACATTTTAACAAAATGTGTAATGTTTTTCCATAGGTATAAGCTTGTAATTTCCTTTATCAAATTTATTTTGGAAATAGCATTAAATATAATTGAATATATATGTCTCAAATGTAACTTAAATGTGTAGAAGATTCAAATTTGGATGTGAATGTACATGTGTAACAAACAATGAGTTATCTTAATATAATCATTTCAAATAAAGATTACAAATAATTTTGGGGAGGTGGGCAGTAATCATGAGCCCCATCTGTGAGAAAAGAGCCACAAATTTTATATAGTAGTATCACAAAGCTTGAGTTTAGTTAATCAGCTTAAGATTTATTTGTAAGATTTGGTCCCATTAACCCTGTCAATCAAGATTTTGTAAATAATAAAATCACAATGGAAAATACTAAAAGTTAATTTTGCATCTACAATGCTGAAACTATATGATATAAAGAATTTCTATCAGCATAAAAAATATAAATCAGGTCCAGTAGGAAGTTACAGAGAATCTGTGAAAAGGCTATAACCTAATCTGGAAGTCCTCAGAAATTCCCAGCCCTCTAGAGTAACAAGGATGCTTGTCTGTTTGGCCTTGATTGCACTTTCAGGCTCTTTATGAGAAGACCCATTATGAAGTGTCCATTTGTCCAAGTCTAGATTCCTAAAGGGCTGAAGAGGGGTGTTGATGAGCCACATACTCCAAAATAAAAATGGAGGATCAAATTTCAGTGGGGCTTCTGATTTCCGTCCCAGGACAGTATTAGGAACTTAAGGACTCTGACAATCCTGCACCTCCTCACTTACACAGGAGTCAGTCAGTAACCCATTAATTCTATCACCTTTTTGCTATCCTTCCACCTACTTACTGTCCCCTATTCCCTTCTTATCCAGCTTTCATATTACAGCCAATCATGATAATCCCTTCTTGCAATCACTCCTAACTCCTCTACCTCCTCTTCCTTATTTCATGCTTGGGAAGATTACAACGTTCATTAAACCCTTATTAAGCCTTAAATTTAATCCTTTTTAGGTCTACATCTACTCTTTGCCTTACAGTTTAGTGTGACTGAAGGAAAGGTCACAACAATGCTTGTCAAGCTGCCTTTTAAATTTTTTTTTTTTTTCAACGTTTATTTATTTTTGGGACAGAGAGAGACAGAGCATGAACGGGGGAGGGGCAGAGAGAGAGGGAGACACAGAATCGGAAACAGGCTCCAGGCTCTGAGCCATCAGCCCAGAGCCCGACGCGGGGCTCCAACTCACGGACCGCGAGATCGTGACCTGGCTGAAGTCGGACGCTTAACCGACTGCGCCACCCAGGCGCCCCCAAGCTGCCTTTTAAAGAAAAGAACAGCTACCACTGCCATCCCGCACTCCGGAATCATTTTGTGTGCTATAGTTTTCTCCATAGCACATATAACCATCTGATACATTATAGAATCGTTTACTTAATATATCTCTCTCTCCATAGAATGGAAGCTCGGAAAAGAAATTTTTGTCTTTTGGGGTGCGTGCCTGGGTAGCTCAGTTGATTAAGTGTCCCTTCGGCTCAGTCATGATCTCACGGTTGCTGAGTTAGAGCCCCGCATCCAGCTCTCTGCTGTCAGCACAGAGCCAGCTTCAGATCCTCTGTCCTTGTCTCTCTCTGCCCCACCCCCGCTCCTGCTCATATGTTTTTTTTCTCTTTCAAAAGTAGGTGATGGGCATTGAGGAGGGCACCTGTTGTGATGAGCACTGGATGTTGTATGGAAACCAATTTGACAATAAATTTCATATTAAAATAAATAAATAAAATAAAAAAATAAACATTAGAAGAAATTTTTTGTCTGTTTTGTTCACTGCCTTATCCTCAGTACCTATTAGAGTATCTGGCACATAGCAGGTATTCAATTAATAGTGGTCTAATAATGAATAAATGATTTATGCCTAAAGACCTACTCTTCACCAAAAGGGACAAATATGTAAAGTGATATATATTTCTCAGTTGAGAAATCCACTGTCCAAAGTGAAAAGTAAGAGATGGTGCCCTGACTTATGCTTGAGAAGAGGCCTGAAGTTCCCTGGCATGGCCTGTATTAAGTACAGGAGACTATCTTGTATTGGAGTGGATTAGGGAGTTCCTAAATATTTGCTGGTGTTGCCCAGCAATTTAAACAGGCTACCAGCTTTCAAATGTCGTTGAAATTATGAAAACTCTATGGATCTAAACCCCTACCAATTGGCTGGAAATTGGCACATATATTTTCTATTGTACTGAAAAAGCAAAGAGACCACAGGAAAAATTTACGTGTGTAATAATGACCGGTCTTTTGGCTCCTTTCAACAATTATAATCCATATTAGGAGACTGAAGAAGATCCCTTCAGTGATCCAGTGGGTCTTTCCCATATCTGAACTCTTATCAGAACTAAAATAAGTTATTCAAAAGGGCGAAAAACCCCTCTGACAGAATCAGAGAAAGAGCCATTAGTAAAATGAGAACACTTAAATTCAAAGGAAACCAGACCTTTTTGTCAAGATTCTTTTGTTGTCTACTCATTGCTTATTCTTTGTTTCTTAGGAGCCTTTTATGTTAACTTTAGTGAATTCTGACCCCTTGTCCTGACCTAATACATTCTAGGGATTCGTTTCTATTGGAGAATTGCACATTGTTACTCAACCACTTCCTAAATTGTTATTGGCACATAGGTGATTTTTACAGTGTACACAAAGGCTCCTCAGAGAAAAATAAGCAACAGAAGGATTTTATTTTGACAAAGTGGAGTACAGATCATGAAAGGGGAGGAAATTCTTATTCACTCATTTTGGTTAGTTTTCCTTTGAATTTGTTTTACTTTACTTTGAGAGCTAATTATTGACATGTAGATAAATTTTACATGTTATGTACATGTAAAAATGTACATGTTATGTACATGTACATGTGGTTAAAAAAAGGATTTTTGACTATGTTTAAAATGGTAAAATTTTTTATTAAAAAATTTTTTATATAGCTGAATCTATAACTTCTATGTATTCACCTAGAAATGCTGAGGTTTGAAGTCAGAATTAATAATGCCTATCTTTCTTTCTTTCTTTTTTTTTTTTTTAAAGATTTTTGTTTGTAAGTAATCTCTATACTCAGTGTTGGGCTTGAACTCACAACTCTGAGATTGAGAGTCACATGCTCCACTGACTGAGCCAGCCAGGCACCCCATTAATGCTTGTATTTAAGAAATTTTTTTGAGTGTAGTTGACACACAATGTTACACACATTAGTTTCAGCTGTACAATGTAATGATGCATCTCATCTCTATAGCTTATGCTGGGCTGGCCACAAGTGTAGCTACCAACACTGTTACAGTATCAATGCTTATACTTCTTTATCCTAAGTTCTACCAGAAGATGAAGCAATTCAAATTATAAGTAATGCGATAATGTGTTATAACCTATGATCCCTCAGGCTAATAGAATAAGCAAATTGTCTCTCGAAAGTACAATAAGGTAATATAATTTCAGAGAGATAATGCTACTTATTTAAAACCCGTATATGCCTTTCATTCTATTTTAATCAATGTTGTTACTGTCTCTTTTATAAGCGAAAGTCTCCAATGCGATAATTGTTGAAAATGAACAGTTTTGTTGTTTTTTTTTCACTATCATCTATTTAACAAATACTTGAGTATAGAAATCTAATAGGTGTATGCTTTTTATACTTTTGAATGGCATTCAAAGAACTTATTAAGTTCAATTTTTAAGAAGTCTTAGAATCCCAGATGATAAGTTTCAGCTGTTGGGCTTTGGATTGTGTCTATGGGCTATGCTCACGCCAGCATGTATCTCACGCTTTATGCTCACGCCTAAGTATGTAGGGAACCTCTAACCAGGCCCTGCGGGGCACTCTGCACAAAAAAAATGAGGTCAGTAGCATGAAGGACTCTGGGCTCTGAAGCATTTGGAACAGGGTTTTACAACCCTTTCCCAATATTAGATCCTTTTTAGGCAAAGGATCAGGGAAAGAGAAACCGGAAATGAGGTCATCCAGCTGGTTTGATAAAAAAGAGAAGGGCAAAGGGACCAGAGTTACAACAGGGAAAAGCAGGTCAACAAACTCAGGCGAAGGGGAAGGAAGAGGGATGTGATCAGAGAAAGGAAACTCCCTTTGAAGCCCTGGAGGTCATGCAGTTCTGAGTGAGGGCTGGGTCCAAGGTGGATGGGTGAAAAACGGTAGAAATGAAGGTCTCTGGAGTTGAGGAGATTGAGAAACAGGGAGGCAAGCGTGTCCTGGAAGGAAAAGCCATCTCTGCTCTTCTCTTTCTAGCTGTATTCACTCATTTCCTTGTATTTGTGTCTTCTCTATCTCTGGTGCCTTCCTTTAGTTCACTAAGTGACAAAGACACGTAAAAACAGCTGATGGCATAAAGTCTAGGTTTTTCATTAATGCTGATTTTACTTAACATGGAATCTGTGTTGAAATGCTGCAAATCAATGGATTAAAGTGTGGGAAGAACTCACTGGTGAGTGATTTGAGATGCTTCACAGACAATAGCAATAAAAAACAGGGAGTCACAGCATCATGAAATTATTACATGTTTAATTCTCTTTCACCCCTTGTTAAACCCAAGAGAATAGGTCAGTTTGTTGCTGCTTTGTCTTGAATACAAGGCTCAAGAAATAGCATATAAGGGGTACCCTGGAGATTCTGATTTACACATCCATAAATAACATTTAGAAAACACTGGCATAGACCAATCCAGTTTGTGTGTGTGTGTGACCAGGTATCCCATGAGTAAAAATTTTAGCATACACCCGTAATATTTAATGTAATAAGTGATATAGTCAGAGTAATGCATTTGTACATATTTGTTGCTTTTTAAATTAATGTTTTAGATAATTTTTTGCTTTTTGCTTTTTCCTTTTTTTATTGAAGTCTATTTTACATACAAATTACATTAGTTTCAGGTGTACAACATCGTGATTTGACACCTCTATGTGTCATGTGGTGCTTACCACAAGTTTAGCTACCATCTGTCACTATACAATATTATCATAATAGCATTGACTGTAATCCCTATGCTGTCTCTTTCACCCCTATGACTTATTCATCCCATAACTGGAAGCCTGTACCTCCCACTCTCCTTCACCCCTTTTTACTCATCCCCCCACCTCCCTGCCCTCTGGCCATCCTGAGTTCTCTATATTTATGGATCTGTTGCTCCTTTATTTGTTTGATTTGTTATTCAGATTCCACATGTAAGTGAAATGATGTGGTATTTGTCTTTCTCAGGCTGACTTATTCCACTTAGCATAATACCCTCTAGGCCATCTGTGTTGTTGCAAATGGCTAGCTCTCATTCTTTTTTGTCGGAGTAATATTTCAGTGTGTGTGCGTGTGTGTGTGTGTGACATCTTCCTGATCCATTCATTTATCAGTGGGCACTTGGGCTGCTTCCATATCTTGGCTATTGTAAACAATGCTGCAGTAAACAGAGGGATGCATATATCTTTTTAAATTAGTGTTTTCATTTTCTTTGGGTGAAATACCTAGTAGTGGAAGGGCGCCTGGATGGCTCAGCATCTGACTCTTGATTCCAGTTAAGTTCATGATCCCAGGGTCATGGGATCGAGCCCTGCATTGGGCTCCACACTGAGCATGGAGCCTGTTTAAGATTCTTTCTCTCTCCCTCTGCTCCTCTCCCACTTGTGCTCTCTCTCTCTTTAAATTAAGAATAAAAATTAAAAAAAAAAAACAACCCAGCAGTGGAATTACTGTGTCATATGATATTTCTATTTTTAATGTTTTTAGGAACCCCCATACTGTTTTCCACACTGGCTGCACCAACGTACATTCCCACTGACAGTGCACATAGTTACTTTTTTCTCAACATCCTTGTTTTAACTTGTTATTTCTTGTTTTTTTTTTGACACTAGCAATTCTGACAGGTGTGAGGTGAAATCTCATTGTGGTTTTGATTTGCATTTCCCTGATGATTAGTGATGTTGAGCATCTTTTCATGTGTCTGTTGGCCATCTGGATGTCTTCTTTGGAAAAATGTCTATTTGGATCCTCCACACATTTTTAATGGGATTATTTGGGGTTTTTTTGTTGAATTGCATAGAGGTCTATATTCCTATATTTTGAGTATTAATCCCTCACCACATATATCATTTGCAAATATTGTCTTCCATTTAGTAGGTTGCCTTTTTGTTTTGTTGATTTCCTTTGCTGTGCAAAAGTTTTTTATTTGGGTGTAGTCCCCGGAATTTATTTTTGCTTTTGTTTCCCTTTCCTGAGGAGACATATCTAGAAAAATGTTGCAAAGGCACTGTCAAAGAGATTACTGCCTTTGTTTTTTGTTTTTTTTTTTTTGTTTTAATGTTTATTTATTTTTGAGAGAGAGAGAGAGAGAGAGAGAGAGCAGGTGAGGGGCAGAGAGAGAGGGAGACACAGAATGTGAAGCAGACTCCAGGCTCTGAGCTGTCAGCACAGAGCCTGATGCGGGGCTCAAACTCACAAACTGTGAGATCATGACCTGAGCCAAAGTTGGACACTTAACCACTAAGCCACCCAGGGGCCCCTGCCTCTGTTTTTTGTTTTTGTTTTTTTTTTTTTTTTAATGAGTTTTATGGGTTCAGTCTCAGATTTAAAGATCTAGTTCAGTTTATTTTGGTATTGGTTTTAATAACAATTCTATCTGATAAAGATATCTCACCAAGATACAAAGATTCAAATGGAAATACACTGTTGCCCGTACTTAGTAAGTCTTTTTTTTTTTTTTTAAGAGAGAGAGAGAGAGAGAGGATGCAAATGAGTGAGGGGCAGAGAGAGAAAGAAGCGGGGCTCACCTGAAGCAGGGCTCGGGGTCACCCAATGTGGGACTTGAACTCACGAACAGTGAGATCGTGACCTGAGCCGAAGTCAGATGCTTAATGACCGAGCCACCCAGGCACCATGTACTTACTAAGTCTTGATACTCATTTTTATAATTCATTACACAAATTTTTCAGTTTTTAAGACCTGGCTAGTAAATTTCTTTCTTTCCTGGTGTTAACCAATGTTTTTGTGAACCAGGAGATTTTGCATGTTTAGTATTTTTAGCAAATAGTTTCAAAACCTGTTGATGTTTTTAAACAAATCATAAATTACATCTCCAAGTCTTTTTACTGTCCAGGCAAGACTTTAGAGGTAACAGTTACATCATTTTGGGGAACAAAATTGCCAAACGATGGAGATAATTTTATAGATCAACTTTCAAAATGTTCTTTCCATAGCATGAGTTCTTAAAAAGCAGATATTTTCTTCTTCATTCTATAACTACTTGTTATATCTAATCAAGTGCCACAGTTTTTACCTGGAAAACTCATAATATACTTCTATTTATTAACACTGCTGTTTATTAATACTTCTGTTATAATACTGCTTCTGTTTATTATTATTTTCAGTTTGTGTCTTATTTGCAGAAACCTTTTAAAGTCAAACTATATAATGTGTAATTTTTCTGACAGCAACAACCAGTTCAACAACAACAGGGTTTCTAGTAATTTAATTCAATTCTGACACTGTCAGGAGTTAGCACAAACCCAGCAGGTTAAGGGCTCAGTCCCATACGACTGCCCGTACTTTAGATGCCACTCACAAACGGGGTACCCAGGCCATCCACACTTCTGCCCGTGGGGTTCCCATGACCCCTCCTTAAATGCATAATTTGCTAGAATGCCTCACAAAACTCAGAAAAATACTTTTCTTACATTTAGAGGTTTATTATGAAGGATACAACTCAGGAACAGCCAAATGGAAGACATGCACAGAGCAAGATAAGGGGTGGAGGTGAGGGGAGCCTGTGTGGAACTTCCATACCCTTCCTTGGCAGCCAACCTTCAGACCCTTCAGTGTGTGTTGACTGACAGGGAAGTTCCCTGTACCTTCTTGTTTAAGAGTTTTTATGGAATTCAATTTCTGGTCCCTCTGTCCCTACTTGGAGGTCGGGGATGGGGCTGCAAGTTCCAACCTTCTAATCACTGGTCTTTCTGGTGACCAGCTCACATTTTGAAGCAATCTGGGGGCCTTGTTAGCACAAACTCGGGTGTGGTCACAAAGGGTTTGTTTTGAATAACAAAGGCACTCCCATGCTTCTATCTGGAGATTCCAAGGGCTTTAGGAGCTCTGTGCCAGGACTGGGGAACAAAATTAAATACCTATATTTTATTATGCCACATAATATCCTATGTGACTCTTAAGCAGAGCCATGAAAATTGCAACTACAGTGTGCTTAAAATGAACGATTTTGTTCCTGTTAATACTCACTATTGAGTAAGGTTGCGACTATTAGCTCCCACTTACACTCCCAATATCTTGCTGTATCAGAGTTTCTAATTGCGAAGAACAGAGTCTACCTTAGCTAATTTAAGCAGGAAAAGGACCAGATATTAGGGAGCTCACAAAATTGTTGAGAAATCTAGACTCAAAGCTAAACCTCAGGAATACTCCACACCTGCTGTGGAACTAGCCTTAAATGAAAATTGCTGCTATCAACTGCCCCACTAAACTTTACTCAAGTTGCTCCTTCTGTCTTTCACGGTGACCTCTCTGCATCAGGAACTTGACCTTACAGTCCTCGCTACCCCCCCAAAGTTGGATGCCTCTGCCATCAACTGTGTCATCAAGGATAGACATTCCTTTCAGAGCCCAATTAATTTCCTTTCTTACTTACTCCTGAATCAATGAATCGAAGTCTGATGGTATCACTAACTGGCTGAGCCACTGCACATGCTGTGTGTTCAAGCGAGGTGAACGGCCTCATAATGTGGGAATTTCTACCCATGTGGAAAGGCTAATGAAAAAATGCTGGGCATCCATGAATACAACAAATGTCTACCTACATTCCTTAGTCTAGATACCTGTGTCATTGTGTATGTTAAATATTATAATAGTTTAGTTTCTTTTTTTGTTTGATTAAAAAGCAGATATGGAGCAAGGGACAGAAGCCCTGTTAGCTCCACCGCTGAGGAAACTCTTCAGGTATGTGGAATGTCTCTGCTGGGGCTGTGGGTCCCTCTGGCACCTTTGAGCCCCAACTGCCACAGCAGATGGCTGCAAAGGATTGAGGCCAAAATGAACTGTCCAAATAAAGAAGATACTTGCTGGTGCTAAAAGCTCTTGTTAAGATATTGAGAGGTCATGGCAATGCAGCAGGATCTCTTACTGAATAATCTGTGGGTCTAAACAAGTGAATAGAGGAGATGAAGCAGTATTAAGAAGATGTCTAAGAACTTAATAAAGTTGAAGACATTAACTATAATCCACACTAGTAATATGCAAGAAAAAGACAAATCAGAACTGCAATAAGAAAACTAAGGATTGTGTATGTTGCCGGAGAAACTTAACATTTACTTCAACACTTAAAATGAATGAGTACGAAGAATAAACGTTTAGGTTGCTAATACCTAGCAAAAGAAATGACCCTTGTATAAAAATGCAGCATTCCTAGGGGTGCCTGCTGACTCAGGAGAGCATGCAACTCTTGATCTCGGGGTTATAAGTTCAAGCCCCACCGTGGGTGTAGAGATTAGTTAATATTAAAGAAAAAAAGCAGCATTCCTAGGTTGGCATATAACTACACCAAATTCTTCCTCGATAAATCCTTGAAATAGCTCAACATGAAGGGCTTGCAAGCAAATCAGAATAAAATACATAATGTGACCAAAATATGGAAATGGCAGCAGTCATTTGAAAACCTGATGAGCAGCATCAGGAAAGAGATTTTCAATTGGAACGAAAAAACAAAGGGTTGAGAGACATCTCTCAAATGACTCCAGAATCTGTTTTGAGCCTCAGGAAAGATGATACATAATGACCCACAGTGGCATGAGCTTGAGAAGAACTTCCCCATTTCTGAGCTGCTTTTACATGGTTCCAAACTGTCATCAGAGTTGGTCTACTTACTGGACTAACTGAGTAACAGAAAAGCACAATCCCAATTAAACCTTCAACTTTATTTTTCTATTATGTTGATGATCTCTTAATCTCTCAACAGGAGCTTTAGCACCTCACTTATTTTATATAATTCTCTGACACTAGCGTTTATAAGGAGAAGGTGGCACCAAATACATAGTTAGTGGTCATGGGCCATATTCCTATTGAAACATAACTGAGAAGCAGAAATTTAAGCCGTTGTTAAGAGTGAACATGTAGAAAGCCCGGGTACTCACACTTCTGCCCAGCAGACTAAAATTTAGGGGTTTCCATGAAGCCCCTTGCCCCACCTCAAGTTTGATAATTCCCTAGAATGACTTAGCACAGAAAAAAACACCTTATTTATTATACTTACCAGCTCGTTATAAAGAATACAACTTGGGAAGAGCCAAACTGCAGGGTTGCATAGGGTGAGGTATTGGTGGGAGAGGTGAGTGTGTGTGCACAGACTTTCCATGCTGTCTTGAACAGGCCGCCCTCTGGGCCCATCATTGTGTTTACCAGCCTGGAAGCTCCCAGACCCCATCATCTAGGGGCTTTTATCTAGGTTTTGTTACACAGGCACAACTGATTAAATTATTGGCCATTAGTAATTGAATTCAGTCTCCTGACTCCTTTCCCCTCCCTGAAGACCAGGGAAGTGGGGCTAAATGTTCGAACTCTCTGGTTACCCAGTGGTTTATTTGACAGCTAGCCCCCCATCCTGGAACTAGCTAGGGGCTCCCACCTTGAATCATCTTGTTACCATAGAAAAGTTACTCATCGCTCTACAGATTTCAAGGGTTTTAGGACCTCTATGCCAGGAACTGGAACAAAGACCAAATATTTAATTTTTATTATACCACAATCTCATTTTAAAATTACAAAATTTGGGGTACTTGGGTGGCTCAGTTGGTTAAGCATCTGACTTCTCTGGTCATGATCTCACCGTTTGTGAGTCGGAGCCCCATGTCGGGCTCTGTGCTGTTAGCTTGGAGCCTGGAACCTGCTTCGGATTCTGTGCCTCTGCGCCCCCCCTCCCCCCCCCCATTTCAAAAAACAAATAAATAAACAAAATTTAAAAAAATAAAAAAATAAAAATACAAAATTTGCCACAGTTTTGTGAATGAAAGATTCTCCTCTAAGTTTTATCCTTCCTGTTAGATGTGGAAGTTAACAAATGGCTTGTGTAATAAAAAAAATTTACATATAGTGATTTGACTGTCTACCTTCCTACTGATGCACACATTTTTATCCGAGCAAAGTCCATTTTAAAAGCAAAATAATGATGGGGCACCTGGGCGGCTCAGTTGGTTAAGCATCTGACTTTGGCTCAGGTCATGATCTCACAGCTCAGTGAGTTCGAGCCTCATTGTGGGCTCTGTGCTGACAGCTCAGAGCCTGAAGCCTGCTTCAGGTTCTGTGTTTCCCTCTCTCTCTGCCCCTCCCCTGCTCACACTCTGTCTCTCTCTCTCTCCTTCAAAAAATAAGCATTAAAAATTAAAAACAAAAAAAAAGCAGAATGATGATTAACGTACCCACTTCAACTTTTCTTAAGAGAGAGTCCAAACAAAGCATCATAAATCCAGTGAAATTAAATTACCTCTGTATTTGGTTCCTGGTAAAATAAATACTTACATAAAATAAAATCCAATGAAATTAAAATACCTCTGTATTTGGTTCCTGGTAAAGTAAATACTTACATAAAATAAAATAAAATAAGAATGATGAATGAGGTTCTAGAACAGGCAAAAGGACGAAAAACAATCAGAAAAGTAGTGGCTTGGGAGGGGTGGGGGGTGGGGTGGGAAATGACCAGGAGGGGTATGAGGAAACCTTCTTAGGTAATGTTAATATTCTATATTTTGATAGAGTTTAGGGTGACACAAGCATATTACTTGTCAAAACTCTGAATGTTCACAAGATCTGAACATTTTATTGTATGTACATTTTATGTCAAAAGAAATTAAACTGAAAAATATTTGACACTAGTCAATTATACACAAGTTGAAGTATGTAGGGGGAAATGTACTGATTTCTCAAATTTACTTGGAAATGCATCAGAAAATTAGGTGGATTAATGGATCAATAGAGGAATGGATAGGTGATAAAACAAGTGTACAAAAATGTTAATGGTAAAATGGTAGATAGTGACATACTGGTACTCAAATTTATTTCATCTTTGCTATTTGTCTGAAAAAATTCATAATAAAGTACTGGGAAGAAATGGACACACACACAAAAGCAGAATGAATGTTTTTTATGCACAATAGTCAAAAGAAGTGCTTTAATTTTAACTAATGTCTTGCCATAATTGGTACTTGCCTAACAATTGTACATAATTTGTTTAAAGTGGAGAAGTGTATAAGATGCAATCTCAGAAGTAAAAGACAAAGCAATCGTACTTTCTAAGAAGGTAGACCTTATAAAATACAAAACCAATAGGTTAAAGAGCTCAAAAGATTAATTTTAGGCTTTGGGTCTATCACTAAGATGTTTTCCTCTTCCCTGCTTGATCTTTAAGGCTATTTATGTGACACTTATCTGACAAAGTTTTTTGGTTTTTTTTAACGTTTATTTATTTTTGAGACAGAGAGAGACTGAGCATGAATGGGGGAGGGTCAGAGAGAGGGAGACACAGAATCTGAAACAGGCTCCAGGCTCCGAGCTGTCAGCACAGAGCCCGACGCGGGGCTCGAACTCACGGACCGAGAGATCATGACCTGAGCCGAAGTAGGCCGCTTAACCGACTGAGCCACCCAGGCGCCCCATGACAAAGTTTTATATAACTAGCTGGGAATTAATTTCAGAGTAAACTGGGAATCTTGTGATTTAGAGAGGCATTTATTCTCTTTAGTAAAGACAGTTATTTTAATTTTTTTAAATTTTCTTTAATGTTTATTTTTGAGAGAGAGAGAGAGAGAGACAGAACATGAGTGGGGAAGAGGCAGAGGGAGAGGGAGACACAGAATTTGAAGCAGGCTCCAGGGTCCGAGCTGTCAGCACAGAGTCCCACATGAGGCTTGAACTCAGGAACTGTGAGATCATGACCTGAGCCGAAGTTGGATGCTTACCGGACTTAAGAGATACTGTATTTGTTTGCAAATACAAAGTACCATGGGCTGGATGATGGGAAACAACAGAAATATATTCTTCCATAATTCTGGAGGGTTGAAGTCTGAGATCGTGATGTTGGCAGGGACATGCTGCAGGGGAGAATCTACCCATGCCTTTCTCTTAGCTTCTGGTTTGCCAACAATCCTTGGCATTCCTTATCTTGTGGACAGTTCATCTTACATCTCAATTATGTCTGCAAAGACCTTATTTCCAAATAAGATGACATTTACAGATATGGGGATAGGGAGGTTAGGACTTGAATATACTTTTTGGGAATACAATTTAATCCACAACAAATACCAACAATAATAAGTAAAATTATTATTATTATATTATTTTCATGGATCAAGTCTTGGGCTTCTGCTCATTGCAGCCCATTTTTAAAACCCATTAGAAAGGAGCTGAAATGTCCGTGGATTTAAATTTCTGCTTAAAAAAATTTTTTTACAAGATTGCAAACTTTATGTAAAAAAAATTTTTTTAAAGATTACCAAATTCAGGAGTAGGCTTTTACTTGACACAAATTGGAAAAACTTTTTCTTGCTTTGTGCTGATTATAGATATAGGGGAGGAAAAATAATTTTCTCTGTACCTTCCTGGGTTCCTAGTTGAGACCCTTGTAATAAAAGATAAACAAAAACAGAAATTTATTAGCATATATGCCTCATGTATTTATGAAAGATACCCAGGGAAAAATGAGTAACTCTGAAGTGGCTTAGAATTTAGACTTAAATTTCATCTTAACAAGAAAAGAGGAGGGGGAAACATAGGCCCACTAGGGAAGAATAACTGATTTTTAGGAGAGGTGAATGAGCCCTTGGAAGAACAGATCTGAGGTATGACAGCTTGTGACAAAGTTTGTTAGGATTTGGTGTTGGCTTCTCATCTCCTGTGACAAGGGTCAATCCTCCCTGGTTGATGAAACTCCTGGGGAGGGGATTTGTGACAAGTGAATTCCTATTAGAGGATCTGTCTTTAGGCACATATGAGTTCAGAGAAAACTTTTCCCTGAATTTGCTGTTTCCAAGTACATACAATCAAAATAATCAGTGTACCAAAGGGGTATATTTTAGGGTGGTCTATTTTGCTACCCTTTATAGGATAAAGGGGGTGAACCTGAAAGAAGAGTGAAAAATAAGTTTGAATATAGTATACCGACTTATAATAAACATATATTAAAATTAGCACAAGTGAAAATAATCACATTAACAGTTAAAGGAGGAAAACAACACGATCTTATTAATAGATGCAAAAAAAAAAGCATTTGATATAATTCAATTTCCATTCATATATCAACTTTTAGTAAATAAGGAATAGAAGGTGTTATAGGCTGAATTGTATAACCCCCTTACCCTGCAAAATTTGTATGTGGATGTCCTAAACCTCAGTACCTCATAATGTGACTGTATTTAGATAGAGTCTTAAAAGAGGTGATTAAGTTAAAATGAGTCTGGGGTGCCTGGGTGGCTCAGTCGGTTAAGCGTCCAATTTCAGCTCGGGTCATGATCTCACAGTCCGTGAGTTCGAGCCCTGCATCGGACTCTGTCCTGACAGCCTGGAGCCTGCTTTGGATACTGTGTCTCCCTCTCTCTGCCCCTCCCCTGCTCATGCTCTGCCTCTCTCTGCCTCAAAAATAAATAAAAACATTAAACAAAATTTTTTAAGAAGTTAAAATGAGTCTGAAGAGAGCATATTGATGTAAACACTTTCTGAAAGTTTGGCGTTCTTTTCTTTTTTTTTTTTTTTTGTATTTTTTTTAATGTTTATTTGTTTTTGAGAGAGAGAGTGAGACAGAGCATGAGCAGGGAAGGGCCAGAGAGAGAGGGAGACACAGAACTGGAAGCAGGCTCCCGGCTCTGAGCTGTCAGCACAGAGCCCGACATGCGGCTCAAACCACAAATGGTGAGATCATGACCTGAGCCAAAGTCAGACACTTAACTGACTGAGCCACCCGGGCGCCCCATATTTTCTAAAATTGAAATTTCACATACTCTACAACCCAGCAATTGCACTCTTAGATAAATCCCCAAAAGAAACTCCAGCCCATCTACACCAAGAAACATGTAGAGAATGTTCCTAACAGTACAGTTAACAATAGCAGACACCAGGGAATAACTCATCTGCTGACAGGAGTGTGAATGAATAAACTGGCATATATACATACTGGCATATCATACAACAGATTCAGTGAAAAAATATATGCCCCAAAGCTTATGACATGGTACTCTTTGAAGAAAATCATAAACAACTAAAAAGTACTTTTAGGAAATATTTATCTTCTATCTGTTAAAACAAACCTATTAAGAAGAAAAGTAAGGAGGGGGCGCCTGGGTGGCCCAGTTGGTTAAGTGTCCGACTCTTGATTTCGGCTCAGGTCCTGATCTCACAGTTCAAGACATCGAGCCCCTGTCAGCTCCGTGTTGGGGATGGAGACTACTTAAGATTCTCTCTCTCCCTCTCCCTCTGCCCCACCCCTGTGCACGCTGTCTCTCTCTCTCTCTCTCTCTCTCTCTCTCTCTCTCTCTCTCTCTCTCAAAAAGAAAGAAAGGGATGCCTGGGTGGCTCAGTCAGTTGAGCGTCTGACTTCAGCTCAGGTTATGATCTCACAGTTTGTGGGTTCAGGCACCATGCTGGGCTCTGTGCTGACAGCTCAGAGCCTGGAGCCTGCTTCAGATTCTGTGTCTTACTCTCTCTCTGCCCCTCCTCCGGTCATACTCTGTCTCTCCCTGTCTCAAAAATAAACATTAAAAAAAATTTTAAAAAGAAAGAGAGAGAAAAGAAAGGCAATTATGGAGACAAGATTGAGGAGCAGGATTCCCCCTGGAGGGTGAGGTAGGGGGTAGGAAAAAAGGTGTGCACAGATAGACAAAGTTAAGTGGTAGGTTTTATGTTGGGGCTGGGTTCATGGATGTTTATTTGCCTTGTTAAAACTAACTAGTTAGTTTATTATTTAATAAAGGATGATCCAATGATGAGAGTATGTCATGAAACAAGGATTATTCTCAATCCAATTCTATGCACCTGACAGTCTTTAAATAATCAAAAATAGCGAAAATTTAGCTTATCATCCAAGGCTCTTCAGGTTTTCACCTACTTTTCCAGTTTTATTTCCCATTCATTCATTCATTTAATGTTGCCAAGGACCAGGGAGCAGCCCATAGACAAAGAGAAAGGTCCTCCATTTATAGAATATACCTTCAACAACTAGTACATTAAACATTTAGTGCTCTGTCAAAGTCCTTACTCTCTTCTTTATGTTTAAGATATTTGCCATACACATTCTCTCCTCACCATCAGACTCAGAGCAAGACCCAATGTGACCCAATGTCCCTTTCATTTTTTACATCTCTTGTAGTGACTAACACTATCTGCTTGGCAGGATTTCAATATTGTTTAATGAATGAAGATAACGGAAGAGTGGAGAAGTGAAAAGAAAAGAGAGAGGAAAGTGGACCCAAGTTAGCCTTGATTCTTGTCCTTCTCTGGGACGAATAAGATTTGGCTCTCAGCTCACTTTCCTCTCCTGCTTGGTATTCTCTCTCTCGCTCTCCCTCTCTCTCTGCCCCTCCCCTGCTCGTGCACGTGCACTCTCTCTCTCAAAATAAATAAATAAATGTTAACAAAATAACTAAGATAAAGGATACAGATGAACAGCCAGATGAAAGAGATGTGAAGGACAAGGTTTGTGGAAAGGGGCAGGGAAGATTCCATGCCCTCTCCAGGGACACTACTCCCCCAGCATTTCGTGTGTTCACCAATCTGGAAGCTCCCTGAACCTCGTAACTTGGGGATTTTTTTTTTTTTTGGAATCCTTATCCATAGGTATCATTGATGGTTAACTCCATTTTGAGCTCTTCTCTAGGAGAATGGGGGGTGGTCTGAAAATTCCAAGCTTCTAATCATGGCTTAGTCTTTCCAGTGACCAGCTTTCATCCAGAGTCACCTTCTTGGAAGAAGACAGTCCTATCACCCAGAAAATTACAAGGATTTAAGGAGCCCTATGTCAGGAAGCAGGGTCAAAGACCAAATACTAGAACAAAAGATGCTCCCAGTGCTCTTGTCACTTGTGAAATTAACAAGGGTTTTAGGAGCTCTGTGCCAGGAGCCAGTGGCAAAGACCAATAGATATTGTCTATTATCTTATGTCTAGTTGCTTTCCATCTATGTGACCATCTAGCTGCTATATCTGTATCCTTTTTCTAACCAGTATACTGGTCATGCTCTCCATGGTCCCATGAGGCTCCATTCCAACCTTCATGAATAATTTTGAGAATTCAATAAGCTCACTGTCATTTTCCTGGTGGTGATGTGCAAAAGCAATGGACTGAAACTCAAGAGCCTTTGTTCTAGGTCCAGATCTGCCACTAAGAGTATAGGATCTTGATATGATTTTCCTCTTTTATAAAACAAGAGCAATAGATTGAAGCATCTCCAATTTTTTTTTCTTTCTTACCGAGGTGTGTATGATTGACATATAACATTATGTTATTTTCAGGTACACAATATAATGATTCAATATTTGTATACAGATTCTCCTCAACTTATAATGGTATTATATCCTGATAAACTCATCCTAAGTTGAAAATATTGTAAGTCAAAAACATGATTAATACACCTAACCTACTAAACATCATAGCTAGCCTAGCCCACCTTAAATGTGCTCAGAACACTTAGGTCAGCCTACAGGTGGGCAAAATCACGTAACACAAAACCTATTTTATTCCTTCTTTTTTTAAAAAAATATTCATTTATTTTGGGGGGGGAGGGGCAGAGAGAGAGGGGACAGAGGATCTGAAGCAGGCTCCTTGCTGACAGCAGTAAGCCTGACATGAGGTTTGAACTCAAACCATCAGTCAGATGTTCAACCAATTGAGCCACCCAAACCTATTTTACAGTGTGTTAAATACCTTTTTAAAAAATTTAAAGAAATTTTTTTTATATTAGAGAGAGCGTGCATGCGTGAATGGGGGAGGGGCAGAGAGATGGGGAGACATAATCCAAAGCAGTCTCCAGGCTCTGAGCTGTCAGCACAGAGCCCAATGTGGGGCTTGAACTCATGCACCCTGAGATCATGACCTGAGCCAAAGTCGGTCGGTCAACAGACTGAGTCACCCAGGCACCTGAAATATCTGTTTTTTAAAGTTTATTTATTTTGAGAGAGAGAGCAGTGCACAAGTGGGGTGGGGGCAGAAGGAGAGGGAAAGAGAGAATCCCAAGCAAGCTCCACACTGTCTGCATGGAGCCGGCCGAGAGACTCAATCTCATTAACCATAAGATCGTGACCTGAGCTAAAATTGAGTCAGACGCTTAACTGACTGAGCCCCCCAGGCACCCTTATAAGTGTTAAATATCTTATGTAACTGATTTGAATACTGTACTAAAAGTGAAAACCCGGATAGTTGTATGGGTACAGTGTAGTTGTAGGTGTATTGGCTTTGTACCCTTGTGATTGTGTGGCTGAGTGGGAGCTTCGGCTCCCTGCCCAGCATCACGAGACAGCATTGTACTGCATATCGATAGCCTGGGAAAAGATCACAATTCAAAATTCAAAGTGTGCTTTCTACTGGATGCATATCACCTTTACACCATTGAAAAACTGTAAATCAAACCATTGTAAGTCGAGTATCATCTCTCTATTGCGAAATGATCACCACAATAAGTCTAGTTAACAACCATTACCATACATAGACACAGATTTTTTTTTTTCTTGTGATGTGTTTCTTCCAGTTCTAAAATTTTGTGAGTCTCTAATTCCAGGCAAAGCTTCTTGACTTTTTTGGATTCTGTCCTAGACCCAGGCCACCTCTCCTAGACCCTGCCCCCACCGTGTTCCCTGCCTCAGTTCCTGCAGCTCACAAAGCCCTTTCTCCCATGAACTGTGGCCTTGGCACCAGCTCCCCTTCAGCATTTATACATTGCTTTGTGTTGTCTTTTATGTGCATGCCTTTTATCTCCTTAGATGTCTTCTGAGTGCTTTTAAGGTCAGAGTCCTGTCTTGTGTGATCCAAACTGAACTTACTTACTGGACATTCAGTAAATATTTATTTTCTGCGTTGAAGAGTGTCTTCAGCATTTATGCACAATTGTTACCAAAGTTTTTTTTGTTTTTTTTTTTTTTTGAGGCAATCATGAGTAAAAATAACTCTGGCTTTCCTGACTTGACTTATTTCAGTGTAAAGATGTTATGCATTCTTCTTGTATCACCCTCCCTGTGAGTTCCCTTAAAAGAGCTGCTTGTATAAACGTTTTGAGAAATTTATGTTCTTACGGGAACCATTTCTCCCCAGGCATTCCATTAAACTTGTCTGTCAGGTTATTTGGTATTTTATTTTGTTTGTCAGAGGGTTACTCAGAATGATTAGGTCATTCCACTACTCATAACCCTCCAATGCCTTCCTATTGGACTCAGGGATCCCAATGCCAAATGTGAATTCCTAACCATGGCCTCTACCAACCTGGCATCCCTACCACCCCCTTATTCTCTGCTCCACTGGCCTTGCTGTTCTTCAGTCATGTCAAACTTACACCATTTTCAGGATTTTGTACCTTCTGTTCCATCGGAGTCAAATACTCTTGCCTCCCAAATTTTAGCATTTTTCTCCTTCACTTCCTTTAGGTTTCCTTTTTTTTTTAATGTTTATTTTATTTATTTTGAGAGTGTGAGCACGAGCAGGGGAGGAGCAGAGGGAGAGAGAGAGAAATAGAGAGAGAGAGAGAGAGAGAGAGAGAGAGAGAGAGAGAGAGAGAGAGAGAATCCCAAGCAGGCTCCATGCTGTCAGCGCAGAGCCTGAAGCCAGACTCGATCCCGTGAACCATGAGATCATGACCTGAGTCAAAATCAAGAGTTGAACACTTAATTGACTGAGCCACCCAGGTGCCCCCACTCACTTTAGGTTTCCTATTGAGAGGCTTTTCCTGATAATGGTATCTGAAGTGGAACGTGTACTGCCTTGCCAGTCACTCTCTATTACCCCTACTCTGTTTCTTCTCATACAACTCGTTATCAACTAACATATTTTATATTTATCCGTTGATTGCCTCTGCCACTATGATGTAAGCTCGCTTAAAAGCAGGAACTTTGTTTCATTGCCTGCTGTAGCCCTGGCACAAGGCAGCACCTGATAACTACTCTCATGTTAAATGATTATATGCTGGGGTAAAAAAAACCCCAGATCTGACATGGAAAAAAATGTGGTGTTAGGCAGGTTATAAATTTTAGTTCGAATAGATTAATGTTTTGTAATTATGTTTCTGATGATTATTTTTTCTGCTCCATCGGTGATAAAACATAGAGTCAGAAAAAGTTGATGGGAGATTTGATAAGTTGAGTGGATTGGGTCAAAGTTTCTAAAAATATTAACAAGGTTTATATCTTTAATTTGATCTTAATACCAGGAGCAAAATTAAAAATAACTTCATGTGGCCACTAGGTGGCAGGGTATGCATATATACTTTGCAAATGGAGGCTCTTTTTTTTTTTTTTTCCCTCAGGTTCACCTTTTGGGAGCAGTAATATTAATTACTTGAGGAATACTTTATAGTAGCAAAATACTTTCACAAACAATATCTCATGATGCCCCTGTGAAGTAGGCACGACAGATATTTTTCTGTTTATTATATATTTATTTATTTTTAATTTTTAATATTTATTTTTGAGAGAGAGAGAGAGGGAGAGGGTGAGCAGGGGCAGGGCAGAGAGAGGGAGACACAGAATCTGAAGCAGGCTTCAGGCTCTGAGCTGTCAGCACAGAGCTGGATGTGGAGCTCAAACTCACAAACTGTGAGATCATGACGTGAGCCGGTCAGACGCTTAACCGACTGAGCTGCTCAGGTGCCCCTCTGTTTATTTTTAATCTGTTTTCTTTTTCAAGCAGAGAAACTGAGGCTCGAGTTTAAGGGATTTATCCAAGTAAAGAAGCCAAAACTGGAGCTAGAACTAGAACCCATGTCCTGGGCCTTGTAGTCCAGGCCTCTTTCCACAGTTTCACTCAAATTGAGGGAAATGACCTTCCTGGAAATTTGCTAGTCAGTCTAAATTTCCCATGGTGAAAGAGTCTGAAAATATAAATCCATTTTAGCTTTTAAAAAGGAAACAAGCCAGGGGTTCAGCTGGTGGAGCATGTGACTCTTCGTCTCGGGGTTGTGAGCACAAGCCCCATGTGGGGTGTAGAGATTACTTAAAAATAAAATCTTAAAAAAAAAAAAAAGTAAACAAACCATAAATGCTTTCCAACCTCCCCTTTTGGCTTGGGATTGATCCTGAAATGCATCTTTTTGCATCTTCCCAAACTTCAAAGTATGTTCAGGGGGAAAAATAGTTTGAGTTATGAAGCTTACACACTATGTCTGCAGACAGAGTCAGTGGGTAGCAGGGTGCCTCGTCACATGACTTCTCGTGCCTGACTCTTGGAAGTTTCTGCCTCTTAAATGGCTGAGTGCTTTCGGGTGTGTTTTCTGTGAAGAGCTGGCGTGTGCGATTCACATTAGTATTAATGAGAACCGCACATGCACTGAGCCCTGGATGGATCTGGAAGACCACTAGAGTGGAATAGCAGAAACTATCACTTCAATTCATCCAATGATTGTTCTTAAGTTTTCTAAGTTGCTAAATTTTCTGTCAGTATGTTTTTAGCTTACACTTTTATTGGCAGAAACGTGATTTGACAATGTTCACTTTATTAATTGTACCTTGCTGCAGTGTGGTGTGGCGTATTAGAGACAATTTAGGCTTGGGGGCTCAAGTCTTGGGTGTGATCCTTGTTTACCTGCTCACTTGGTTGTGAGAGCTTCAGCAAGTGATTCAGCCCCCCTGAACTTCACTGAACTTTCACTTGTGTGAAAAATAATATAATAATACCTGCCTCACAGAGTTGGTACGGAGGTGAAATAAGATGATTATGGAAACGTTTATAAACTAAAATCCCTGTAGGGGTGCCTGGCTGGATCAGTCAGTGGAGCATGCAATTCTTGATCTCAAGGTTTTAAGTTCGAGCCTTGTGTTGGGTGTAGAGATTACTTAAAAATAATAAGATCTTTGGGGCCGCCTGGCTCAGCCAGTTAAGTATCTGACTCTTGATTTGGGCTCAGGTCATGGTCTCACAGTTCCTGAGATTGAGCCCCGTGTCAGGCTGTGTGCTGACAGCATGGGGCCTGCTTGGGATTCTCTTCCCCTCTCTTTGCCCATCCCCTACTTGAATGCACTCTCTCTCTCTCTCTCTCTCTCAAAAATAAATAAACATTTAAAAATAAATAAATAAAATCTTAAATTATAAAACCTCTGTATGTAAAGTGACTGTTATTATCACAACATATTATCACATGTTATTATCACATGGGAAAGCTTGTTTTTTTTTTAAGTTGGAGGTCATGGGCTTTGTCATTACCTGCTGTTGACCTTGGGTTACTTTATTTAAATTGCCAAGCCTTCATTTTCATGCTGGAAAAAAAAAAAAATGAAGTAACCAGCAACTCATTTAGTGAGGGCTTTCTCAGTTCCTGGCACTCTTCTGAGTTCCTTATATAATAACTAAATCTCTATAGCCACTTCTGAAGCAAATTTGTTAAATAAATTGATTGATTATTAAAATTTTGTCATTTTAGCACTAAAGGAGGCTTTACATAATATGGTCTAACCCCTTATTTTACACATAAAATAAACTGAGAGGTGAGGTAAAGTGCCCCGGGTCACATGGCTACTTGTGGACAGAACTGAGACTAGAAAATAGTCCCAGCTGGTTTCTGGGACATTGCATTGTCTCAGTTCCTATAATGTCGTTCAAAGAAGCATAAAACAGAGTTACTCTTACACCTTTTAGTCCAGTTGGAGGCAAAGGTGAGAATCACTTAGAACAGTTTGTGCCACAAAGTAGCCAGAAGAAAACAGAGGTGGGAGAGAATAACATAGGTGGAGGTGATGTCAAGAAGGCTTCCTGGAGGAGGAGAGATTTCAAATGGTCTAGAAAAACAACCAAGATGTAGTAAACAAAAGGAGGGAGTAGACATTCCTGAAGGAGAAAATGGCATGAATCAAAGTGGGAAGATAAGACAGAATATGTAGAAGCTGGGGCTTCCCACTGAGAGTGGCCCATGAGCAGCATAAGTGGTAGGTGGTGACTAGAGGCCAGGGACCTGGAATGCCAGGCAAGTTTTGTTCTTAGTTCTATAAGCAATGGGAACCATTAATTAATCAGCTCAATCATTTGTTTAACAAATTACATATTGGGCGTCCACCATGTACTTAGCCAATCACTGGATATATAGTGCTGAGTAAGAAGGGCTTGGTTCCTACCTCTGAGGCGTGCAGTGCCAAGAGATGGCGACTAAACTGCTAAATGAATTCCAAGTGGAGAAATGCTAAGGGGTCACGGATAGGGTGCTGTGTTAGAGGGTAGCCGAGAACACCTTACGCTGGGTATGGAAGCAGGCACTGGATAATGCCACATTTTGTACTAAGTGCAAAGGGAGTTCTAAGTGCTTTGGAAGTTTCTAAGCATGTGAGTGATATGGTCTGATTTATATATTTAAAAAGCTGCTCTATAGGGAATGAACTCTGAGGAGAGGGCCAAGAGTAGAAGAAGCCAGAGACCAATGGCTAGGCAGCTATTGCAGAAATTCTCAAGAGACACAAAATACCTTTAGTGGGGGTCATGGCAATAAAGCAGTGGAGCATAGCATCTTCATAGCAATGAGGAGAGATGGCTGAGAGATAAAAATTGAAGATGCATTCTCCAGGACTTATGGATGAATTGGCTGTGAGGGGTAATGGAGAATGTATTGGATTGAGTGGTGGCCCCCCCAAAGATATATGACCCCCCCTCAGATTCCTCTCATCTCTGCCATAGCCTGGAAACTCACTGTCAGACTTCCTTCCCTCTCCCCCTGGTGTACTGCTGATAGAATCTAAGCTGGCAGACTCTTTTCCAGAATGAGTAGAAAAGTGGAAGAAACCCCAGTGACACAGCAGATGGCTTTACTCTATGATGAGAGAAAATCTATCGCATGGAATTTCCAGCATTTTAAGGGATGAAGTTTCTACTTTCTCCAAGGTGATTGTTACATTTACTGGCCGGTTGATATTACCTTCTCTTGTCTCCGCTGCTCCCATCCTCAGTTTAGCAGCAGACCCCCTGTGACTCTCCTACAACAGAAACAGTACAAGAGATCCCCACACCTAGCCCCACTGCCCCAGACCCTCCTGCGAGCTCTGCTGCCAGAGTGAGGATTTCAGCATGCAAGCACACTTCTCACCCTTCAGTGTCCTTGGAGAAAAAACCATAAAGCTTTCCTTGATCTAACAATTGCCTGTGTTTCTGAGTTCATCTCCTCTTCCATCCGTATCAGCTTTGCATGTGAGATTCGGTGGCACTGACATTTCTCCAGCTCCCCGGGCACCCTCCTCACTGCTCCCTGAGTCTGGAATACTTTCTTTTCCCCCATATTCTCACTTTATTAGGGAAGCTAATAATACACCCACTTTATTAGGGAAGCTATCCTGACATCTCTCTCTTCCCACTACATCAAATCCCCTATTTTCAGCCTTATGGCGCTGTATACTGTTTCTGCCTAGTCCTTATGATAGTTGTAAGTGTGTATATACTTTTAGGGTGTGTGTGTGTGTGTGTGTGTAGTGTACATATATGAATATAGTGTACATATAGTTACCTATCAGTGTCCACTTATGAACATCAGTTCCCACACCCAACAGAAGAAGACACATTCTACATTCTTTCAGGCCCCAGGAGAAATGGTGTTGCTTTTGTGATATGCCTGTCAGCATACAGAGCCAACCCTCACCCGACACTCACACCTTAATAATATGCATGGTTATTTGGCAGTGTGTTTGGCTTCCCTAGAAGAAGAAAGATGATAACCAAACTCAGTTACTTCAAATAAAAAGGAGAACACGGGGGCAAAGCTTGATAGAATTACCAAAAAACATTAATCTAGGAGAAGAGTCAATAACATGTCTCAAACATAGTTCTTTTGAATATTAAATCTCCAAATAAATGACTCTAGTCTTCAGAGTGATGAAAATATGGTGTACATCTGTACATTTGTTTTCTCATGGTTTGTGTTTAATTATCCACAAAGAAAAATAATTCACAAAATATTTCATGTTCTTCTCTTTTAACTGCCAAAATAGGAACTTCTGAGGCTGACAGAATTGGTTGCGATCCCTTTGAAAGTTTTATTAATGTAGACAGAGTATGTTTTTAATCTTTTGTATTTTGATCACGAAAATGTATTTTCTATGATTTGTTCATGCTTGCTTCTACCATATTTTAAGTAAACAAGGAGTCAGCAGTTTTGCTTTGTAAAACATATTGGGCTTTTTTTAAATGCAGAGCTAAGATGATTAATGAACAAACTAAATATTAAATCAGAGGACTCTACTTTGTCTAGGACGGAAAGGAAGTCTTCAGATTCTTTGAGAGATTAGTATCTACATTCATTTAATATAAACATCAGAGACATTCCACTGTGAGCATATTTCTTTCCTGTAAAAAATAATGCTGTATGGATGCTGTGTTTTCTGGGTATTTGTAGATGTAGAAATATAAATAAATGAAAGTGCTTACTTTTTGGTTTCAATTGATATTTTGGGTGGGCAGTTGAAACTTAAAGCAACAAGTGTTTTTAGTAGAGTACGAAACATATTAGTACTCTCAAACTAGTACTATTAGTTTTAAACATAAAAGTGTGCATGAGAAAATATTGAATACTGCAGCTAATCTTTCATCATAATTGTCGTTGTTATTCATATTTTTCAAAGCTTCATTCCAGTTTCACAGATCTCATTGTTTGGGGTGTGTTCGAAGTGTTTGGAGCATAAACAGCTGGCTGCTTATCAGTAGATGCCTGAACAGAAAAACAAGATGTCTTCTCTTTGAGATGAATCTGTGAGAAGAGTTTATCTCAAACAAAATAGAATTTTGGGGTTAACAGTCTCAAAGTTGACATACAGTTTTACTGCAATGCCCAAACAAGAAGGTGCTTTAGCAAAAATAGAGGTCAAAACATTTTATTGAAATAAGGTAATCTCTTTTTTTTTAATAAAAAAGTTTATTTTTTTTATGCTCTGTCTCTCTCTGTCCCAAAAATAAATAAAAAAAAAAAAAAAACGTTGAAAAAAAAAATTTTTAAAAAGGGGCGCCTGGGTGGCGCAGTCAGTTAAGCGTCTGACTTCAGCCAGGTCACGATCTCGCGGTCCGTGAGTTCGAGCCCCGCGTCAGGCTCTGGGCTGATGGTCAGAGCCTGGAGCCTGTTTCCGATGCTGTGTCTCCCTCTCTCTCTGCCCCTCCCCCGTTCATGCTCTGTCTCTCTCTGTCCCCCAAAAAAAACAAAAAAACAAAAAACAAAAAACAAAACAAAACAAAAGTTGAAAAAAAAAAGTTTATTTTTTAATTAGTGATTTTGACCTTGTAGAGTTAAAGCCTCAGATCCTCATTTTTTTTTCTTGTTATTGTTAAAATTGCACTATAATCTATACAAAACAAACAAAAAAACCCTAGTACTTGACTGGATCCTGCTTGTGTTACCAGATTTTACAGAGACGTGAACCCTCTTGCCTAACATGTCTATCATTTAAGGGTTGAAAAGAATGCTTAGTAATGGGAAGTTGCCCAACAACTTGTAAACATCAGGTGATCTGAGATAGGAGCCCTGACTGCATGTCATAAAGAACCATTTTCCATCATCCTTTTGTTCACTACCTGAGCAAGTATTATAGGGCTTCCCACATACCAGGCACAGTTCAACATGTTGAGGACACAGAAGTGAGCTAAAGAGATGGTTTTGGGTAGCTTTTATGTTGGTAGGTGGAAGTGAAATGCTTAACATTTAACCACATCTTAATCTAAGGATAAATAACATGCTATCAAAATGCTCTTGAGATCATTATAGATTGAGTCCAAGAACACCTATAGAATAAATATATCATGATATATTATTTTTCTTGATTTAAAAAAGTAGGAAAGTTCATCACGTTAGCTCATAGTTTACTGTATACAAGTGATTGCTTTCTCTATGATTAAATCTATATACATCTCCATAGAAAATTCTGCTTTTCTCTGTAGGAGAGCCAAAGAGTTTAAGATTACTCAGCTAGCTAGTGGCAGAGCTGGTAACAGATTTTGCTGTTTTATTTGCTATCCCTTGATCTAATTAGTCACTTTATCTTCAATTTAGAACCTTGCCAGAGCGATCTGTTCTGGATTGGAGAGTGAGAACTGACATTTATAAAGTATTTGCTATGAGCCAGTACTTGACATATATGGAGAGGCAGGTCTTATCAGACATAATTCACAAAAGAGAAGACTTTTCTGAACAGATAAATAAACAATAAGTAACAAGACTGAAGTTTGGACATAGTTCCTCAGCTTTCCTCTGTGCCAGGCTACAGCTGAGTGAAAACCATACATCTCTTTACATTTAGATTGCCTTTTGAATCCAAAGTAGGGATAATAATCAACATTTAAATTCATGTCTGACAACAAGTTCTAATGATAATTGACATGTAATAGCACTTATTGTGCTGGGTACTTTATATGGAGTGTGTCATTTCATCTTCACGGCAATAATCACTAACCCCCAATTATGGCTGAGGAAACTGAGCTTCAGAGAGATTCAGTGGCCTGTGGTCACAGAATTAGCAGAGCCAGGACTCAAACTTGACATTGTTGTTGGGCTAGAGCCCAGACTTCTAACCTATTTTTTCAATGAATGTCACCAAAAGGAAGTGGTGAGGGGGAGCGGCAAATGAGGGAACACTGCTTAATCTAGGACAACATCCCACATGATCAGAGAACCTCTTCCCTAGTAGCCAGGTCCCTAGTAGGATGCACACCGAAGTGGGCTGTCCCTCTCTTTCCCCTTGGATTCATTGATCTAACTCAAGGGGACCTAAAGGAGGGAAACTTTGGGGTACCGGTAGCTCTGTTGGTTGAGCGTCTGACTCTTGCTTTGGGCTCAGGTCGTGATCCATCCCAAGGTCATAGCATCGAGCCCCAAGTGGGCTCTGCACTGAGCATGGAGCCTGCTTGGGATTCTCTCTCTCCCTCTGCCCCTCTCCTGCTTGTGCTCTCTCTCTCTCTTAAAAAAATAATATCCCTTAAAGAAAGAAAAAAACAAAAAAGAAAGGAAATTTCAGCTGGAGACTTGCTGATTTGCTGTTGTAAGTTGGGGCAGATGGGGTGAGGGTCTGCAGTGGGTTTACCTGGGAGGTAACAGAAAGCAGTAGTTCTCTGCTTGAGCCATGAGCATTTCCTGAAGGCGCCAGTGAAAGAACAGAATGCTTTCCTCATACTCATTCAGCAAAATAGGGGTTGGCAGCATAAATGCTGGCTAAAAATGCATGTTGGGAACAGTATCTTCCCTTTTTTGGGAACTTTTTGGGGCTTTTAGTCATTCACTTAAGGAATGCTATCTGAACACCTAGGCATAAGTGGCTGTATGCTGGACAAAGTGGGGGACCCGAAGGCATACTTTAAGGGACATATGTAAGTGAAAAGAGAGAGCTACAACAGAGTGAATCTTAATCCAAATCTAAATGGATTGAAAAATCTGAATCAAAAATGGAAGAGTTTACAATGAAATTAGAATGTTAAGGAAAGAAACTCCATAATTCAAACACAGATCTAACATGGAATTATACAGAGTAGAATAAATATCTGTCTTAATTGTATTGAGTGAATAAGCTGTCCAGTCTACCTTTCACATTTGGTTGTATAGACATCATGACTAAAGGCTGGTGGTGTTACACTATACCCTATTTAGGTAAATTGAAATGGTACAGATAAGGTACCAAAACTGTCAGGATAGAAGTTAGGAAATAGTTTTTTTTTAAGTTTTTATTTATTTTTGAGAGAGAGCACAAGCAGGGGAGCAGCAGAGAGAGAAAGACACATAGAATCCGAAGCAGGCTCCAGTCTCTGATCTCTCAGCACAGAGTCCAACGCGGGGCTCAAACTCACGAGCCATGAGATCATGACCTGAGCAAAAGTCAGATGTTTAACCGACTAAGCCACCCAGGCATTTCCTAACTTAGTAATTATTCCTAACTTAGTAATATTTCCTAACTTAGTAAATATTTAGAGAATAGTTGAGGAAAAATTAGATTTTCATAAAGTGATACTAGTAACTTACCATGTATGATAGGGTGTACAGTGTCCGTTGACCTTCAAAAGGGCTCTGGAGATAAACCAAAAAAAAAAAAAAAAAAAAGAAAAGTCTTGATGTTCAGCTTACGAGTTGCAAAAGCTTCCTCACTGCGATATTTCATTTCTGGGATGCCAGTTTATTACATATTAATTAGTAAGTTGATGTTTGGATGTGATACCTTCCATATGGGATTTTTAATGTAATATGTTGGTGATTTAGGGAGACACTGTGCACTAGATTGATAATAAGGCATCAAATTTTGGGTGTGTCACTCTTGGGAGGGTGTCTTCAGATGGCTCATCTCATTCTTTTTCATGTTTCCATTGCAAAGGGTGGCTGTTTTTTCAAACCTCTTCCCCATATTCTGTGACTATTCCCTATTTGGATTGTATCAGAGAGTTTATATATATATAGCATGGATTTCTTTTTGATTTTTAGAAAATTTGTATTATGGGGCTTATGTAAATATTTTCCTTTTTTTCCTCCCTGATCATAAACTTGCCCTCACTCCTGGATTTGGAATGTAACCAAGCTGAAAGATGAGATCATGTTTGTAGAGCAGAGTGAGGTCTCAGCAAGAATCTTCTAATTTGAAAGGCATCAGTATTTTATGAACTTGCTTACTAAAATGCTGGGGAATGAAATCAGGAGTTTAAAAGTTATTTTCATCAATGGGGCTAAACAAAGAAAATAGAGTTTTCCTTTTTGCACTTTGTATTCACAGTAACTTATTTTCCCTTGCAAAAAGAATTGTACTGTTTCACTTAGAAAAATGGACTCAACGGTCATCTGCTAATGCAAGTAATGCTAATGTCTTCTTTTTGTTTTATTTTTGGTATTATGTAAATCGGTTATAGAATGGTAACTCTTTTGTTCTTATTTTGAAGTTCGCAAAATTTTAGACTATTATTTATTAATATCCCAATGTCCTTTTTTTATATGGAGGAATATTTCCTTTGTTTCTTTTTCATTAATTGTATGTGATTATTATTTATTAATAGTATTATTTGCTTTTGCAATATGGAAAAATAATTTCCTTTTTTTCCATGTAATCACACACATACTATACTGCTTAGGATACAGAACACATGAGGATAACAAGTTCTTTTTTTTTTTTTTTTTTTTTTTTTGCAGATGTTTACCACATGTGGAGCTTAGCATGAAGCTAAGTCATGAGTCAAGCATGTCCCATCCCAATGCCCTTTGAAACATTTTTATGTGGTTCCATGAAATAGTGTATATTTTAATAGATGCCATGATGGCCTTGCTCAGGTCCTTGTTTTCAGACAATCCAATTCAGACTATCTGCTGTGGGTATCTCTTGCTTTACCATCCTCCTTTGTCAGGAATCAGATCTTGATTTTCTTTTGGGAATCTCCTCTCCCCAGGCCATGTGGTCCCAGTCAGACGACCGCAGTGCCCCACCTACTCTGAACTAATAAGAATCTTCTCTAAGATTTGTTTCTCTCTGATCTATAGCTGCCAGGAGAGAGAGGAGCTCCTTTTACTCTGTGCTGTCAAGCTGAAAGAACCACATAAGCCTGCAGCTTATGGTCCTAACCCCAGGCTTCATGGAAGAAGCTCTCTGCAGAATGATGCCAACACACGGAGGGAGCCAGAGGTCTGGCAACATTTACCACCATCTGAAGCTAAACCAACCCTTCAACTTTCCAGTTGCTGGAGCCAATACATTCCCTTTTTCTTAAGCTAATTTGAGTGTCATTTCTATCACTTTCAACCAAAAGAGCTTTGAATATTGCTTTCCATCTAGAGGTGAGAATGATCAACTCAGTACAAGCAAAAGTAACTCGTCAACAGTTGTGAGTAATAGAAAATCTTATCAAAATTTCTTTTGGAAAAGTATTAAGTTTTTGTTGGTTTGGAATACTAAATTTAGAAAGCTCAAATAACTAACATTTTCCTGTACCCTAGAGACAAGTGTTAAGTAAACTGACCCTAAGGATTATTCAAATATGTAATTCTAAGTTATGTCAGAGTGTCGTTATAGATTCAGCTTAATCACCTGTATCTTCAGCCTTAATAGGATTATTCCATAGGAATTGATGCCAAGAGAAATGATCGGAAGGCTCTGTGCTAATAACAGTTACAATGTATTGGCACATTCTATGTGCCAGGCAGTGTGCAAAGCCTGTCATTGTTTTACATTTAATTCTCACAGAAATTCTAAAAGGTAGATGTTACTATTTCCCTTTTACAGATAAGGAATCAGGGTCAGCAGTATGCCCAAGTTCACACAGCCAGCAAGTAGGAGAACCAACATGTAAGCCTGTATCTTTCTAATTTCAAAACATAGGCTTTTACCACTGTTCTCTCTTTAAGTTTCCAAACTTCGTAAGAATTCATTCAATTATCAAAATTTCCAGCATATTTTGGAGAGATTCCTGGCTCCTAGTGGATATATCTGTATCCATATACAATTATATAATATGTAATATATGTACTTCCCAGTAGATATTTCTTATGAACTTATAAATATATGTATATGAATATATGCATGCTTTTTATACCTACTATGAGCCAAGTTTAAGAATTTATAATTCACCTGAGAGTCCTATTTCAAACCTCTTATGGGTAAATCACAATTTGCCATCAGCAATTCAATATCTGAATTTTATTTATTTTTATTTTTTATTTTATTTTATCTTAGTATTGATTGATTGTATGATATCTGAATTTTAAATTCTTTCTCTTATGAGAGAAAGAGGCCTAGGCTGGCATAGAAAAAAAAAAGTGAACTAACCAATCCGTTAGACTTTTAGCAGAACCTGGGGTTGCTGTTGTTTCCAGAATTGCACAAACCCTCAGTAATTTTGGAAGCCTTGGAAGGCATCTCTGCTGATCTATGAGATTCTAGGCATAGCAGGCAGGAAGGGAGTGGAAAGCATGGCACTGGTCCTCATCTACAAACTTCTTCTTTCATAAGCCAAGTCTCTTGTGTGGGTGTGGGCTGCTGACCCCTGTCATCTGGATGTGTGACAATAACTTGTTTTCATGTTGACTCTTCATAACCGGGAGCTGTATTGGCATTGCATGTTTGCTTTAACTTCCCACACAGAGACTAAGTCCAAAATGTAATTAATTGAGCCCTTATTTGAAAAAAGAAAAAAAAATGTTCTGTGTATTTAGAGACCCCAAAATGATGTGAAAAAATATTTTCAAAACTAAACTAATCCAAATAGAACTATGTTTTCTCATGGAGGAGTGAAAAGAGTTAGGGATTTGGAGAGAGAACACCTGGCTTTGAGTTTCAGCTAACCACTCATATATATGGTTTTGGACAGATAATTTGTACCTCAGTTTTTCTTTTTCTTTTTTTTTAAAGTTTATTTTGAGAGAGAGAGAGAGAGAAAGAGAGAGAGAGAGAGCATGAGCAGGGGGAGGGGCAGAGAAAGAGGGAGAGAGAGAATCTAAGCAGGCTCTGCACTGACAGCACAGAGCCCAACCCGGGGCTCAAATTCACAAACCATGAGATCATGACCTGAGCCAAAATCAAGAGTCGGACACTTAACTGACTGAGCCACTCAGGCACCCCAGTACTTTGTAAGTTTTAAAGCACTAATATTATAATAGGCCCTCCTACTATTGATAGGAAAACTTCTTAGAAATCTCTCAAGTATCAGAGAAACACACACCATTCATTCTGATATGTTTATTTCCATAGAATTTCAAAAACAGTTGAAAAAGTCAGCTTAATATCTTTAAACTTATTATAATGCAGTGTATCATAGTGTTTGTAATGTTCAAATGTATACAATGCTATTATCTGAACAAATAGCTGACTAAAAACAAATTCAAATTCTTACTATTTTAATTATATAAAAGATCAAGCAATTGCAAAAATGATTCACTTGTTTCATTCTGATTTTTAAATATAGTTTACCTTAATGTATATTTGTAATTTTGGTTCTTACTGTGATTTCCTTTCATATTGGAGAAACTACTTATTTTTCTTTGGAGACTACTTGTCTGTGTTCCAGGTAATTAACATATTTGGACTGGGGCGCCTGGGTGGCTCCGTCGGTTAAGCGTCCGACTTCAGCTCAGGTCACGATCTCACGGTCCTTGAGTTCGAGCCCCGCGTCGGGCTCTGGGCTGATGGCTCAGAGCCTGGAGCCTGCTTCTGATTCTGTGTCTCCCTCTCTCTCTGCCCCTCACCCGTTCATGCTCTGTCTCTCTCTGTCTCAAAGATAAATAAACGTTAAAAAAAAAATTTAAAAAAAATATTTGGATTAATGAAGAGTTGTTATATTTTTTTCATAAAATAAAAGCCAATAAAAATACACATAATAACTACATAAGACTGTAAAAAAACAACAACAACAACAACTAGAAAATAAGTGTTGTGAGGATGTGGAGAAAACCCTTGTGCTCTGTTGGTAGGAATGTAAAATGGTGTACCCATGTGGAAAACGGTACAGAAGATCCCCAAAAAGTGAAAAATAGAATTACCTGACAATCCAGCAATCCTACTTCTGGGTAAATAGACAAAAATGAAAGCAGACTCTCAAAGAGATAGTTGTACCTCCATGTTCATTGTAGCATTATTCACAATAGTCCAGAGTCAGAAGCAACACAAATGTTCATCAATGGACAAATTACTAAATAAAATATATATAATGGGATATTACTTGGCCTTAAAAAAGAAAATCCCATAACATACTATAACATGAATAGACTTGAAGACATTATGCCATGTGAAATAAGCCAGTCACAAAAGGACAAATACTGTATGATTCCATTTATAGGAAGAATCTAAAGTAGTCAAATTCATAAACACAGAAAATAAAATGGTGTTGTCAGGGGGTGGGGGAAGGGAGAAAGGGGAAGTTGTTATTCAATGGGTATAGAATTTCAGTTTTACAAGATGCAAAAGTTCTGGAGATGTGTTGTGCAACAGTGTGAACACTGAACTGCAAACCTAAAAATGGTTAAGATGATAAATTTTAGGCTATGTTTTTTCCATCACAATTGAAAAAATACTGTATATGAACCTAGTTTAATTTGGGGGGTGACTCAGAATACTCCTTTAGTATCTTAAGGCCTGATGGTACTTTATCTTCACACTGGAGCTCAGGAGAAGCAGCCCAGGTATTTGACTCAGATTACAAGGAACTGAGGTACAATAGTCCTCAAGCCTAGTGTTTGATTCAAGGTGGGTAGGTGGGCAGCATCTCAGGTCAGAGAGTTTCTTGCCATTTTATAAGGACTAAATAAAGGCCATTTGTAGGGCAGAAAGGCAGACAGGGAAGGAAAGGGCCTGATTGTTGGTCTAGAACTCTTTCTCTGAAATTTGAGCCAGGGAGAACATTCTGGAACCTCATTCTGGTAGATATCAGTCACCAGTAGAGGAAATATTTGTTGATGAAATACACTGATGAAATGCATAACTGTTTAAATCAAATAATAAATTATGTTTTTTATCTTGTATCAGAGTTTCCCAGACTATGTTCTGTAGAATATTAGTTCTAAGAGTATTATATTTTAAAAAGGACACTGGGGTCAAAAAGTTTGGAAAATGTGGGGTTAAAAAGAGTTAAAAGTGGAATTTTTTTACTCTAGAACTTTTTAGAGGCGTTACTATGTTAATGTTAATGTAACTGTGCCAACATTAAATATTATATGGTAATATTTAGTGGTTAGTATGTTGGCATTAATGTTAATGCATTAATATCCACGTGAATATATATTTTTTATTTTTAATGTTTATTTTTGAGAGTGAGAGAGACAGAGCATGAGCAGGGGAGGATCAGGGAGTGAGAGACACACACAGAATCTGAAGCAGGCTCCAGGCTCTGAGCTATTAGCACAGAACCCCACACGGGGCTCAAACCCACTAACCATGAGATCATGACCTGAGCTGAAGTTGGATGCTCAACAGACTGAGCCACCTAGGTGCCCCCCCCTCCTTGTGAGTATATTAATATGTTTTTCCTAAGTCCATTTGACCAAGGAAGCAGTCCTTGGCAAACTAGTGTGAGAATGCTGCCCTACATCATAAAAGGCATGATATTTTTGTCAGCTGCTTTCCTTAAGAGAGTAACTTTCTTTCATGTCTCCTGAGTTTGCTGTGAAGCCCCTCTCTTTCACCGTGAGCACCATTGGGGAAATAAAGAGAGAGTGGGACTGCAGCAGTTTTCATAGTTATTATTTTGAGATACTGTAAAGCTATATGATGATTCAGCTTTTCTGTAACCCCAACTATTTTCTAAACAGACAGCTTTAATATTGGGCCACCTTGTTGATTTTGCAAGGGTGTCAACATAAAATAGTGAGTCAAGAATGCGTGTTGCAAGGTGAAAATAGTCAAGGTATGGAGTTTCTTGTATGGGATACTTAACAGTGTTGATTTATAAGAAAAAACTAGCTGTTGTATTAGGAAATTACAGTTGGCATATTTTGAATTCTCATTACTAGATATTTTGAATGTTACTAAAATAATGACAGTTAGCTTAGAAATGGCCCATTTAAGGGGTTCCTGGGTGGTTCCGTTGGTTAAGCGTCCAATTCTTGATTTCAGCTCAGATCACGATCTCATAGTCTTGAGATCAAGCTCCACATGGACTCTGCTATGGGTGTGAAGCCTGCTTAAGATTCTCTCTCCTTCTGCCTCTGCCCCTCCCCTGCTTGTGTGCGTATGCACTCTGCAATTTCTCTCTCTCAAAGAAAAAAAGAAACAAACAAACAAACAAACAAAAGAAGTGGTCTATTTAAGAGCTAACAGATTAGATTTAAATAATTAAACTTAGTAGGAGTAGAGAGTGATTTCTAGGAGGAATATATTTCAGAATCCTAAAAACAAAACAAAACAAAACAAAACCCAGAACCCTATTACAGAATTAAAGAATTAAATGTGAGACCTGAAACCATAAAAATACTAGAAGAGAGCATAGGCAGTAATTTCTCTGGCACTGGCTGTAGCAACTTTTGTCTAGATATGACTCCTGAGGCAAGGGAAACAAAAGCAAAATTGAACTATTGGGACTACATCAAAATAAAAAGCTTCTGCACAGTGAAGGAAACAACAAAACTGAAAGGCAAGCTATGGAATGGGAGAAGATATTTGCAAATGACATATTCAATAAAGGGTTAGTATCCAAAATACATAAAGAGCTTAACAAAACTCAATACACAAAAAAGAATCCAGTTAAAAAAAGGGGCAGAAAATATGAACAGACATTTCTCCAACAAAGACAACCAGATGACCAACAGACACATGTAAAGATGCTCATCATTACTTATCAGGGAAATACAAATCAGAACTGTAGTGAGCACACCTGTCAGAATGGCTAAAATCAACAACACAAGAAGCAACAGGTGTTCGCAAGAATATGGAGAAAAAGGAACCCTCTTGCACTGTTGATGGGAATGCAAACTGGTGCAGCCACTGTGGAAAACAGTATGGAGGTTCCTCAAAAAGTTGAAAATAGAGAGGTGCCTAGCTGGCTCAGTCAGTAGAGCATGGGACTCTTTAATTTCTAAGTTTTAAGTTCAAGCCCCACGTTGGTGTAGAGATTACTTTAAAAAAAATTTAAAAATAGAACTACTCTACAATCCAGCAATTCCATTACTGGGTATTTATCCAAAGAATACAAAAACACTAATTCAACATGATTATAGCAGCATTATTTAAAATAGCCAAGAAGCCCAAGTGTCCATCAATAGATGAATAAAGAAAGAAGATATGCTGTATACAATAGAATATTACTCAGCCATAAAAAAGAATGAAACCTTGCCATTTGCAAAGACATTGGTGGAGCTAGAGAGTATAATGCTAAGTGAAATAAGTCAGTCAGAGAAAGACAAATACCATGTGACTGCACTCCTGTGGAATTTAAGAAACAAAACAAATGAGCAAAGGGGAGAAAAAGAGAGACCCACACCAGGAAAGAGACTCAACTATAGAGAACAAACTGATGATAATCAGAAGGGAAACGTGTGTGGGGATGGGTGAAATAGGTGATGAAGATTAAGGAGTGCACATGTTGATCAGCACCAGGTGATTAAAATAAAAACTTAAAAAGAAACTCTTACAATAAGTATCTGCACACAAAATTCAAGTCAACAGAGTCAAGAGTCAAAGCAGTTTCTTGATATTTTAAGACTCCTTACATGTGCTACCTTTTCAGCTTAAAATTCAGGGTTGCTATGACTACGCTCAATTAGTGTTGTTTGTTTTATTTGTAGTCAAAGCCAGGACACATCAGAGGGAGGACATGAAATCCTTCTGTGTAGACTTTTCGTAGTGAGTGTCTGATAAAAGTCACCTTGGTTAGGGAAATAGTCAATATAATAGTGGTGTGTGGTGACAGATGGTAGCTGCATTCGTGGTAGCAAAGCACAATATTTGGACTTATCAAATCATTGTGCTCTACGCATGAAATTAATGGAACATTGTGTGTCAACTATATTTGAATTTTTAAAAAGTCACTTTGCTTAAGACATTAGCATTAGAAGCATTTATTTTGAACCTAAAAAGTAGAGCCACCAGAGTCATTACAAGACATAATGTGATTAGGAGAGAGTAGTATTGACTGTGTATTTTTAACTTTTTTTAGTATATAGTTTTATCTTTAGCAGAGCATTATTTCTGACATGTTCCTTCTAAAATTACCTGTTGCCTTACTCCTTTTATTTATTCAGCAAGTATTTATTGAGCACCTATTATTTGCCAAATGTTGGGTTGCACACTGAAGATATTTGTTTTACTATCATCTAAAGGATATTTTTAGGGCACCTGGGTGGCTCAGTTGGTTGAGCATCTGACTTCAGCTCAGGTCATGATCTCACACTATGTGAGTTCAAGCCCTGCATCAGGTTCTGTGCTGACAGCTCACAGCCTGGAGCCTGGTTCGGATTCTATGTCTCCCTCTCTGTCCTTCCTGCCACTTGCATTATGTCTCTCACAAAAATAAATAAACATTAAAAAAAATTTTAGAGAAGCATATTTTTATTTGCATTAAGAAAAATTAAGAAAACCAAAGCTGGAGTCATCACAATCCCAAACTTCAAGATATATTATAAAGCTGTAGTCATCAAGACAGTAGGGTACTGGCATAAAAACAGACAGATCAATGGAACAGAATAGAGAACCCAGAAATGGACCCACAAACGTATGGTCAACTAATCTTTGACAAGGCAGGAAAGAATATCCAATGGAATAGAGACAGTCTCTTCAGCAAATGGTGCTGGCAAAACTGGACAGAGACGTGCAGAAAAATGAACCCAGACCATTTTCTTACACCACACACAAAAATAAACTCAAAATGGATGAAAGACCTAAATGTAAGACAGGAACCCATCAAAATCCTCGAGGAGAAAGCAGGCAGCAGCCTCTTTGACCTCAGCCACAGCAACTTCTTACTCAACACGTAAGCAAAAATGAACTAGTGGGACCTCATCAAAATAAAAAGCTTCTGCACAGCAAAGGAAACAATCAGCAAAACTAAAAGGCAACTGATGGAATGGGAGAAGATAATTGCAAATGACATATCAGATAAAGGGTTAGTATCCAAAATCTATAAAGAACTTAACAAACTCGACACCCAAAAAACAAATAATCCAGTGAAGAAATGGGCAAAAGACATGAATAGACACTTCTCCAACGAAGACATCTAGATGGCGAACAGATACTTGAAAAAATGCTCAACATCACTCATCATCAGGGGAAATACAAATTAAAATCACAATGAGATACCACCTCACATCAGTCAGAATGTCAAAAATTAAGAAGTCAGGCAACAACAGATGTTGGTGAGGATGTGGAAAAAGAGGATCTCTTTTTCAGTGCTGGTGGGAATGCAAACTGGGGTAGCCACTCTGGAAAACAGTGTGGAGGTCCCTCAAAAAATTAAAAATAGAACTACTCTACGACCCAGCAATTACACTACTAAGTATACATCCAAGGGATACAGGTGTGCTCTTTTGAAGGGACACATGCATCCCCATGTTTATAGCAGCATTATCAACAATAGCCAAAGTATGGAAAGAGCCCAAATGTCCATCAACAAATGAATGGATAAAGAAGATGTGGTATACACACACACACACACACACACACACACACACACACACACACACACACACACACACTGGAGTATTACTCGGCAATCAAAAAGAATGAAATCTTCCCAACTGTGTGGATGGAACTAGAAGGTATTATGCTAAGTGAAATTAGAGAAAGACAAATATCATATGACTTCACTCATATGAGGAATTTAAGATACAAAACAGATGAACGTAAGGGAAGGGAAGCAAAAAATAATATAAAAACAGGGAGGGGGACAAAACATAAGAGAATCTTATATAGAGAGAACAGAGGGTTGCTGGAAGGGTTGTGGGAGGGGAGATGGGCTAAATGGGTAGGGCGGATTAAGGAATTTACTCCTGAAATCATTATTGCACTATATGCCAAGTAACTTGGATGTAAATTAAGAAATTAATTAATTTTTAAAAAGAACAATTAAAGTAGTTTATTCCACATGATGCACAAAAATGAAAAAATGTTTTAAGATACCAGTTTGAACAGTAACTACTTATGTCAGAATTTTAATATGATTGCTTTTTGAGATACTACTTTATAAATTTTGTTTAAGTTTTGCTTATTCTAAGAATGGAACATGTATCACAGAGAAAGAAAATTGAGTGGCTAACATATGAAACCATGTTTGACTTTACTAGAAGTCAAGGCAAAGCAAATAACTTTATTTTTTATTTTTTAAAAATGTTTATGTATTTATTTTGGGAGAGGGAGAGAGAGCACTAGCAGGGGGAGGGGCAGAGAGAGAGAGGGAGAGAGAATCCCAAGGGGGCTCCATGCTGTCAGTGTGGAGCAGACACAGGGCTGCATCTCATGAATAGTGAGATCATGAGTTGAGCAGAAATCCAGAATTGGGTTGCTCAACCCACTGAGCCACCCAGGTGCCCTGGGAATTGATAAATTTAAAATAGTATACTAATCTGTAGAATATTATCTAGCAGCTAAGAGAAATGAACTTAGTCCACATATGCAACACAGATGGATTTAACAATCCTAACTTTGGCGGCACCTGGGTAGCTCAGGTGAGTTCGTGAACTCACAAACCATGAGTTCAAGCCCCTCGTGGGCCTCCGCGCTGCTGGTGCTGAGGAGCCTGCTTGGGATGCTCTCCCTCTGCCTCTCTATTTGCCCCTCCTGCACACTCTCCCCCCTGCAAAATAAGTGATAAATAAGCTGTAAAAAATAAAAATCATAACTTTGAATGAAAAAGCAAGTTTAAATTATATGCTACTTATGTAATGTGAAATAGATACATTCATACTACAAAGCATTGCTCTCTCCCTATATATATTAACATTTGTATATATATTATATAGAAACACACATGTATGTACATGTAAAAGTATAGCAAAGCACTCTGGAAGGACACACACTTAATTCATGAAAGTGGTTTCCTCTGAAGAGATTGGGAGGATAATCAGTCTGAACTGGACTGGAGCGGGAGATCCAGGAGACTAATTTTATCTGCAGTGTTTTATTTCTTAACTGGAAAGACAATGAACTATTAAAATGTTAACAGTTACCAATTCTGGGTGTTGATACGTGGGTATTTGTTAGGTTCTTTGTATTTTCTTTTTTTTAATTTTTTTTTCAACGTTTATTTATTTTTGGGACAGAGAGAGACAGAGCATGAACAGGGGAGGGACAGAGAGAGAGGGAGACACAGAATCGGAAACAGGCTCCAGGCTCTGAGCCATCAGCCCAGAGCCCGATGCGGGGCTCGAACTCACGGACCGCGAGATCATGACCTGGCTGAAGTCGGACGCTTAACCGACTGCGCCACCCAGGCGCCCCAGGTTCTTTGTATTTTGAAATTTTCTTATAAATAAGAACTTTTTTGTTTTTGTTTTTTGAGGTCGGTCTTTTACTTTGTGCCTGAGTTGGTAAGTTGCACCCATTTCAGCCCACACAATAGTAATAAACGGGTCTTGAAACAAAACATGTGTAAGCCTCTGCATAGCTGCCGAGCCGCATTCTCACCAAGCCAGCCTAAAAATAACTGAAGAGTAAAAGTATTATTGGATAGAGGGCCCCTCAGTTGACCTTCAGGATTTTGGATTGTCCATTCAGTTAATCTCGTCACAATCACATAATTATGAGGTTGGTTTGAGCTTAATGTACCAATATATACAAGGAAAATACTCTGTAACCAGAACCGTCCCACATCAAAGCCCTTGGGACAAGATGCTTTTCTAGTGTTTCTACATGAGGTTTTCCTAAAGATAACAAAGCCTTTAAAAATATGCTTTTCAGGCATATCACCCTTTCCAATTGATATACCTCTTCCCCAAGTCAAGTTGTATATTCTCCAGAATGTGCTAATGCTGCACGTCGATGGTATGAATACCCAGATGCTGCACGATACCTTAGCGGGCTACAATAGTTTGGTGGAACAACACCTGTAAAAGCAGCAGAATTCTATGGAAGAGACCATTATATCCTCCTCTTAAAGATCATCGTATATGCTGAAATACCAGTCAGTAAAAAAAAAAAAAAAAAAATAGAGGAAAGAGAAAAGCAAGCAGGCAAGGATACAAGTGCACTCTAGCGACGCTTGAAATTCCAGCTGAGGTGAAGTTGGAGTTATTTAAGAAAAGCAAGTATCTGAAGAACGTTTGGGAGCCTCAGTCTGTCTTTCTTTTTCTTTTCTTTTTTCTTTTTCTTTCTTTTTCTTTTTTTTTTAAGATACATACCACTTAGCTCTCTGGAAAAAAATGTTGAAAGAGATTTCCATCCAACAGAATGAAATCTGAGACTATCCCAGGTCAAATGCAACGTTGTAGTTTAGAATTCCCAGTGAAAGTTTTCTTCCCTCCAAACTTTGTATTCTGAAAATTTTCAGGCCTTGAGAAGAGTTGAAAGAATACCCAGTGAAGTTTTGAAGATATTTGGCACAATGAAAGACTGGAAGATAATTCGTATGAGGGAAAAAAAAAATCTATGAAACTTGCTAATTTGTGTGTAAGTTTTTACAAATGTTCATGAACTCTACAAATGTAGATACTTTGCTTATGCATTTAAATTAAAATTTTATTTTCATTTTTAATTAATCTGTACACTCAGCGTGGGGCTCAAACTCAACACCCTGAGATTTAGAGTCATGTACTCTACCAAGTGAGCCAGCTAGGTACCCCTGCTTATGCATTTAAATTTAGTAAATTTAGTAAATTTAATTTAGTAAATTTACAATTTAGTAAAATTACATTTAAGGAAAAGCAGGGGGAAATTTGGTGAAGGGAAAAGAGAAGAAAAAAAAAGAGAAGAAAAAAGAGGAATATAAAGCTTTACAGAATGCACAAAACCCTAGGAGGCTTTTGATTTTTAAATAGGGCCTTCCCTTGATTTTTAGAACAGAGTTGAAGTTGTTTCCACATTCTATAGAGAAAGCTATTCTATAGAGAGTAGCCCCTACTAGTGGGGCTATGTAGTGAAGTGGACCAGAGGCAAAGAAGAAAGTATGTTGTCCTTTCTCCAAGGGAAAAGGTGAGTGGGAAGGGAGGAGACTTGAAGTTAATGAATGCTTCCTTCCTTTCTCTCACCCTTGGGGAGTAGCCAAAGATCCTTTAACTTCTGTTTTTTCTCCTATAGTATCAGTGCCTTTAGCCTTTCAAGATGGCCAGCATTTTCCAGCAGGATGATAGTAGTATGGATATGATTTTTATCTCTCTCATAGAATAAAATAAGACTGGTATGCTAAGGCATTACATATTATTTCCACTCTTTATGGCACTTAACCCTTTCTCTTCTTTCAGTTAACTTTAGTTAGTGTGCTTATTTGCTATAATCTGGGGGTTTGGTTTATCTGTTAACAGGTCTGGCTGAGATCAGGAAGCCCCTTCCTCATGCTAGAACCTCTGGCTTCCAGGTCAAGCTTCATTCATGTTTATACCACATGCTTCATGTCTGGATAAATCGGTGCCAGTTCTTCCAGATTCAGTGTATTCTGCTGTCTCCCAAGTCCTGGCCTGCATAACATCCAAAGCTCTTGGGTCAGCCTCTTGTTAAGCCTTTAGAGGTGCATCTCTCTCAATGGTTGTTGTAAAATTTCACTGTTCTCAGTCTCTCAGCTGTGGGTAGCTATCTCTGGAATGAAGCCATTCATTAATTTGGTAATATTTCCTGGGTACCTGTTAGATGCAAGACATTCTGCCAGGAGGAGGGAATACAGTGCTGATTAAGATAGTCATGGTCCCTGCCTCATGAGCCTGTAGTCTAATGTGATCTTATACAGGAAGCCTGATCTAAGTAGGAGCCAGGTTATTCACTAATATGAACTGTACATAGAAAATACTGAATAAATGGGGTGCCTGTGTAGCTCGGTTGAGTGACTGACTGGCTCAGGTTTGATCTTGCAGTCCGTGAGTTCAAGCCCCACCTCAGGCTCTGTGCTGATAGCTTAGAGCCTGGAGCCTGCTTCGGATCCTGTGTAAACATTAAAAAAAGAAAAGAAAAGGAAATACTGACTAAGGATGTATGTGTGCATGGGTAATGGGTAGGAAGCAAGGTTAGAAGCAGGGAGACTAGAGCTATCACAATTGTATAGGTGAAAAAAATGGTTTAGAGATTATGGTATTTTAATTACAATAGAAATAGTGGGAAGTAATAATTTGAAGGAAGAACTAACGTGATTTTTCTATTGAGCAAACTGAGGGGAGATGTTGAGATGCCAACTAAATATGTGAGTTTGGAGTTCAAAAGAGAGGTCTAGGCTAGAGATAAAATTCTGAGGATCAAATGTGTAGATACACTTAATGAGATGGTTCTAGATGATAACACTTTGAAGAAAAAGAGATCAAAGACACTACCCTTGGACAAGCCAACATTTAGGTTCTGGGAGCAAGGAGAAAAGCCAGCATAGGTGACTTAGAAGGAAGAGCCAGTGAGTTAGGAGGCAAAACACTAAAAAACACTAATGCTCCATATTCCTGCAGCCAAATAAAATGTCTCAAAAAAGAAAGAGTGAGCTCTGGGTCATAAGCTATTGAGTGGCTAAGTAAGATGTAAAGTGAGAATTTGTCACTGGTCTGGCCATGGGGTGACCTTGACAAGGGTGATCTGACTGGAACTGGTTAAGGAGGAAATGGTGAGTGAAAAAACATGGACAAGAAATGTAGATACCCCTTTTGAGGAGTTTTACTACAAAAGGAGTAGAGAAATGGGGATGAGATGCGTATGTGGGGTCAAGTAGGATTTTCTAAAATCAGAAACTTTATAGCATGTTTGTAAGCTGATGGGGATGATCTGAGAGAGAAATCTGAGAATGCAGGTGAAGAGGAATTATTACAGGATGAAATTCCTTAATTAGTTGAGGGAATGGAATCTAGTGTGCAGATAGAGGGAGCAGGACCAATTCATGCAGGGTAAAAAGAAAGAAATCAGAGCAGAGAAAAATAGACACAGATAAATCTGCAGATGTGGTGGCAGGAAGGTGAAGATATTTTCTTCTGAGGACTTCAATATTCTTAGTAAAATGTGAAGCAAGGACATCAATTGAGTTCAAGTAGGGAATGGAAGGTATGAAGATTTAAGGAAAGAGGAGGAGAAATAAAATAACCTCTTGGGGAATAATAGTGAGCTGATAAGGAAAAAACAGTAAGATTGCAGAGCAGCACTAAGAACCTACTGAGGATTGTGGTCTTAAATTTAAAGTGAGACCACACATGGTGGTGAACAGTGAAAACATGGTCAACAGATTAGAGATCCTGGGCGGGGGGGGGGGGGGGGGGTGGTCAAAGAATTGTTGGAGCCAAGTTACAGGAGGCCAATACAGTTAGAACAGTCAAGACTGGGGGTCAGAGAGAAATGCTTGAAACTGAGATTTGGGAGGTGGAACAGTTATTTCTAATGAAAAGACCTGGACATTATGTTGGTACTAGGCAACCGGAGTAGGGTGGAAAAGCAGCTTGCTAGAAGGGAGAAAGTCAAAGAACTGAGAACCCAGAGTTTTCCAGAGGTGGAATATACAAGGGATTTTACTGTTAATTTGTCATAAATTTCAGAGGGCAAACTGGAAGGTTGAGAAAAGACGAAATTGAATTAGATTAGGGGATGTTGAGAGCCATATAGTGTCAAGAATCCAGGTAATGAGCAATGACTTAGAAGCCTTAGATGGAAAAAGGATTGTGAGCCCACCACCCGCCACCCAGCCTCTTACAGAGTAGTGAATAATCCATTCCTTTTCTAGGTTCTTTCTTGGGACCAGTCTCTCATTGTTCAGAATGTTTTTTCCATTGTCTGCATCCACTGAATATCTTCAACTCACTTCATACCTTGCTCTGATCATCTCAATTCTTTTAGCACTTACAGTCACATTTGATAGTTAACATATAATACTTTTCTGTTCCTTAGTTGTCTTTTTATTTCTATTTCCTGTCACCTCTCTATGCATCTTTTACCTTTTAATATGGCTTTGCAACTTTCAATGAATATTGGTTGGGTTTTGGAACATGAAAGAAACTAACATCTTCCAGAAAGCAGCATGAATTATAAGAGTAAACTGGAGAAACTTTAAAGAAATTTTAATTAAAAATTTTATAACACATTTCTCAAATGTTAACAATGTAAGGACCCTTTTTAAATAAAAAATTCTTAGGGAACTCTGAGGATACATTTCCCACTTTGAAAAACACTGATTTAAGAAACTAAAGTCTTTTATTATAAGAAAGTCTGTTGTTTTTTAATTATCTCTGCCCCCCAAAAGAGAGTAAAAAATTGCCTTTTAGATATTATCATTATCATTAAAACAAAAAAATAATAAGAGCAAATTTCTTTTTTTAATGTTTATTTTTGAGAGAGAGAGAGAGAGAGAGAGAGAGAGAGAGCATGAGCAGGGGAGGGGCAGAGAGAGGGAGACAGAATCCAAAGAGAGAGAGAGCATGAGCAGGGGAGGGGCAGAGAGAGGGAGACAGAATCCAAAGCAGGTTCCAGGCTCGGAACTGTCAGCACAGAGCCCAATGCGGGGCTCAAACCCACAAACCATTAGATCATGACCTGAGCCGAAGTCAGATGCTTAACTGACTGAGCTACCCAGGCGCCCTAATAAAAACAAATTTCTTATTGAACTTATTATTGAAACCAAAAGAATATGTCTGCAGGACCCAGTTGAGAAATTCTCCTGCTTACATTGCATATGAAAAGAACAGTGAGGGGCGCCTGGGTGGCTCAGTCGGTTAAGCGTCCAACTTCAGCTCAGGTCACGATCTCACGGTCCATGAGTTCGAGCCCCGCGTCGGGCTCTGGGCTGATGGCTCAGAGCCTGGAGCCTGCTTCTGATTCTGTGTCTCCCTCTCTCTCTCTTCCCCTCCCCTGTTCATGCTCTGTCTCTCTCTGTCTCAAAAATAAATAAACGTTAAAAAAAATTTAAAAAAAAAAAAAAAAGAACAGTGAGTGACCTAAAGAAATGTTATAACGGGTAATTTTATAACGAATACATGGAAATATCCATTTTCAAAATATGTTTGGAAATGAATTTTATAAGGCCAAACTTAAAACACGGTCTTGCACAGAGTAAGTCAATAAAGGGTAATAAAGGGTCAATAAAGGGTAATAATAATAATATCAGAGGGCGCCTGGGTGGCTCAGTCAGTTGAGTGTCTGACTCTTGGTTTTGGTTCAGGTCATGATCTCACGGTTCATGGGTTTGAGCCCTGTGTCCGGCTAGGCACTGACGGTGTGGAGCCTGCTTCGGGTTCTCTCTCTTTCCTCTCTCTCTGCCCCTCCCCTCTACTCAAAAATAAATAAATAAACTTAAAAAATAATAACAATAAGGACAGAGGGTTGATAACAAAGGCAATAATAATTTTAAATTTGGGGTATTTTTAAGAAGTAGAGTTTCTTGTATTTGTTAAAATGAAAGCAATGAGATTTGTAATATTCACAGATATTAATATATGTCCTGGGTGCTCCTTGTCTTTTTTTTGGTTTCCCATATAAAATAATGTCCTAGTTTGTGATTTTTGTTTTCCTTCTCCAGGCCAAAACAAAAGTGCTCTCTCTGCAGGGCAGCTAAGGAGGTGGGGGGCGGGGGCGGGCAGGGTAAAGTCTTCCCTCTGGAATCCCTGCTCCTTGACACAGAAAGAAAGCAGTCACTCTGCCACATTCCCTAAGGAGCTAAGAACGCAGGGATCTCAGGGGGTTTTGTTGTTACTTTGAAATGGTGTGAGGTTTCCTGCTTTGTCGGAAGCCCTACTGAGGGGGAAATTGAAGGTGCATCGTGGAAACCTTCGTTGGAGGCACAGGAAATGACAAGTTTTCAGGAACTCTGTGGTTACTGTAAGGGAATTGGCTGTGGATTTTTATTTCTAAATTCTCTGAATTTAGGTGTCTCTTTTAGGCTCTGCTCTGCATGCAGATTCATCTGACAGTACTTTTCCTCTTTAATTTGAAATTGGCTAGCCTCAAATTTTCTCAGTGAAAACCAAATTCAAATCTTGGATATAGATATACAGAAAATGCAACTTTAGATTGTGGCCTTAGATTACGATGATACAAGTATGAATTGGAATCTTTATAGGCAAATTTTAGAAATAAAGTAGTAAATCTGTCTGTGGTAATATGTCAACTGAGCAGAAAATAGGAGAACATACCGTAGTTTGTAGACCAGTATCCTGTCACAACACTTTTGGGACATTTGGCTTATATTCTGTCACACATTCTTAAGAATAGTTACGCAATTGCCTCCAAGATGTTGGCTGTTTTAGACAACCTTTAAAGTTAGGGTCCCTTCTCCCCTCTTTACTGCATGAAAGTAATTTATTTTTATGTGGTGGTAGAGGGTAATATTTCTCCTAAACAAACTTTTGTTTTTATCTTTTGAAACTTTTAAAGGATCGAGCTTAAAAAAATAAGACCCTCTCTCCCTGAGTGGAAGGGGGATCACTTTCACCTGTCACAGCCCAAAGTGGAGGTTCTGAGCAGACTCTGGAGCTAGAGAACCAGGCCCTGCCACTTGTGTGATTTTGGAGAAGTGACTTAAGCTCTCTGTGCATGTTTTCCAATCTGTAAAATGAGGAAACTGGAGCTATTATGAGGATTTAATGAGTTACAATTTGTCAAGTGCAAAGCATGTGCTAAATACTATATGAGGACTTGTTAAAAAAAAAAAGTAAAAAGCAAAACCAGGGCACCTGGGTGGCTTAGCCAGTTGCGTGTCCGACTTCGGCTCAGGTCATGATCTGGTGGTTCGTGAGTTCAAGCCCCACATCAGGCTTGCTGCTGTCAGCACAGAACCCACTTCAGATCCTCTGTCCCTCTCTCTCTGCCCCTCCCATGCTGGTGCTCTCTCAAAAATAAATAAAACATTTTAAAAAAAGCAAAACCAAATGATTTTCTAATGATACAGTCTTTCAGAAATTGGAGGTGTTCACTTCTGTAAGGAACAATAACAGGTTAGTCTGAATTTGTTCAGTTGTCTGCTAATCAACAGTATCTAGAGATATAACACTGAATATGAATCCTCATAAAATGGGTGGGTCTGCACTTGTAGGAGGGGTGTTTCACACAGCCTCAGTAAATTACTGAGACTTTCACTCAGTAAAAAAAACATTTTTATCTGAGTGCAGTAAAGTGTACCTCTTTATTTCAGCCCTCTACTTACAATTCTTTTTGAAATATTTCTGAATAACCAAGACACCACCTTGGGCCAAAAGAATCTTGTGTCTTATGGTGACAAATATTATAACTTGAATGTAGTCCTGATTTGTAACCAATGGAAGGAGAGGCTTCATCCCCCCAAAATCAGTTAATATTGCTGTTAATAAAGGGTAGGGGTATCCTTTTTTTCTTTTTTAAACTTTGCTGGAGAGCCAAAAATTTATTTTAAAGCTTTGCTCAATGCTTCAGGTGTCTGGATTTATGCAAATAGTATCACATTATTTGTGTAAAGATTTAAAGAGGGAGCGCCTGGGTGGCTCAGTCAGTTAAGCATCCGACTTCGGCTCAGGTCATGGTCTCATAGTTTGTGAGTTCGGGCCCCACGTCGGGCTCTGTGCTGAGAGCTCAGAGCCTGAAGCCTACTTTGGAATCTGTGTGTCCCTCTCTCTCTACCCCTCCCCCACTCATTCTCTGTCTCTCTCTCAAAAAATAAATAAATGTTAAAAAAATTAAGATTTAAAGAGGAAACATCTCTAAGACATTGTCAGTTTTGTAAATTTCCATATAATTTCTTGTATTTTTCCATATCATCTACTGAACTAATTAAATAAGCCCTGAATTTTATTTTATTTATCTTTTCAAAAAAATTTTAATGTTTTACTTATTTTTGCAAGAGAAAGTGCAAGCAGGGGAGGGACAGAGAGAGAGGGACAGAAGATCCAAAGCAGGCTATGTGCTGAGAGCAGCAAGCTCTATGGGAGGCTCAAACTCACAAACTGTGAGGTCATGACCTGGGCAGGGTCAGATACTCAACCTACTGAGCCACCCAGGTACCCCAAACAGCCCTGAGTTTTAAAGATGTTTTGGCAAAAACAAACAAACAAACAAACAAACTCACAATAAAACCCAACCAACCCCACATCTCTCAAATCTTTCATTTTGCCAATATGTGAAGTTTTGTGGAGAGTATGTCCTGGTAGTTGAAGACTTGGGCCAAGAGCTAGATGGATGTAGGTGTGAATCCCGGCCCTCCCACTTATTAGTTATACTCTCTTGACAAGTTATAAGGCCTCAGTATATATGTAGGTTTGTTGACAGGTCCCAGTTTGTATATAGCCTTATAGGACTGTAAGAAGTAAATATATTTACAAGTATAGAATATTTTGGACTCTGCTTGGCACAGAGTAATTGTTCAATAGATTTCGATGGTTACATGACTGAGAATGTGGCTCCATTGTGAACAGTCACTTCACTGTTAAAAGACAAGACACTCCTAAGAATTAAGTTACTTTGGTTTTTCTCTCTTCTTCAACAATGCCATTTTATCTAGAAATTAAAAAGCCTTCAGGCACCTGGCTGGCTTAGTCAGTAGAGCAGGCCACTCTTGATCTCAAAGTCATGAGTTGGAGCCACATGTTAGGGTAGGGTTTACTTGAAAACAAAACAAAACAAGACAAAATAAAAACCCTTAAAAAATTAGAGAGCTTTAACATGACTGATACATTTAAATGTGGGATTAGATATTCATACCCAATTCAAGTGTTCATGTCTGCACTTGAAACTAAAACTTGACAATGTGAGGCATGAATACTATGTAATTTGAGTCTATGTGAAATCTAAGGCCTTAAATCTATAAAGACTATGTCAAAACTGAGGCTAACTTCACCTAGACTGTTTCTTTCTTAAGGGTAGTATGCCTATGTATATCTCCGAGGACTAGCTCAGCCCTCTCAAGCTAGGTGGTCCATAAATATGGGTAAGGAACAAATGGTTCATGGAGGAGGTTTTTACAGGTAATTAGGTAACCCAGGTAATCAAAGACCATTTGACCTTTATAAAAATATCTCGTGGATTCCCTCTGTATCCGCACAAGACAAAGGAGGATAAGAAATACTTCCTCTTCAAAGAAGGGATTAGGGAAAGTAGGGAAGGGAAGTAGGGAAATCGAATAACTTCCCAAATAATTATATAAGCAATAGTGTAAGAAACCTCCCTATTCCATTCCAATATATTAAAGGCCTAGGTCCAGGGCACTTTAAAGCTGGGAGAGGGGTCCTAGGCCAAGGTCCTCATTTTGCGGAGGAGAAAACAGCCTTGGAGAGTTGAAGTTGTCTGTCCAAGGTCCCACAGCTGGTCTAAGGGTGAAAAGACAGGACTGGAAGTCCAGTCTCAGAAACTTCTCACCACATGATCACTTCAGCAGCCTGTTGGTAAAAGTGTCCTGTGCCTTAAGCATGTCTTGTAATAGAAAAACAAGGTGTAAACGGTAGTGTCAAAGTGGGGTTCTGATTACTGCATTCGTCACTCTTGCGGTGTACAGCTCGCAGGCGCAGGTACGCAGAGGCTGCACCTTCGTTTGCATCGAGCGGACGACAGGATCACGCCAGTAGTGTTGACTTAGCTCCTCTATTTGTATTCATGTATTTATCGAGCACGGAGAATGGCCGGGTAACGCGCTCTCCGCTGTTAGGAGGCGGCAAGACCCCATTGGCGCCCACCCTCAGAGCGCCACTTGAGAGAACAAGCAGGATCGGAGGTGGGAAAAACAAACAGGGACAGAATGAAGGTGTGCATGAAGGAGTTTTGCTAAAAAGTGGGCAGGAGGGTGTGATCAGTTTACTGGAGGATTTAGAATTTTTGTATCGAGCCCGAGGTAACCAAATAAAAACCCAACTCCTCCAGAGACCTAGAAAGTTTGAAAGACGTAGTTTGAGGGAGCGAACCCCTGCAGCTAGGCGAACCCCTGCAGCTAGCGTCCGCGGACCCCCACCGCCCGCAGGACTGAGACACCCACTCGCCGCCCCACCTCGGGCGCGCAGCAGCCCGGCCGCTGCCCGGTGCTCCTCCTCTCCTCCACCACCCTCAGCCCAAAGGGAAACGCTGGCTCCAGCAGCGCTCGGGGCTCATCCATCAGCCGGGGAGGAAAACGGGGAGGGGGAAGGGGCGGGCGGCGAGAGGAGGAGTTTCTCCGCCGCGCGGAGCCCTCGGTGGGGCGGCGGGGGAGGAGCGCCCCTCCCCCCGCGCGCTGATTGCTGCGGCGTCCCGCCCGGCCCCGCCCGCGTGTGTGTGTGAGGGAGAGCTATAGCGCTGGGTCGGCCCGATGGGGGTAATCGAGGGTTTCGGGGACGCGGAGTGGCGCTTTCCTCTTCCCAGTGAGTGAGGGAGGGCATTCGGCGGCTCTCGTGCTCGGCCACTTTCCCTGGACGATTCCCGGAGCTCCCTGCAGGAGGTGAAAGTCCCGGCGGGTCCGGATGGCGTAGTTGCGCCGCGGCGCAGCAGCTGCTGGAGCTCACCGCCGCCGAGAGCTGGGCGGGGAAACTTTCCTCCGCGTTCCTCCGACTTGCGGCGGGTGGATCTCTGCGTGACACGCCGCCTCCGAGGTACGTGCGGGCCCGGCCCCGCGGCGCTACAGCCCGTGCCGGGACGCCCCTGGCCGCGCCACTAGCCCTGCACACGTTCCGGCCTCGGGCTTTGGAGGCTGCGCGGTGCCTGTCGGCTCTGCACGAGGCTCCGTGTCTGTTCACGGCCGGGGTCGCTCCGGCCGCACGGACCCCTCGGGCTCGGGAGGGCGGCGCTGGTCCAGCACTGTTTACGCTCGGAGGAGCCGCGACCCGTGGCCAGCGGTGCGTGGGGAGCGGCCGTCTTGGGTCGGGTGGGCAGCGCTCCCGGCGATGCGCTGTCCTGGGGAAGACGTCTCCTCATCCACGCCTGTCCTCACTCTTCCTCTCCACGGTTTTTTTTCCGACCCCCGCGGGGCGCGCCGGCCACTTACCCCCGGGCGCGTGACAGCGTCGGTGGGAAAGGTTTGTTGTGGGTTTGCACTCAATTGCAGTTGCAGAGGCTGCGCCCGGAGACTCGCGCACCGACGGGAGCTGCGCTCCCCTCAGCCGGCGCCCTCCGGGTGTAGTGAGGGCGGCGCGGAGCGCTGCAGACCCGGGCCCCGCAGAGAACGCGCCCCTCTGTTAACGGATTAGCCCCTTACCCAGTTCATTTTGAAGGCTTCCCTTAGCATCTTCATTTGGTGAGAACAAACTGGAAATCTTGGGCTGTGGCTACAAGAATCTGCTTGCAGACTTGTTATTAAAGTGGGCATTTGCCCACTTTCCAGAATCACGTAGTGCAGGGAGTCGGCGTGGTCAAGCGGGAATTACCTTGGCACAGTGGAACTTAGTTTAGTGTGTACCAGAAGAGCTGAGAAAAGAAAATCACTCAATATCCTTAGCTGTGAAATGGGAATAATAATAGGTCTGGTCTCATAAAGTCACTGTGAGGATTGAATGATTTAGTATGTGTAGAGTACTAGAACCGTGCCTGGTGCCGAGCAAGCGCTACACAGGTGTGAAAGCTGCTTGTCCGGAGACGGAGGTGATGGGAAAAGAGCAAAGAGGGTGAAGGATGCTAGGAGTGACAGCCGGAGATGGGGAACCAGGCATTTTCTGAACATCTGCCATCTAAGAAAAGTAAATGAGCGGTTTGGGTGGAAAGAAGCATCTAGAGGTAACAAAGCACATGCCAAGCCCTTTTAGTTGTCCTGAAATGGTACTTTAAGGCTGCAAACAGTTACTTCACTGTGAAATCAGATATTTCTCTCTAGTGATAATAGCTACCGTTTATTGAGCCCATGTCACTCTCCTGCATGCCTTGAGGACCATTTAAACCTCATACCAACTCTGTGGTAAAAACATTATCAGGGCCATTTTACAGGTAAGACTGTAGAGGTTAGTAATTTGCCCAAGCTAACGCATAACTTTCTGTTAGTTCTGACTCCAGAGCTAACTTAGCCAGGGAGAGCTAACAAGTGCAATCAGATTGTGTGGGGTGAGCCCAGGCATCTTCTGTTGTTCAGGTTCCCATTTGAGTTGGACATATCTCTTGAAACAGTAATAAGGTATCTGTAATTAATTTAGGTGATATACTTACTGGGATGCCAAATTATAGCTCTGAAACTGGATCCAAGTAATTAGAAACAGAATCTTGATTTGGATTAATTCATATGAATATTTATTCTTAATTTCTTTTATTCTCTACACATTGTCAGAGTTACTTGGCTTCCTTAGGAAACAGCTTGGGGTTGGCACAGGAGGCAGGGAAATAATTCTTACCCCCTTAAGGGCTATTAAAATGAAATTGATTTCATGCCATTGTGTCAGTTAAAGGATGTTGCTCTGTTTCTTGGTGTTCTCTGCTTTTGGCTTGAATTCTGCATTGTTTAGTGTTTCAAGGCTTCAGCATAGTTTCAGCCCTTCACTTTGTCTTTGTCATTTGTCAACTTTAATTTTTCCTGTTTTGATGGAATCTGACCATTACATGGCAGCTTTGCTTAACAACTGTTGATCCAGCTCATGTTTTTAAATATAAAAATCACCAACTTACTTTTGAACCCCAGCACTTCAAAGGCAACCCTGGGGGAATTCACTGTTATTTTGAATATTAGCCAATAGGGGGAGTATAACACACTATTGATGTCTGTCAGACACTTAAACCAGTTTTTAGGGTATTAAAAATACATTTAAGAAATGGGAAATGTGGCTTTATCTAGCGAAATCACCAAGTTGTTTTCTGAGTTTACACTGGAAAACTGGGTTTAATTTCAACTGATTATAATAAGAATGACCTTGAGGACAAGGCCTATATGTTGGATATATGTCAACTCTCTCGTGGCTGGACAGATATTAAATACACGTGCATGTAGTTTTTTCCATTTGTTTTCCCTAAGAAGTGTATGTAAGATAATTTTGTGTAATTTGAACAATATTTCAATTATCCAGGAGAACTGGGAGTCCAGAGAGATCCATTGTGTATCCTTTTGTAATGGTCCTCATTTGTCTTTTGTAGAAAATTGAATGTAGTGAGGTTGTTTTCGGGAAGGTTGGTACACTCACAATCCTGTCATTATAATTCTTCATTAGCATCTTCCAAGTGTAAGACTGAGGGATTGTTATCCTGAGTAGCAGCAATTCTAGGCATTCTTCAGAGGCTTATATTTTGGTACATAGTAACAGTTCAGACGTATTGTATTTGTCTTGTAGAGGTGTGACGTGTCTATAGACACTGATCTTGTAAATAAAATATGAACATTATTTAAGCATTAACATGCCTGGGGGCACCTGAGTGGCTCAGTCGGGTAGTTGTCCGACTTTGGCTCAGGTCATGATCTCACTGTTCCTGCGTTCAAACCCTGCGTCCTCCTCTAGGCTGGTGGTGCAGAGCCTGCTTGGGGTTCTCGCTCTCTCCTCCCTGTTTCCCCTCCCCCGCTGGTGCTTTCTGTCTCAAATTTTAAAAAACTTAAAAAATTAACGTGCCTGGAAAAACAGTTAAACTGACTTTTAAGCAAAGTTTTCAATCTTTGCCTGCAGTTTGGTAGGCCAGTTTCCCTCCTCCTCCTCCTCCTCCTCCTCCTCCTTCTTTGTTTATTTATTTATTTTGAGAGAGTGTGTGTGTGATTGGGGGCTGGGAGGGAAGGGCAGAAAGGGAGGGAGAGAGCGTGATGTGAGCCGATACCTTGACTGTGAGATCATGACCTGAGCTGAAATCAAGAGTTGGACGGATGATCAACCAACTGAGCCACCCAGGTGCCCCAGCTTGTTTCTTGTGTATTAGGTAGTTTTGACTTTATTTCATTTAGCAAGTTAGGATCATGTGAATCCTTTTAAAAAATAACTTTAAAATTTAGTCTCTTCTTTGAAAATCTCAGCATTGCAGAAGCTACTTCAGATTAGCATTTTACTTAGGATTTAACTTAATTTTCTATGTTCTCATGTAGTTTACACTCCTTTAGCAAACATTTTTCAAACCCCCTACTTCTAAAAGGCTTCTGGTGCCTAGTCTTGAAGTTGGTGAATTAGCTGTCCTCTTTCAAGCCTCTGATAGCAGGGGGCCAAGATGCCTTAAGGCTTCCTAAGGCTTTGTCTTGGAAAGCCTTTATAGATTGACAGAATTGGTTAATTTAAAGGAAGGGATTGTCCAATTCTTTTTAAGACTCAAAGGAATTAGGGGTGCCTGGGTGGCTCATTCAGCTGAGGGTCTGACTCTTGATTTCGGCTTAGGTCCTGATCTCACGGCTCATGGGTTGGTGCTGACAGTGAGGAGCCTGCTTGGGATTCTCTCTCTCTCTCTCTCTCTCTCTCTCTCTCTCTCTCTCTCTCTCTCTCTCTTTCTCTCTCTCTCTCTCTCAAAAATAAGTAAACTTAAAAAAAAAAGATTCAAAGTAATTAATCTTTCCCTTTTGCATGCAAACTTAGTTGTAGCTTGTGAAAGTCAGGTGAGTTTCCTGCAGGGAGAATCTGGGCTTAACCTCTCAGGGAACTCAAAGTGTCCTTTTGAGTATGCTGCTAAGGTGATCTCTGCTGACTTCTTTAGTACCTAAGTGATCACCAATTTCCTGGGATCATAAATCTGTGGAAAGTTCTGACTTTACATTTCAGGCTTAACAGAACAGTTAGAATTCAGACTGATAAGTATTAACATTGCTGTAATGTATTTTTCTGGATGAATTTGCTGTCGTCATTTTGAATTATCCCTATTCTTGACAATCTATCTTGAACATGTTTTTTTTGTTTTTTTTTTCCCCTTTGTTGCTATTGGACAAAAACTAATTATAATTGTCAGGTTCATTAGTTAATGAGGACAGCCTTCCCTTTTTTTTTTCTTTCTTTTGCTCTTAACAGCTATTTGAAAAACGATTTTGTTACTTTTATTCTGTGTATTGGAGCATTTTCCTTGTGTTTTTTTAACTTGAAATTTTGAAACTTAAGAAATATTAACTACTTTTTGAAATTTGCATAACTCAAGTAAGCAAATGTTTTTAAGGATCTTTAACTTATAAGTAACCTTGTATCACCTGTAGGAATATTGACAGTTTGCAATGTAAAGTAATTTGCGGTTATATGAAAAACTAGCCTTTCACAAATAACAGTTAGCCTTTAACAGTTTCAGCAAGAGCTGTTGTGGTTTTGGAAGAAAATTACTGCACCAAGATACACAGCAGTAATTTCTCTGGTTCCACATCTTCAGAGCTAATACTTGGAATGATACAGCATTGTCTCTTTGTAGCATTGCATAAAACAAAAGCTATTGCTAATTTGTTTGGTTTCCAGTCAAGCTGAAATAACACAGTTTGGAAGGACTTTATAAAAAATGATCTAGGTCCATTTCCTGGGCTCTGTTCATTTCTGTACCTTTTTGAAATACAACATTTGTTTGTTAACTGACATTGAGCTTTCTTTTCTCTGTTTGCAAAGCCCTTGCTAAAGATTTAGGACAGATTTCCAAGCAATTTTCCTTCTTTCAGAGAGAATAATGATTTTTATACCAACCAAGATGTGCACAGTATTTAGTGTTTGGAACAACATTTGTAAAAATTCTGCATGAGGCCACTCTCATTTGGACCTTACACACTTTTTTTTTTATTCTTTAGTTTCCTAGGCCAACCATCAAGACTTATAGAAGGACAACTAAGGGCATCTTTATTTAATTTATTTAATCTTCAATTATTATTGAAGGTCTGAAACAAGAGCCCTAGAGTTATGCCCTCAGGCCATCCTGATATCTCCAGCTTAGGGTAATTACAGGGGGGAAGAAAAAAAGATTAACACTAGTGTTTGTGCTGAAAGTTTCTTCAAGTCTGGGAAGAGGACTCTGAATAAGAGTAGAGTGTGGCAAAGTTCATTTTTAGGATTTACTGTTAAATTGTTGCCACAATAAAAATTTAAGATAAAATCTAAAATGCAAGCTCTATCTCTATGAGAAAGGATGGTAATACAGAAGCATATAGTCTCCCTGCGTCTTGGGCACTGGACTCCAGGGGGAAGGGGGTCAGAGTAGGGTGCTGTTTGTGGAGGAAGAAGCACCTGCTGGCCTTTCCTTCCAAGTACCATAATTCATTTCCCTGGTACATGCTGAAGGTCAGGATTTTGTGTGAAATTGCAAATGGAACATTTGTAAAAACACGTGTAAGTTGATTAGTCCTTGAAAGAATGATCTGTAGAAAACAGTCTTTACAGATACTAGTCCTTGAGTTTTCCTGTTGATCGGATTGCCCTGTGAGACAAGGGCTGCAGTGTGACAGGTGAGATGACTAACCTCCATTGATGGGTAAGGACACCAGATGGACCAGGTGGATGGTCTACCAGAACTTTGGATTTCTTGTTTTGTTCTTACTGTTTTATTAATGGAAACTTGGTGAATACTTAATTTCAACTTGGCACATGAAAAGATTCCCTTTTGAGAGTATACTTCTATTAGCATTTTTAGTGATTTATGTGTCTTGACAGTATGAAATTGGTCAATGAATGCAAAAATACACGGGTGTGTATTTGCAAATTCCATTTCATCATTCACTGTATGATGGTTGCTGGAGAAGAATGTGGCTCCCCTCCTCCCCCATAATTAGAAGGTTATTTTAGGTGAAATACTTAGATTCCAATGTGATACCCAAGTCCTTTTGTGTGGTATTGCCTGTGTTGTTATACGTGATCTCTTTTTCTGTTTTTCCTTTAAAACAAAACATACTCAAACACAGAACTCTCTTCTGAGTGTCCATAAAGAATAAATGTCTCCTTTTGTTATATTAGACTTTGTGCAGTTGGCGGCAAATTAACTTCAACTTTGAGGGAAAGCACCACTGACTCATTACATACATTTTGTATTATTACATTGTAAGGTCTTCCCTATGTGTGTGGGAGAAGTTTCTGATCTTCTAAATCAGCATTGTGTACTATTGTTGGTCTGTCTCCTTTTGTCAAAGCCTTTCAGAGCAGACATTGCTTAGTTTTTAAATTTTTTATAGAGATTGTTACCTGTTGTCGTATTCATAATATACCATCTGAATCGTGAAAAAAACATTTAAGATAACAGCCAACTTTGTGAAGGCACTCCTGTCTTTTTCTTTTGACTTCATCATACTCATCCATGACAATTGTTGCATCATGTTTTTGGAGCCTGAGGAAGGATGACCTACTTTGATACATTTCATATTCTTTTGTATTTATGCCTTTTTCAGTTTGTGGCATCTTTATTTCATTATTAGAGTGGTTGCTTTCTAAGATATTCAAGATTTTCATTTCATTCAGTGTGTGGGCAAACAGTTTCCTGTAGAACCCGTCCTACTAAATTCTTAAAAATAGTTCCAGAAGGTACCCCATTTAGATACCTTGTTGGGTGGAGGGCTTTTGGTAAAGTTCAAATGGGAGATAATTGAACACAAAGCAGGATTCTGTTTAGTTTAACCAGGTAGAAAAGGGAAAGTAGCATCTAATTCATTAGGACAAAATTCACTTTTGTATAATAATGAGGGATTTAAGTGTTTTCTTTGGAATTAATATATACTTTAACTACTTAAAGGTATAGGTAAAAGGTTTGCAAAAGAAACTTTGCTAAGGCTGAGGTTCTGGAGTTGGCAACTCCTGTAACCCCAAAGATCCTGTTCTCTGAAGCCAGGAAAAAGCGGTCTGTTTCCAATTATATATCACAAAAATAGGAAAATTAAGCCAAGAAAAATGATCATTTGGGGGTTGGGCTCCTTTTTTGTAGAGGGTAAAGGAGGAAAGACTATAGATGAATATTTTTAAAAAAATCTGTCTTTTCTGGTTGGCTTTCAGAATTTTCTCAAGTGTTCTCTATTGGAAATGAAGAATAATTTTGGGATTAAAGATTCCTCCTTCAGTTCCTTTTTGTTTCTCACAGAGCAAATGGAAGAGTAGTCAGGCAGCTTCTGCTGACACGAGGGTGTTTGGTCCCAGTGTTCTGGGACCTGGCTGGTATTTTTGGTAAAGCCTTTTCCAGTCTGAATGGTGCCACGCTGTGGGCTCCCAACATCATACCAGGTAGTTGGTGCTGTGTTTTTTTGGTACACGTTTTATCAGACTTGAATGGAAATGTGGTCCCTGATGCCGAGCATCATTCTGCTGGTGAAGAAAGAAAGGCTAGGGATGCTGGTGTGAGAAGCCTAACTGGAAGCTGGATGATGTGTGGGTGCATATAGTGTCCTCAGCACTTGTCAGAAGCACCTAGCCTTTCTGAGTGCCTACGGCTGGTTTCAGGATTAGTGGTCCTGTGAGACCCAGGTGTTAACTAAGAAATCTCCTTTCTACCACCAGAAGATCACCCCCAGCAGGTCTTAGTTCCTGTTTCTCACACCTTACACCTCCACAGAGTGTTGAATAAAACTTTCCTAATGGTACAGAATCTTTGGTAACAACACAGTTTGTCGGGGCTAGTGGTGTTTGGCTATTGGCTCATTTTTTCTCACCTCCTATTGAAGTCCTTGGCCTGCTGCAGGCCGGCTCCCACACCCACCATACGAAGGCAGGGTGTGAGAAAAGGGGCAAAGTGTGAAACTTGTGCTTGCTTTAAGTGGTGTCTGCATTGTCCTCTCTCTGGGGCCTTTGCTGCTTAACTCTTGTCTTTCCCCCACCTTTTTATCATCTTAGTTTCCTTGGAGCTCTTTCTTCCGGTTTTCTCCTTACCTTCTCGATCTCTCTTCAGGTTGCCTTTCCAGTGCTTGATTCCTATGTGTTGGCATTCTCCGAGGTTTTATATTTTCCCTTTCGCTTCTCTTCTCTTCTCTTCTCTTCTCTTCTCTTCTCTTCTCTTCTCTTCTCTTCTCAGTTTCCATATAGTTGCTCGTATTTCCATGCCTCAATGGCCATGTTTCTGCCAGTAACTTCCAGTTTTATATTTCATACCTTTATTTCCAGTAGCTACCTTGTTGTTCTGTAGGTCTTTCTGTTAAAAGCAAGTCCCAAACCCAACCTACTATTTCTCTGTGCTCTCTAGTCTCAATCCTTTATTTCCTGTGTCAGTAAATGGCACCAGTTACCAGGCTAGGAGCCTCAGGCACACTAAACTTGCTTCTGCTTACTTCCCTGAGCCGAGTAATACCAGTCACGTGTAGCTTACCTTTAGCAGATCTCAGTTGACATTTTCTTTCCCTTTCCAAATCATCATCTCACGTGCACTATTGCAGGGGTCTTCCAGTTGGTTTTCCTGGCTTCATCATCTCTATCTTCATCTTTTTATCCATTTTGGTTGGTACCTTCTAAAACACAGATCTGTGTTTTCATTTCTTGCATTTTATTTTAAAGTTTATTAATTTTGAGAGAGATTGAGAGAAAGAGCATGTGTGCATGTGCAGGAACTAGAGAGGGGTTGAAAGAGAGAGACAGACAGACAGACAGACAGACAGAATCCCCCAGGCTCTGCACTATCCACACTGAGCCCCTTGAGGGGTTCAGTCTCATGAACTGTGAGATCATGACCTGAGCCGAAATCAAGTGTGGGGCATTTAACTGACTGAGCCACCCAGGCACCCCATGTTCTCTTGGATTTTAACGGTTTTTTTTTTTTTTTTTTTTAAATTTATTTTTGAGAGAGAGAGACAGAGCATGAGCAGGAGAAGGGCAGAGAGAGAGGGAGACACAGAATCCAAAGCAGGCTCCAGGTTCTGAGCTGTCAGCACAGAGCCCAATGTGGGGCTCAAACTCACGAACTGCGAGATCATGACCTGAGCCGAAGTCAGATGCTTAACCGATTGAGCCACCCAGGCTCCTTTTGCATTTTATTTATTTATTAAAAAAAAAAATTTTTTTTTTAATTTTTTTTTTTTTTGGCGACAGAGAGAGACAGAACATGAGCAGGGGAGGGCCAGAGAGAGAGGGAGACACAGAATCGGAAGCAGGCTCCAGGCTCTGAGCTGTCAGCACAGAGCCCGATGTGGGGCTCGAACCCACAGACTGTGAGATCATGACTTGAGCCAAAGTTGGACGCTTAACCAATGAGCCACCCAGGCGCCCCCCCAAAAAAAATTTTTTTTAACGTTTATTTCTTTTTAAGACAGAGAGAGACAGAGCATGAACGGGGGAGGGGCAGAGAGAGAGGGAGACACAGAATCAGAAGCAGGCTCCAGGCTCTGAGCCATCAGCCCAGAGCCCGATGCAGGGCTCGAACTCATGGACCGCGAGATCGTGACCTGAGTTGAAGTCGGATGCTTAACCGACTGAGCCACCCAGGCGCCCCTCCTTTTGCATTTTAAAAGTCACTGCTCTTCCATTATCCTTGGCACAAGATGTCTGGTTATTAATAATGTAGCCTCAGCTGCTTTTTCAAGCCATTTCTCCTACTTCTCCCTAAACCTCTCTCTTCCCATACCAGAGCCTTTATGGATTACAGAGCATGCTGGGTGCTCTCAGGCTCCTTTGCTTTTGTACTTGTCTCTCACCTAGCGTATCTTCCCTTCCTTTCTCTGGTGGTCTCCCGCTTACTCATGCAAGGTCTGTATCTACGTTGTTAGAGTCTGTAGGGAAGCTACACATGGCTCTTCCTGGCAGGTGGTTGGTTGCATCTTCCCTTAATTTATTTTACAGCACTTTTGCTACCTCTGGAGAACTTATTTTCTTTGTCTGCCAGATTGTGGACTTTCCTAGAGCATTATCATGTCTCATCATCTCTGTATCCTGGGAGTGTGGCATGGGCTTGGTATATAATATATATTATCACATTGAATTCTCCAACTCAGTTCCACTTCAGTTAAAGGTTTGGAGAGAGGCAAAGCTTACAGTGGATGTGAACTGTAACCATACAGAAACTGCAAAGGAAATAAACTCAGAATCATAGAGTTTAAGGTTAGAGTGGGGGTTAGAAATAATCCTCTTTAAGTACCTTGAAAGATGAGAACAGGGAGGTTACATGCCCTGCCCAAGATCACACTCTGCCCAAGATCAGACCGCTGGGGAGTAGTGCTTTTTTAAAAATTTCTCTGCAGTATACTCCACCCAACAGCCAAAATGGCCCCGATGAAGCCTAAGTCAGATCCTGTTATTCCTTTGCTTAAAACACTCTAATGTTCCTATCTTAGAGTAAAAGCCAGAATCCTTACAATGATCTGTAAAGCCCCACACAACTAGCCATCACTCCCTTGTCACATCCGTTACCTTTCTGATCTCATTCCTGTGCTCTCTGGTTCACTCACTGTGCTCCAGCTTCCTGGCCTGCTCTCTGTTTCCTAACCATGTCAGACATGCTGTCTCAGGACCTTTGCATGTGCTGTTTCCTTTGCTTGAAATATTTTTCTCTCAGATATCCACAGAGTTCATTTCCTGTAAGTCCTTACCCCAACAAAGAACCAAACCAAAGACCCCAAATATTTCCTTTCCCTCTTCTCTGCTTTGTTTTCTTAGCATTTATCTCTATCTCAGACACAATTTTATATTTTGTTTATAATTTGTCGCCTCTGACTAGAAGGTAAGCTCCATGAGGGCAGGGATTTTGGTATGTTTTGCTCCATATTGAATCCCTGTACCTGGAACAGTGCTGGCATGGAGCAGGCACTTGATAAATATTCGTTAGATGAATAAATGAATGAGAAGATTTTGTGGATTTCTTATATCTCCCGTTAAATGTACACTTAGGCATTTCAAAGGGAAAACTATCAGATCTGTCTAGAAGGAGGAAAATCTGACGTTTAAAATGCCTCATTCAAGACCTGTCATACTAGAACATTGACCTCTTTTTAATTGACTGAAAACAGCAATCGTGGGCTCTCCCCAGCCTTACAAGTGGTTTGGGAAGACTCCCAGTTTACCTCTCACAGGCTTGGGCTTGCTGTGGTTTCTCTCTGCCTGTGATTTGCCCTTTAACCCATTGGGCTGCATAGATGAAAAGTAAACATAGCATTAAAGAAAAGAGCACGGGGAGAGGGTATAGGGCAGAGGAGCAGAATTTCCCTGCGGCCCTGACATCTTCCCTTGGCTCTGGGCCCATCCACAGGGCCACTCACCGACCTTCCTGAGTTGCTTCGGGGTACGCTCTAAGGAATAGTCTGGAGCCGGCTGGGCCAGATGACTCTTGAATTTGCTTTGATGTTCTAATTTCTTTGAAAAGAAAGTTAAGTTTAGGCCAAAGGGACAATGGAGAAAGGTTTTTTTTTTCTTTTTTTTTTTAAATTTTTTAAATTAAATTACCATCTTCATTTTGAAGAGAAGTTTTAACCCTTCTGAGGACAGGATTGCAGTTGAAATTACTGCCTGCTTCTGTCAGTGATGCTAGTGAGGAGTTAAGACTGGTGGGATCTGTTTTATGAAACCAGTGACTTAAATCCAAGGGACAGTAAGTTACAGTTCTGAAGAAGCATTTGATTCTTCAGGGTAGGGGTTATGTTGAACGAAGAGCATAATTTGTATTAGTGTAACAGTGTTGTTAGAGTCATTTGCCTCCTGCCTCTTTTTTTTTTTTTTTTTAAGTTTATTTATTTTTGAGAGAGATCGAGAGTGCAAGTACATGCAGGGAAGGGGCAGAGAGAGGGAGGGAGGGAGAGAGAGAGAAAGAGAGAGAGAATCACAAACAGGCTCTGTACTGTCAGTGAGGAGCCCGTTGTGGGACTCAAACTCACGAACCATGAGATCATGATTCAATAACCATGAGATCACGACCTGAGCTGAAATCAAGAGTCTGAGGATCAACCATCAACTGATCAACCAGACTGAGCCACCCAGGTGCCCTTCCTCCTACTCTTTTTGTGATAACATCATTATGGTTCCTCATCAGGACAGGAAGCCCAGCTAAGGAAGTCAAAGGCTTAGGAGGAAGTTATTGGCCATGTACAAAGCTAACAGCATAATTTAACCCTTGGATTCAAAACTATCAAATTGAGAATAAATTGTCTTGAATGGAGATGTTATCAATGACCTGGTTAAAAATCATCATCACTACCATTTCCTGAACCCTGGGAACATACTAGGTATTAACATAAAGCATTAACACATGCTTTACGAGTTACTAATTTACTTAATTCTAATAACAGCCCCCTTAGGAAAAGAGAATCATTATTTCTATGTTATAGATGAGACTTGGAGGTAAGTTGCTCATAGTTCCACTGCTAGGAAGAGGCAGGGCAGGGATTTGAGGGCCTGGGGCAGGGTTTCCCAACACTTCGCACTACGCTATATGTCATCTCCAACAACACATCAAGCACACGCTTTATATTTACTAACTGCACTGTCTGCGATGCTTTTCTTTCCGATATTGTCATAGCTCTGTCTTGCTCTGTCATAGCCCTGTCCCTGTGCTCAAATGTCGCCTCATCTGAGAGGCCCTCTAAAAAGGTTTCTGGTAACCAGTTCCTATGTGTGTGGGGGGCTGTCTTCCCACACACCACTAATTCTGACACTATTTACTCTCTACCTGGAGAGATAACATTCGATTCCACAGTCCCACAGGACTGCCTTCTGCTTGACGGGTCACAAGCCCAGGCTGCAGGTTGGAGATTCCCACAACCCCTCCTTGGGTTTGATTAACTTGCTAGAGCTGCTCACAGAACTCAGAAAAACATCTTACTAGATTTCTGGTTTATTGTAAAAGGATATAACTCAAGAATAGCGAGACGGGAGTGATACACAGTGCAAGGTGTGGAAAAAGGGCATGGAGCTTCCATGTTCCCTGGGCAAGGCACTCTCCCCAGTCTCCAAACCCCATCCTTTTGGGTTTTTACAGAGGCTTTGTTACAGAGGTATGGTTGATTAAATCTTTGGCGATTGGCAGTTAGTCAACCTCCAGCCCCTCTCTGAAAAAGAACTGAAAGTTTCCACCCTCTAGTGAGCTGTTGGTTCTCCTGGTAAGCAGCCCCCATCCTGAGGTAGGGTCCAGAAGTCACCTCATTAACACAACAAAAGACACCTTTATTCCTGTCATCACTTAGGAAATTCCAAGGATTGTAGGAACTTTGTGCCAGAATCAGGGACTAAGACCGAATGTGTATTTCTGGTTATAAATCACAATATCACAACTTCCGTGACCACCCTAGGTCTAAAATAATATTCCTCCTCTCGGCACTCTCTCTCCTTAACCTGCTTTATTTTTCTTTCATAGGACTTCGATCACTTGACACATTACAAATTTGTTGTCTTTCTCCCCCATGAGAAGGTAAGCTCCGTGAAAACAGTGCCGTGTTTAGTTCATTGCTATGTCCCCAGCTTCCCCAGCACTAGCCTGGCACGTGGTAGGTGCTAATAAATGTTTAGTGAGTGAATGAATGAAGTGAAATAAAACCACCCATTGAGCCTTGCCTCTCTGGTTTCAAAACAAAATAACTTGTCATAGGTCGGATCGAATCATGCCCACTACAGTGCAGGGCCTGGTTGGCATCCAAAGAGGAGGAGCTCCCATTTGTAGTGTTAAGAGAATCAGACAAACCTGGGCTCCAAATCTGGTGCCAGGACTTAGTAGCTGGTGACCCTGGGGCTGTTGAGTGTCTTGAAGCCTCACTTTTCTCACTATAAAGTAGTATTCTTGGGTTGTTGAGAGGATGAAATGAGAAACTGTGAAAAACGCAGTAGGTGCTCAATAGGTGGTAGCTGAGTATTTTGTGGGGTCAGAAGAGGAAAGCAGGGTGTTAGCCTCTACTAGGAAGGGGAACGTGGAATAAAAACATGAACAACCACAGAATAATTACAAAGCAGCATGCGGACAATTCTTGGCTGTGCTACAAACTAGCTGTGTAACGGTGGGCCAGTCACCGAGCCTTTCTAATTCCTGGTTTGCTAATCTGTGAAATTAGAGGGCTGGAGTAGATGTTATCTATTTCTAACATTCTGGGTTGGCTCTGAGTAGAAGATAACACGGAACAAATTATCCACAAAATGTCAAGGAGACTGTGTTCGCAGTGGAATGGGATTAATTAGAATGTTTTTTGGAATGAGGTGAGGGGGATGAGTAGAGTTCTTGGAGTTTTAGGAATAGAGTAAAAATGGCAGTTTTGATAAATTGGGCAGATGTGACAATATTTAGGTTTCGTGTGTGTCTACATTGCTCAGAAAATAACGATTTAAATATATTTTGTTGGGGCGCGTGGGTGGCTCATTCGGTTAAACATCTGACTCTTGATTTTGGCTCAGGTCATGATCTCATGGTTTGTGCGATTGGACCCTGCGAGTGGGGCTCTGCATTGACAGTGTGGAGCCTGCTTGGGATTCTCTCTCTCCCTCTCTCTCTCTACACTTCCCCCTGCTCATGTGCTCTCTCTCAAAATAAACTTAAAAAATATTTTTGTTTATATCAGCTATGTATTAAAAGTAGTTACTATAGTCTTAATATTTTATTTACACTTAGGTTGTCAAATTGAATGTTTTTCTTGGCTAATACTTTCCAGTTTTGTTAAGTCATTCTTGCTAGCCATTACATGACCATGTATTTCAAATTTCCACAAGTGTGTTTGAAGTCTCATTTTATAGGAGGGATTCAGGATTAGTTGTTAGTACATATAATGACAATTATAAGTACGGTATAGAACAAAAGATTTTTTTGTTTAATCTCTTCGTATTAGAGATGAAGAAATTAAAGCCCAGAATGGAGTGGCTTGTCTAAGCTTGTAAAACATGTTGATGCCAGAACTCTTGTCTTTCCTGTTCCTTTGAAGCTGCCTGAGATATAGGTTCTTTCTTATACACAGCTGTTATTTGTCAGTTTATCATTTATTATTGAGAAATGTTTTGATAATTCACCATCTTTCCATCCTTTTAGCTGTAATGTACAGAATTGTGTTTGATACTGGTTACCCATTATGGTACCTTCATTGGATGCCTACTATATGCCAAGTAGGTAGACTACTGCTACTAGCCGGGAGACTGCAGTCCTTCTTTCTAGAGTGAACAGATGTAGGAAAGCCATGCCTGGAAGGAAATGATCACATAAACATCTATCTGCAGAGTTGACTTGAACTACATTCCAGGTGTCTAAGTTCAACTGTGTCTGAGGGAATCATAGGAGGCTTCCTTAAAGAAGTAATGCTTATACACAGAGTTGAGACCTGAAGATGTTAGTAAGTGGCTGTGTTAGGGAGATTACAGAGCATCACTGAGTTCTGACAGGGTTGGAACATTGCTTCTGAAAGCAAGGGCTTGGCCCTTTTGTGGGACTGAATTGAGGCAGGTGTGGCTGGAGCATACAGAGGATGAGGTCAGACTAAATAGGCAACATCCAGCAGTCATGGGAAGGGTTTTGGTCTTTATTCTTGACACCAGTGGGTGACTACTGAAGGATTTTAATTTTTTTTTTTAAATTTTATTTATTTATTTATTTTTTACATTTATTTATTTTTGAGAGACAGAGTGAGACAGAGCACGAGCAGGGGAGAGGCAGAGAGTGGAGACACAGAATCCGAAGCAGGCTCCAGGCTCTGAGCTCTCAGCAAGCACAGAGCCCAGTGCGGGGCTCGAACCCACGAACCGTGTTTCATGACCTCAGCTGAAGTCAGATGCTCAACTGACTGAGCCACCCAGGTGCCCCAGGATTTTAATTTCTAATGTTTCACATGCCTCAGCTGCTGAGGCCTTTCTTTACCAAATAATCAGTTAAATAATTGAAATGTTGTCTATTAAGGGATTACCCCCACTTAAGAGAAATAATGTTTTATTGAAAGTCAGTGGAAAGAAAGAAAAAAATGTGCTAAATTGTAATTAGCAGACTAGAATAGTCTATTGCTGAAGTATTTATTCGGAATTCATTTATTTGCAGAATCCCTGTGAATGTAAATAAACATGAATAAAATATTTTAGTAAATTACTAAATTACAAAATAGTCTAATGGAGGTCTAGTAGATGTAGCTTCCCAAAAGTTTTTTTTAATGGCCTAGTGCTTACTAGGGCCTAAGTGATGTTGACTGGTGTCCTGATACTCAGCTGTGCTGACTTTTGCTGTAATAATTGCAGCTTCGTGATTCAGTAGGCCCTTTTGGTGATAGCTGATTCCTCACTCCAGGCAGCTTGGTTGGTGCCATTGCCAGCATGAGTTCCTCAGCCTCCGGCTAAACCCCTGAAGCTAAATTGGGAATGGTAAGGTAGAATTGAGGAGGGCCCTGTCGCCAGATTCCTGAAACTTACACCAGTGCTGTTGAGGCAGTCAGTCGCTTTAGCACCCTTTTGCAGCAGCTTTGCAGTATTAGGACTATCTTTAGGACTCCTATCTTGTATTGAGTTTGGAGTCATTGTTTTTTGGTAATGGAGGTATTTTTTTGAAATTCTAGATGATGAAGTCTAAAATTAATACAGATTTTTGGTATAAACTATATTATCTCACTACTAGTAGTTTGCTTGGTTTTTTGAAAGTCTAGGAATATTTTAGCCATAAAAAACTTCAGTGACTACTATTTAAAAAAAGTTTTTTTAACATTTATTTTTGAGAGAGAAAGAGCATGAACAGGGGAGGGGCAGAGAGAGAGAGAGAGAGAGAGAGAGAGAGAGAGAAACACAGAATCTGAAGCAGGATCCAGGCTCTGGGCTGTCAGCACAGAGCTGGGCACCCCACATGGGGCTCGAATTCACAGACCGCAAGATCATGACCTTAGCCGAAGTCAGACACTTAACCGCCTGGGCCACTCAGGCGCCCCACATATACATATATTTTTAATGTACTTTGGGCCAGGTATTGTTTTAGGTAACATGCCCATATTCTATCTCACATATTATAATCAGAATGTCAGATAAGGGAGTGGTAGAGGCTGTCCAGTGTAACATGTCTGGGTAAGCCAGGTTTGGAATCCCCAAGTACAGTTCTCTATTAATTAGCTTATAGTTATGAGCAACAGCAATCTTTGAATCCAAAAATATTAAGTGTGAAGGATTGTCCTTGAAATATTGCAAGGGTGGGTGAAAAATCTTTCCTTTGTGAACTTGAATGAAACGTGGTCTTTTACAGCAGTATGAAGTGCATCCCTTTCTGCTGTATTTTGCTTGGGCAGTGAGATCTGTTGTGCTTGGGATAGACAGAGGGGCTTTTAAGGACTGGCTGAAGGTCAGCCTCAAGGTAACTAAGGATTCTGGGGCCAGAGATGTGTTGGTCATACTCTGGGTCAGGAATGAGGGTGGGCCAGGCCCTGGAGGTGCCGGGGAGAGCAGAGTCCAGCGTCTCTGAACATCTTGTAACCTCTGTGCCTCCTGCCTCCCTTCATGTGGGAGTTTTCATGTGGAATTCCTTCCCATGTGTAAGGTAGTTCAAAAGTAATTCTTCTTTTCCTGCCACTGGCAGCCACAGAATGTTGGAACTTTAATCTTAGGCCTCAGGATTCATTCTCTTTGGTAGAGATAGCCTGCTGTGACAAATAATGATAGCTCTCTTGCTGTTACACGTACAGTCTTATTTGATTCTTGCAATGACCCTGTTATGTAGGGAAGGTTATTTTCTTCTAAAAAATGAAGAAACCGAGTCTCCATTCTCATCTAAAACTCTTTTCTTGTGTGATCTGCTTCTAAGAGTCTTTTTTTTTAAAGATTTTATTTTTTTAATGTTTATTTTCGAGAGAGAGAGAGAGAGAGAGAGCATGAGCAGGGGAGGGGCAGAGAGAGGGGAACAGAGGAGTCAAAGTGGGCTCTGCGCAGCAAGCCTGACATGGGGCTTGACCTTATGAACCATGAGATCATGACCTGAGCCAAAGTCAGATGCTCAATCAGCTGAGTCACCCAGGTGCCCCAAGATTTTACTTTTAATAACCTCTGTACCCAACATGGGGCTCAAGCTTACAACCCCAGGATCAAGAGTTGCATGCTTTACCAGATGAGCCAGCCACGAGGCTCTCTGCTCTGAGAGTCTCCATGGATTTTCCGTGCACTCTAGGCTCCTTTCAGTATATTCTCAATAGGGTACTCAAGAAAATGTTTATTTATTTTTATTTTTTTCCTGTTATATTGAGATATAAGTGACATAATGTTGTGTAAGTTTAGGGTGTAAAACATAATGATATGTGTGTATATATAGCAAAATGATCACCACAATAAGTTTACTTAACATCCATCACCTCAGTCACAGATTTTTTTTTCTTGTGATGAGAACTTTTAAGATTTACTCTCTTAGCAACTTGCAAATATGTAATACAGTATTGTTAACATGTAGTCATCATGTTGTATATTACATCCCCAGGACTTAATTGATCTTATAACTGGAAGTTTTTACCTTTTGATCATCTTCCCCCACTTCCTCCACCCCTAACCTCAGGCAACCATCAATCTGTTCTCTGTTTCCGTGAGTTCAGTTTTTAGATTCTACATATAAGTGAGCTCATAGACTGTCATATGAAATGTCTGAGGTATTTCACTTAGCATAATGCCCACAAAGTCCTTCCATGTTGTTGGAAATGCAGCATTTCTTTTCTCTTTCTTTCTTTCTTTCTTTCTTTCTTTCTTTCTTGCTGAATAGTATTCCATTGTGTATATATGCTGCATTTTTTAAAAATCCATTTACCTGTTGATGGACATTTAGGTTGTTTCCAGGGTCTTGGCTATTTTATTTATTATTTTTATTTATTTATTAATTTATAATTTTTTTAATCTTTATTCACTTTTGAGAGACAGAGACAGAGCATGAGTGGGGGAGGGGCACAGAGCGAGGGAAGACACAGAATCTGAAGCAGGCTCCAGGCTCTGAGCTGTCAGCACACACAGCCCGACGCGGGGCTCAAACCCACGAACCGTGAGATCGTGACCTGAGCTGAAGTCGGACACTCAACCGACTGAGCCACCCAGGCGCCCCAAGGGTCTTGGCTATTTTAAATAGTACTGCAGTGGACATAAGGGTGCAGATATTTCTTTAGCACAGTGATTTCATTTCCTTTGGATGTATACCCAGAAGTAGAGTTACTAGATCATATATGGTAGTTCTATTTTTGATTTTTTGAGGAACGTCCATACTGTTTTCCATAATGTCTGTACCAGGGAAATCTTTTTTTAAAATTTTATGCGAGAGACAGAGCGCGAACAGAGGAGAGGGATGGAGGAGAGAGAGAGAGAATCTTAAGCAGGCTCCATGCTCAGTGTGGAGTCCAACGCGTGGCTAGACCTGACCTGAAATCAAGAGTCAGACACTCAACCAACTGAGCCACCCAGGCCTTCCCCCCTGCTTTTTAAAGTAAACTCTATGCCTAACGTGGGACTTGAATTCATGACCCTAAGATTAAGAGTTGCAACCTCTACCCACTGAGCCAGCCAAGCGCCCCTATACAGGGGAAATCTTAACCCAATGGATCATAACTCTTCCCTGCTTAAACCCTTTCTTGAACCTTATTTCTATCTCTCTCTTTTCTTTTTTGGCTTTGCAGCCTCTTTCCCTCCAGTGCCAGGGGCCTTTAATAGTTCCCGTACCTGGAAATCTTTTAAACCTCACTGTTTTAAACCTCTACTTATCCTTCAGGTTGTGGGTACTTTTCCTTTAGAGCTCTTATCATAGCATGTAATTACAAATTTGTGAGCATTTGTGGGTTTATCTCACCAGACTTTAAGCCCATGAGGGCACAGAACGTATCTCGTTCCTTGGCTGTTATATTCCTATTGCCTGACACAGAGTAAGCAATAACTAAAGACCTACTGAAGGAAGAAATAAAGCTCAGGAAATTAAATATCTTACCTAATGTCACAATAGGTGCCACTTCTAAATAAAAGTTCCATGAGGGCAGGATTTTTGGTTCCTTTTTCAGTGCTGTAGCTTTGGCATCTTCAACAGCACCTGGCTCATCGTAGTATTTGTTGAATGTTGATTGCGTTTGAATGTGATTCCAAAGAGTTCTTATCCAAATCCAGAACTTTCCCCCTTTTGCCAAATCTGTCTGAAAATGGGGATTTGGAATTAACCAGTTTCTTTGTATAGTAGAGAAATCTGAGACTTGCTGTTGTGATTCAGTAAGGTGGCTTTGCTTTCTCTGTGTACAGGTCTTAAAGGGCATCCAAATGTCATCAGACAAACAACAGTATCTCTTCTACATCCTGTATACCCCTTTTTATAAGCTGCCAAGCTAGATATTGATGTCATCCATCCTGCCTCTTTTTTTAAATCCCCTGAATAACATGTTGAATAACCATGAGACGAATTCCTTTACCAACTTTTCTTTAACCATTTACAGACTTAGCAGTATATTTTCTCCCCAAAATTCACGTACATGGCCAACCAGAAATATTTTAATGATCCGTTAAAAAGTAATTTCATGTTTAAGGGACCAGAAACTCAGGTGTTATTTTGGTGTTTTTTAAAATTCCACTCAATGGTATTTTTTTTTTTTATTCTACTCAATATATTTCTGTCTTGAAGATCTTCAGATTTGTTGAATATTTTCCTCATTGACCAAAGTCTTAGTGTTAAGATAGGACAATGCACATGTTTGTGCTTCATCTTGCGCTTTGCATTTTCGGAGAGCTTGGGAGTCATACCACATTACCATGGATTCTTTATTTATTATAGTTGCCACCTTTAGTCCTGAAGTCAAGTCGTAGTTTGAGATCCATAATGATTTGTACAGAGGGTATATGTCAGTATGGAAGTCCCAGTGTGTGATGGCAGCCCTGTCAGGCTTCTCCCTCTCTTGGAAAAACTGTTTTCCAACAGAGATTGAGAATTGAGGGGGAGAAAATGGTGTCTTGTTTTTTGTGACAGATCTGGATCTGGGAGGTAGAGCCTGCAATGGGAAGACCTGGTTTCTAGTCTTGAAGCTGCGGTATTATTTTGGTCAAGTGCTGGGCTTGGAGACTGTGTTCCTCTTCATCATTGAAATCATGTTGCTCTCTTCTACCTTAAAAAGCTATGATGTATCTATCTCTAGCATGCTAATTCCTTTAATTGAGAAATAGATCCACTCCAAGTTAATTGTAAGTTCTGATTTTGAATAATCTTGTGGATATAGACAGAGCTATTTGGTCATCAGACAGTGTGGGGCAGCATGCTCTGTTTAATGGCCTCAGAAATAGAGGAACTCTGAAATTAGAAGAATTAGGGGTGCCTGGGTGGCTCAGTTGGTTAAGTATCATACTTTTGATCTCAGCTCAGGTTTTGATCTCAGGGTTATGAGTTCAAACCCCATGTTGGGCTCTGAGCTGGTCATGAAGCCTATTTAAAAAAAAATTAGTAACACATTTGTGTGTGTGTGTGTGTGCATGTTTTAAATCCATTAAACTCTCACTCAGAATTTTTTTCTGCTCATTTGTAGGTACTAAAAGTTCTGGTACCCTTTGAATGGAACACATTACTTTGACATGTGAACAAAATGAGTGGACCCCACATTGTTCTTTCAAGATCGCAGAGTACCTTATTTATATTTCTAAAAGAAGCATTTAGTTCATGAAGTCCAAAGAGATTCAGTGAGTTTAGAAAACCAGGGTGGTGAGTCTGGTCTTTACAAATTGAGTGTGATAGAACCTTACAGAAAAAAGAGGAGTTTTTATTTCCTCAGTTTTATTTCAGATCTACAACTTAAAAAAAATTTTTTTTAATGTTTATTTATTTTTGAGAGAGAAAGCGTGTGTGCAAGAGCATGAGCAGGGGAGGGGCAGAGAGAGAGAGAGAGAGAGACAGAGACAGAGACAGAGACAGAATCTGAAGCAGGCTCCAGGCTCTGAGCTGTCAATACAGAGCCGGATGTGGGGCTTGAACTCACGGACCACGAGATCGTGACCTGAGCCCAAGTTGGATGCTCAACCGACCGAGCCATTCAGGCACCCCTCAGATCTACAATTTTTTAGAAGCCTCAGTCATGCAGCATTGTTCTAGTTGGGGAACTGATCCCTAAACTAGATGTTGATATGTGCAAGTCTTGGCCAAAATTGGAGTTTCACAGAACGGGAATGACACGCTTCCCTTTTTATTCTCCTCTGCCTTAGGATCCTGTCACCACTTTGAGAAGATTAGACAAAAACTCTTTGCAGTTTATTTTCTTTTTGAACAAGTTACATTATGAAGGGACTTTTAAGCTACAAGAAGAAAAGCTCCCTCTTTGTTAGAAGCAGCAGTGTGCAGTTTCAACTTGTCCTGGACTTCCTCGGAGATGTTTTAAGATCCGGTGTAAACTTGCTGTGGTTTGCCTTTGGGCATCAAACTGTTTAGCTTGGCTCTGTTATATCTGTAATTGCTGCATTTTAATAATTGCCCAATATTCTTGTCAGCAATTTGCAGTCTATATTTTTAATAGAACGTTTTGCCTTTCTTTTCCCCAGGTTCATTCAGACCTGGTTTAAGCCCCTGGATTAATTCTCACAGTCCCACAGACCCTCTGCAGCTGTGGGTAGGGGGTGACACATGCTCATTAAATATTCCCACAAGCCTTGTGCTGGTTATAGTTTATGTGCTCCATAAAAACCCTCTGGGAAGCCATCTTCTCCTCAGATCTCCTTACAGGCTTTGCTTTACAAAAATTGCCCTTAGCATTTGCTCAAATAACATATTCTTCTGGAGAGAGTTTTCCTTATCAATCCATTCAGGAAATTTAATTTTTTGAAGGGAAAAAATAGGGACAAATTCTTTGCTGTCATTGACTTTTTAAGTTCACGGAGGAGACTTCCATTTCATCTGAGGTGAATGTGGAATTATGGTGACAGCAGTGTTGGATTCAGGGGATGATTGAAGTCAATTTCATGGCTTCCAAAATTACCTAATTTAGTCAGTTTTGAGACAGACCATTGTGTCACAATGACTTGTGCCTCTACTTGACTGGCAATTTTGTTCTTTTAGTGATTCTATTCTTTAGCTTCTCTCCTTTTTGTATCTGTTAAAGTGTTCATTTTTCAGTAAATGAAAGATTGAACTGGTTTTTACAGTAGCTAAGGATTATATTAATAACCACACCCGAATTTTTCCACTGTATCGAGGTATAAAAATCCCTCAAAAGTAATGCACAGGTAGCATTTATTGATTGCTTATTATGTGCTCTGCGCTGTTCTAAGCTTTACACACACACACACACACACACACACACACACACACACACACAATCCTCACAATATCCCATATGATAGGTTTATGCATGCAGAATAATCTACCCAACATAACCCATTTGGTAGGTGACAGAGTAAATTCATACCTAGGCAGGCTTTTAACGGTTACCATAATCCATGTTCTATTTATACTGGGCTTTTAATCACTGTCTCTCTCTCTTTTTTTTTTTTTTTTTACGTTTATTCGTTTATTTTTGAGAGAGAAAGCACAAGAAGGGGAGGGGCAGAGAGAGAGGCAGAGAGAGAGAGAGAATCCCAAGCAGGCTTCGCACTGTCAGCCCAGAGCTCGATGTGGGGTTCCATTTTAAGAACCCTGAGATTATGACCCGAGCCAAAATCAGGAGTTGGACGCTTAACCGACTGAGCCATCCAGGTGCCTCTTTGTAATCACAATATTACATCAAAATTGAACAACTGTACCTCCTGCATATATAACAGTTTAGTTTCAAGGCATACATAATTCTTTTTGATATTAGGACCTTATTGTTATTATTTCTGGATAGGTAATACCTGCAATACCCCAATGGTACAAAACTCAAATGAGAATCAGTAAAAAGGCTCCTGTGCTCTCCCACCTCTGTCCCCAATCGACCTCTTTCCCTCCTTCTCACAGGCAGTTAGTTTACTACTGAAAAGAGCCATTTTAAATATCTTTTCTTGAACACTTGATTCCATGAACTAAGATCACTTAATTAGAAACTCATTTTGCCATTATCTTTTTATATTTTTGTACTGTATCTACAAGTACCCAAACTGGCTTTGTCTGTGAAGTTAGCAAGCCGGTTCTGTAGATAGTATTTCCTGCGTGAGGGTAACAAAGCTGTAGTCCCCAGATATTCGAATTGGTTCCTGAAAACTCCATGATCTTATCTGCTCAGCACCTAGATCAGGCAGGGTCTTTGTGCTTTTAGCCATGCCCTTACACAGTGCCTGGAACATAGTAGGTGCTCAATAAATGCTTGTTGAATCGAACAACTTCTGTGGGTTGTGCCAGGATATAGGGCTGGAGAATATATTTGGTGCTTCTAAATGAGGTAATCTTTAGGGCCATAGGAGGGATATTCAAGTTAAACAAACCACCATAAAACTTGTTATTCAAGGCTCTGGTTAGCATAAGGTTAGAAAGGACCTCTGGATCCTCTGGTCCAGTAATCAGAGAGAGAGTCTCAGATGGGATTGAGAGACAGGGAAGACTTTCCTCCTATTAAAATGTCAGACAGTTGACATGAGAATCTCTCCTTTTGATGGTTCTTTTTTTTTGTATCTTAATTTGATGTATCTTAATGTATCTTAATTTGATGCTTGTAATGACTCTGTCATTATAACAATAGATTGAGTCTCTGATCAGAGTTCTTTGTATTTCCTTGTTGACACTAGGAAATTAATATATCAAGTGTCATTGATTACTTTAGTGTCACAGCATAACTGATAATATTCTATTGTAGATGCACCTTGATTTTCTTCTGTATTCCTGAAAATATTATATAAAACCAAAGGTTTAAAGTGTCTGGGGTACCTGGCTGGCTCAGTCAGTGGAGTGTACAACTCTTGATCTCAGCGTTGCAGGTTTGAGCCCCATGTTGGGTGGAGAGATTACTTAAAAAAAAAAAAAAAGGGTCAAAAATAAGCATTTCTTTATAAAAGTATTTGCTTTAAAAATCTTTATTAGGTAATTAGCACCCCCCACTTCAGCTTCCTGGAGTGCTGTCTAAGCATGTTTTAAGATAAATTTATCTTACACCCTTTAGAAATTCTTTTGTTATTATTTATTTATTTATTTAAAAACATTTTTTTAATGTTTGTTTATTTTTGAAGGAAAGAGAGACAGAACCTGAGCAGGGGGAGGGGCGGAGAGAGAGGGAGACACAGAATCCAAAATGGGCTCCAGGCTCTGAGCTGTCAGCAGCAGAACCCAGCGAGGGGCTGGAACTCACAAACCGCGAGATCATGACCTGAGCTGAAGTCGGTCGCTTAACCGACTGAGCCACCCAGGTGCCCCAGATGCTTTTTTTTTTTTTAATGTTTATTTATTTATTTTGAGAGAGAGAACAAGAGAGAGCATGCACATGCCCAGGAGGGGCAGAGAGAGAGAGAGAGAGAGAGAGAGGAAAGAGGGAGAGAAAATCCCAATTGACTCGGGGCTTAATCCCACAAACTGTGAGATCATTACCTGAGCTGAAATCAAGAGTCAGACACTCAACCGACTGAGCCACCCAGGCACTCTTAGAAATTGCTCATTTCACTTTAATGTGTGTTTTTGAAAAGGTGTTTCTGCGTTTAAGTTTTCTTCTTGAAATATGTTTATTTTTACAGGCAATTTGAAAATTGGAAAGAAGGATTTTTTAAGGCCACTTCTGATTTGCAAAGGCTGTCTACAATCTGAAGAAGTCTCGGCTGAGGGTGACCAAGTGGGGCACGCTTCTGGAGAAATCAAAATGGCTTCTTACTATGTGATCGCCATGTTATCCTTGCTGAGTTCCTGTGTAGCCACTGCCGGTGAGTTGTATAATATAGGTTGCAGACTCATTATATTCTTCTGGGTATATTTTTCCTCAGCCTCTTCAGTTTGGAAAAATTTAGGAAATGTGATGCTTATGCAAAACGTATTTATGTTCTTCGAGGAAATAAAATATTTGACCACAGATTACATAGTATGTTTGCCTGTGTTACATTTACTAGACTGGTGCTAGACATTCTCATGTTGGTGATGTAGATACCTAACTAACCATCAGTGGTGACATAGGTAGAGAACAAATATGCTAATGTTTAAACCTGCTTCATTTTGTTACATGCATAGATTACATTTCTTTTCTTGTCCTAAATTAAAATTTCAAGAAAGCTTTTTTCTTTATCATAAAATAAATAGATCTTGTAGATAGAGGTGACATTCCATCTCTGCAGAGATGCTTAGGAGGTTATTAATTTTGTCTATTCAGATATTTTAATGTGTAACTTTAGGAAAAGTACAGAACTGTGCTTCCTGGAGGCCATCAGAGTATGAGATTGGAGATAAGAAGAAACAAAAGATTTGGTGGGAACATTGTAGCTTCAGTAAGAGTATTAGATCCCCCATGCCAACATCTTAGCGTTCCCAGTCAGGGTTACTTAACAAATTTGGAAGCTTAATTTGCCCTATTTTGTGGTAATTTGCTTTGTGTCTGTTCTATAATGAGCTACATGAAAGAGTTTGTTGGACCAGTTCTGTGAAGTGGCTGGTCTCCACAGGAGTGCATGCATTAACTTGGAAAATGATTAGCCTCTTGGTTTTGGCTATTGAATTCACCTACAGATGAGATGATAGTGATCATAATAATAACCATTTATTGAGTGTGCACTACAGCCAGGCACAGGGCTAAACAGTTACAGGATATAACAGTGAATAAGGATGTTATTTCATGAGCTCTCTTAATCACAACTCTAAGGTAGGTAGGATTATTTTGTCCCATTTTACAGTTGATGAAATGAGGTATGGAGTGATTAAATAATGTGCACAGCGTCGTGCTGCTGGGGAGTGGAGGAGCCAGGTTTTACCTCTATGCTCTTATCCTCTGTGCTCCACTGAAGAAGCCAGTAAGAAGCTGTTAAGGCTCCAGTAGATTCAGACCAGGAGTCATTTGGAGGCACGGGCTGAGTGAAAGTCAGTTTGTAGAACTTGGTTTATGGGATTGGACGGCAGACTGTCGCTCTTGTTGCAAATACCTTGGGAGAAAGTCACTAGTTTTTTTGTTTTGTTTTTTAAGTGATGGTGTGAATTTGAACTGCCCACTCTCTGTCAGCAGTTTCATCTTGCCTCATGATTGAAGAGTTATTTGTCTTTTAGCCTCTATGTCAAAATTGATCTTAATTAAAATTTAATTGAAAAGTAGTAGCAAGAGAGAGGGAGCGAGGGAGAGAGAGATGGCTTGATTGAAAATGTGCCTTTAAAAAAAAAAGTGTTGTTTTGATGACAAGACGTATAATCATACCTGGTGGGTTTGAGGCAGAATTTTCTGCTTTCACTGATGCCTGGGACAGACTGAAAAACATAACTGAAGAAGATACTTCATGGGAAAGTGGTGAGTTTGATGACTCTGTATAACCTTGATGTATTAGATAATGAATCCGTTTTGGTTAAGACCTTCCTTTTTCTTCCAGGCCATCGGTAAAATATTTTTTTGAATTGTATACATAATCAAAATTTTGCTGAGAATTACAGTAAAATTGAAGGTATAGTAGAGTTACAAATTTTGTAGCAACCTGAAGCAAGTGATTAATGGTAGAGGTAGAGATACCTTTTTTTAATGCTAAATTTTTATTGAAATACAGTTTACATAGAGAAATGTACACATGAAGTATGTCGCTCAGTATATTTTCACAGACTGAACACAACTATGTGAGTAGCATTAGAGATGCCTTTTTGAACAAACTATTGCCTAAACGAACGAATAAGAAGGAAGAAATGTTTTGTATATACTGATAGCCAGTAAATCACATATTCACTGAGTCCTTCTGAGTGCAAAGCACAGTACTAGTCACTTAGGGTCATACAAAGGAATGTTAAGATTCATCCCTTCCTTTGAATCATTTGTACTTTAGTTAGGTATATAAAATAAAACCATATAACAAAATAATCAGTATATGGTGAATACCAAATAAAAGCCAAAAGACCTCAGAGAGGTCAGAAGGGGAAGCCCTGGTGGATTGGGGCAGCTAGGGAGAGCTTTGTGGATGTGCGGATGTGCTCCATCTTTTTTTTGTTTTTTGTTTTTTGAGAGAAAGGGAGAGAGTGTGTGCATGCGTGAACGTGCAGGAGAAGGACAGAGAAAATCTTTTTTTTTTTTTTAATTTTTTTTTTTCAACGTTTATTTATTTTTGGGACAGAGAGAGACAGAGCATGAACGGGGGAGGGGCAGAGAGAGAGGGAGACACAGAATCGGAAGCAGGCTCCAGGCTCTGAGCCGTCAGCCCAGAGCCTGATGCGGGGCTCGAACTCACGGACCGCGAGATCGTGACCTGGCTGAAGTCGGACGCTTAACCGACTGCGCCACCCAGGCGCCCCGAGAAAATCTTTTTTAAAAATGTTTTTTATTTTTTATTTTTGAGAGAGGGCACAAGTGGGGGAGGGGCAGAGAGAAAGGGGGACAGAGGATCTGAAACGGGCTCTGTGCAGACAGCAGTGAGCCCAAAGTAGGGCTGGAACTCAGAACTATGAAATCACAGGATCGTGACCTGAGCTGAAGTCGGACACTCAACTGACTGAGCCACTGAGGTGCCCCAAGAGAGAGAATTTAAAGCTGGCTCCATATCCAGCATGGAGCCTGACCCAGAATTTGATCTCATGACCATGAGATCATGACCTGAGCCAAAACCAAGAGTCGGACGCTTAGGGACTCCTGGGTGGCTCAGTCAGTTAAGCATCCGACTCTTATTTTGGTTCGGGTCAGGATCTTACAGTTCCTGAGATCAAGCTCTGCATCACGTTCTGGGCTGACAAGGTGGAACCTGCTTGGGATTCTTTCTCTTTCTCTCTCTCAAAATAAATAAATAAACATTAAAAAAGAAAAAAAGAGTTGGACATTTAACTGAGTCACCCAGGTGCCCTGATGTGCTCGATCTAGAACTCTGTTTTGAAGGCCAGTCAGAATCTAAAAAGACAAAGGCACGGGGTTGACCAGATGGGGGGAACCATGCCTAGCATGATACATGGCATGTAAGAGCTCGATGTGTTTTTAAAGGGTGGATGACCTGGAGAAGTGATACGGGAACATAGCAGGAGGTCTGTTTGGAAGGAGGGATGGGAGTAGATTGTGGAGGGCCTTAAATGTCAGAGCGAGGCTTGTGGTTTTCATTTTGAGGTTTGGATTCTGTCTTTTTCCATTCCCATGTAGCCAGAGATATATACTGTTTAATCTTAGAATTCAAACTGTGGCTTCAGAAAGTGAGGCTGAGAATATGGTTTCATTAGCTTCAAAGACAAAACTGATTAGCATATAGGCCAATAATTTATCAAGGGCTTGCTTTCTGCTAGCTAATTTCTTTTGTCTTTATAAGAAACCCTATGAAGTGGGTGTTAGTATTATCGTAATTTGCATTTTACTAATGAGGAAACTGAGACTCAATTTGGTTAGTAATTGTATGAAGACCCATAACTAATAAGTGACCAAACTGGGACTTGAACTGAACTCGGGCAGTTTGCTCTAGAATCTAGCCCATCCAATATTCCACTGGTACCTCTGTGTAGGAGCCACCAATGAGTCATCCTGGGACAAGATTAAACTCCTTTCACCTTAGAAGAGATATCTAAATCATCGGAATGGAAGGACCCTCAAATAATGGGTCATCTTTATTTGTGTTCTTATTTCACTGACATGACTGTGAAGGTCTATTGTAGGGTTCTTAGTAGTGAAAGAGATAGTTAACCAGGGAGGGCAGAGAACAGCACAACACATAAAATGAACTCAAGTCAGGATACTAGGCCTGTTCTAGCTCCATAGACTAGCCTGGGCCTTTAGTGAAAGCCTTTCCTTCTCTGCTGTGTTTGAGGGTGAAGGAGGCAAGGAAGGGCCAGCAAGCCGCATCCTAGGGTTAGAGATTGCTTTGACAAAACTCATATTCTCCCCTCTCTTTTTCCTGGGTCATCTTACAGCACTGTGGGTAGGGAGGGCCTTGCTCTTGGTGAACAAGAGCTGTGTGAGGACCATTAAGCTTCCTGGTTAGAAATTATCTTAGGTTTTTGCACCTTGTCTTAGATTCTGCAGTCTCTCTAAGAAAGGTGGAAAGTTAAAAACATAAATGCTTGCTCCTGTGGGCTTAAGGCTAAGTTTTCAGTTTAAGAATTGTTCGACTACACATCTTTTGAAAATAATTAATTTCTCTCTCCGAGGCTTGCCAGAGTTAGATAGGGCTATGTTTCCAGGAGCCTTAATAATGAGAAAAAGAGGCACACGGAATTCAAGGAAATCAGTTTGGTTGGAAGGCATGGACTTGCCTGCAGTCCCCTGGCCCTCGTGCCAGGTCCTAGGGCACTGCTGCCATGAGCTCTGTAGACACCCTCCTCGCCTCAGTGCCAGCAGCATGTTGGTGGGACGGCTGTTTCCCTCTTTCCATTGTTGCCATTCTGTGCCTAGATGCATCTTTTTGGAGGCTTGTCCATGATCTGCTCACACATTTCTACTGAGCAAACATTTCTTTGCATCTCTACTGAGTGTACCTGGAGCTCCAGGTATAGTCCACAGGACAATAGAGATGCTTTTATTTGGAGCTGTTTTCCTGCTACTACTTTTTTTTTTTTTTTTTGAGACAGAGTGATTGAGTGCAAGCAAGGGAGGGACAGAGAGGAGGAGAGAGAATCCTAAGCAGGCTCCTCATCGGGCTCTGCCCGATGGCAGGCTCAAACTCACGAACTGTGAGATCATGGCCTGAGCTGAAACTAAGAGTTGGACTCTTAACTGACTGAGCCACCCAGGCACACCTGGAGCTATTTTCCTAAGAAAGCTCTGAACTCTTTGTGTCCATGGGACAGCAAGCAGAGAGATTAACTGGTTAATACTTAGTTTGGAATGGGACCAGCTGGCAGCCTTGTGGGGAGGCTAAACTATTGGTAATGTCATTTTATATTTATAGTTTTCAAATGCTCTTCCACATACTATTTCATTTGATTCTCGTAGTCCCTGGGGTAGGCAGGTATTGTTTTCTTTATTTCCAGAATAGGGATTATGGGACTCAGAGAAAGTAATTTAAAAGATGGTTTGATTCTTGGTCAGACCAGAATACAACACTCTTCTGTAGACAAGCTGCACCCAACAAGTCTTCTGGTCTTTATATGGCAGTACACCCCTTAGCACCTCTTGAAACGGTGCTAGCTGGGCACTCTGCTTGGCGCTCTACACCTGTTGTTCATCGGATCCTTACAGAAGAAAAATGTAATATATAATGAGAGACAAATCAGTTAAAAAAATTTTTTTTAAGTTTATTCATTTTTGAGAGTAAGAGAGACAGAGCATGAGTGGGTGAGGGGCAGAGAGTGAGGGAGACAGAATCCAAAGCAGAGTCCAGGCTCAGAGCTGTCAACACGGAGCCTGACATGGGGCTTAAACCCGCGAACCGCAACATCATGACCTGAGCCAAGGTCAGAGGTTTAACCAGCTGAGGCACCCAGGTGCCCCAAGACACAAATCAATTTCTTTTTTTTTTTTTTTTTTAATTTTTTTTTTTTTCTTCAACGTTTATTTTTATTTTTGGGACAGAGAGAGACAGAGCATGAACGGGGGAGGGGCAGAGAGAGAGGGAGACACAGAATCGGAAACAGGCTCCAGGCTCTGAGCCATCAGCCCAGAGCCCGACGCGGGGCTCAAACTCACGGACCGCGAGATCGTGACCTGGCTGAAGTCGGATGCTTAACCGACTGTGCCACCCAGGCGCCCCCACAAATCAATTTCAATAAAAGTTAAAGTGGTCATTTTTATGCAGTCATACCAGTAGTAGCTGGCAGAGAGGCATCAACTCCAGAGTTCATGCTCTTTCCATTATGCTGTCCAGGAGGAGCAGCCATGCTTTCTCCTGGACTTGCGATGAATGCCCAAGGACTACAGAGGTGGCTCTTCCACAGTTTTCTCCTCTCTGCCACCTGTGTGATCAGAGGCTGCAGCTCATAATGAAAGGACGATGGGGAGAGTGCCAGTGGGGGCGGCCACCAGAGCATATAGAGGGCAGAGGAGGGATAGACTTAAAGATCCAAAGCAAACCTGGCAAAGCCTTCTCTTGCTGATACTACGTCTCTGGACCCAGCTAGTTGATTTGGTCTGTGATTATTCTTGTTTTCGGGTTGTTATTATAACCACTTTTGAGTTTAATTCCTCTTTTGGATATCTAGGGAAAAAGATGTCAATTGTGATGCCAGCTTTCACCATGGTATGAACTTTCTATTTATCTTAAAGAGTAAAGAACTGTAATTAAAAGACCCAGAGTGGAGAGAGTGACCTGTGTTTTATGTTGTGTTCTTTTTGGGGGTACCATGCCCACCCAAGCATGATGAGGTCCCCCCTGCTCCATGTTTTTGCACAGAAATGGTAAACGAACATGCATGTGCACGCACACACATGAAGCTGCAACACTTAGCAGTAGTCAAGTAAACGATGGATTTGTTTCCCAAAGATTCCCTTACCCTGAATCTACTAGGGTGTGTGTGTTGGGGAGGGTGGGCAGGGTGGAATATGACATGATGTGCAATAAAACTTTTTTTTTTTTTCATTTGCGAAGATGGTTTACCAGCAGATAGTTGGGTAACTAGCTATGCATAGACTAAGAAAAATGTTCACCAGGAACACGAGTAAAATTGTACATAGGCTTGATGTCAGACAAGTGAATAGAACAAGGTTTCTCCCTACTTTGCATCCTTACCTTAAACTGTATAACTACTATGCTGCTTTATGGATTCTTGATTTATTGGGGTTATTTTAGGTCACTGGCAGTGGTCTGTTTTATAAACACTGATCAACATTTCCACCAGCACAGAGCTATCTGTATGTACCCACACAGCTGTTTGATTGCTCAGAGCCTACACTTTCACACACTGTGGATGTAGGAAATGAGGCTTTCTCAGCTTGTTTGCTTTGATAACTAATCTTTCATGCTCTGGGGCTACCTTGAATCATTGCTAGAGCTCTGAGCTCCGAGTGCTGGTTTTGGAAGCATTGTAGGATCAGGGAGTGTTCCGGGAAGGATTCCAACATGAGGCCTTCATTTAAGATGGCCCTGCACATGGGCATTGAGGTATTGAGGTGCTTGGCCCTCCTGGAAGATTGGCCTGGACTGCACGGCATCCCTGTGAGCTGCTGCTTGCTGACTTACGCTTTTTTTTTTTTTTTTTAAACTATTCTCTGCCAGAGTGGCCTAAAAAAAAAAAGATTTATTCTGAAGTCCAGTATAGTCACATTTTTGTTCTCTGAGAGGACACTGTAAATCAGGCAGAATTCTAGAGGGCTTAAAAAATGCACTTGTTCTCAGAATGTTCCTTCCAGGGACCAGGCAGCAGGTGCTCTGGGGACTGAGGGCCAGCTATTCTCCTACCCTATCCTGCCAACTCATAGCAATCTTACCAAAAAAAAAAAAAAAAAAAAAAAAAGAAAGAAAGAAACAAACCCAAAACCCAAAAAACCTAGAGTGGAGTATGGAAAATCTTAATGCCTTCGAAGGAAAATTGATTTTTCTTTTTAAGTTATTCTCTGTGTTGGCAGTGAAGGGAACTTTATAGTGAGAAGTCGTAGTTATGGCAGAAGGAAAGAGTTCCAGTGTAACTGCTTTAAGTTCTTTGCATTGCTTCCCTTTGTCCTCATATGCTTGGATGAGTTAGTCCTAGTCTAGATGATAGACTAGAACTGTCAGGAGGAACAGCTCCCTTCCTGCTCTTCTGCCCCATCCAGGAGGATGCTAGGGTAGCCCTGCCTCCGGCCTCTGGGGAGAGCAGAGCACCAGCTTCCAGAGTTGCACCTGGACTGTTGTTTCCATCGGTGACGCACTGAGCTGCTGTAGCACTTTGCTGTGCAAGTTTTCCCAGTGTGATGCATCTGTGTGTGCACTCTTGTTGCCGCATGGTGAAGCACAATGCCGCATAGCTCCCACCTGCCCCTTTCTTTTGAATGAGAGGAGAGCACCATTGATCGTTTCACCTTTTTTTTTTTTTTAATTTAAATTTAAATTTATTTTTAAACGTATCTCTACCTCAGACATAGGGCTCAAACCCATGACCGTGAGATCAAGAGTCAGACGCTCCACTGACTGAGCCAGCCTGGCACCCCTCATTTCACCTTTTCAGTCATCTTTTAAATAACTGCTGTGTTTGGATAAGGACATGTAGTCTGGTCAGTAAACTTGACCTGCCTAACCAAGCCTCATGTACTTTGCTAGCTTCTGAGGCACAGAAAGGGGAGAAGTTGGGTAGTGCCACAATGACTTTTTTCTACCTCGTAACATGGTTGTTTCTTAAAGAGTTAACTGATTTATTCAACAGGCATCTATTGAGCATTCTAGACACTATTCCAGGTGTGGGAGGTATAGCAGTGAACAAAATAGACAACAGTTGTTGTCCTTCGGAAGCTTACATTCTAGTGAGGAGAGACTGACCAGGAACAAAAGAATTATGCATAGGTTAGCAGGTTCAGTGGAGAAAAAGCAAAGGGGCTAGGGATTGTTAGTAAGGGACTACAGTTTAAAGTAAGGTGGATAGGGGCACGTGGCTGGCTCAGTCAGAAGAGCATGTGACTCTTGATCTTGGGGGTCGTGAGTTTGAGTCCCACATTGGATGTAGCTATTGTTAAGAAAATAAACTTAAAAAATAAAGAAAGGTAGATAGGGAGCACCTCACTGGAAAGAGGACTTGAATAAAATTTTTGCAGAAGGTAAGCTAAGTGGCTATCTCAGGGGAAGGAGCCTTCTAGGTAGAAGGGAAAGCAAGTGCAAAGGTCCTGATGTGGCAGTTTGCCTGATGTGCTCAAGCAGAGAAGTAAGCAGGCCAGGCAGCTGCTAGAATGGAGAATCCAAGAGTTCACTGGGGGCAGGTGCAGGGCTGTGTATGCACCCTTGTTGTCCTTGTAAAGTCTTTTTTTTTTTTTTTAAATGTATATTTATTTTGAGAGAGAGAGTGTGAGCACAGACGTGTGGCAGGGAGAGAGGGAGAGAGATTTCCAAACAGGCTCCTGGCTGTCAGCACAGAGCCCGACGAGGGGCTCGATCTCATGACCCTGAGATCATGACCTGAGCCGAAGCCAAGAGTTGGATGGTTAACTGACTGAGCCAACCAGGCGCTCCCATTGTAAAGTTTTTACTCTGAGTGAGACAGAACCACAGCATTTGAGCAGCAGAATGATACGATCTGGAGGATGTTTTAACAGGATCCTGTGGCTACTGTGTTGAGAATAAACTGTTGGGTGAAGGTACATTTGGGGATTACTGATTGATGGCTATTAGGATATTTGAGCAAGAGTTTGACGGGGGCCAGGATCAGATTTTAGAAGAGAAGACCCTTGGGAGTGATATGCTTATGAAATTAAGAATGATTTTGTGATTTTTAGTTTTACTTTTTTCAAAGTTTATTTTGAGAGAGAGAGAGGAAGCATGAGGGAAGGAGGGGCAGAGAGAGAGAGGGAGAGGGACAATCCCAAACACTGTAAGCGCAGAGCCCAGTGTGGGGCTCAAACTCACAAACCGTGAGATCATGACTTGTGCTGAAACCAAGAGTTGGACCGTTAACGGACTGAGCCACCCAGGCGCCCCTGATTTTGTGATTTTAATGTGTTTCTTTGGGGGAAAAAAAGGATAAAGACTTGTATCTCATATCAGTGGAATACTATGCTATAACCTATTAGTAAAAGTAATTACTTCTGCATAACAGTAAAAGCTGTATCTTAAACCATCTAAAGAAAATCTCTTTGCATTGTGAATGACTGTTCTTGAATATTCACGGTCTCAAAAGCCTGGACCTTCTCTTCCCAATTTACTGACTCTCCTGATTGCCACGTCTCGTTCTTTTCATTCCCCATGTGGTCTTAATTTCAGGATTATGGATTTTGAGGATCTTACCACTTTTTGCAGAAGTGCTTCTCATAACAAAACTAGTGTTTGAGGTAAATACAGTTGTGCCCATCTTTATATAGTAAATGAATGTGTGTAAAGTGATTTTTATAGATTAAGCTGTATTAAGCTTAAGGTTGATTTAGCAGGTTTTTTCCTGTGAAGAAAATAATCACTTTAAAATATGTTTTATAATATGGATATTTATAGTGGTTTTGCCTGAGAGTGGGGTATACCCCCCTTGCTTTTGGAGTTGGAAATTCTAAACAGACCAACATTAGAACAGTTCTTTCTAAACTTTGATGTGCATACAAATCCTCTGAGGTCCTTGTTAACATACAGATTCTGCGTTAGTTCTTTTTTTTTTAATTAAAAAAATTTTTTTAACATTTATTTGTTTATTTATATTATTATTTTTTTAATATTCTTTTAATGTTTATTTACTTTTGAGACAGAGAGAGACAGAGCATGAATGGGGGAGGGTCAGAGAGAGGGAGACAGAATCTGAAACAGGCTCCAGGCTCTGAGCTGTCAGCACAGAGCCCGACGCGGGGCTTGAACTCACGGACCGTGAGACCATGACCTGAGCCGAAGTCGGACGCTTAACCAACTGAGCCGCCCAGGCGCCCCACCATTTATTTATTTTTGATAGAGACAGAGTGTGAGCGGGGGAGGGGCAGAGAGAGAAGGAGACACAGAATCCAAAGTAGGCTCCAGGCTCTGAGCAAGCTGTCAGCACAGAACCCGATGCAGGGCTTGAACCCATGAACCGTGACATCATGATCTGAGCCGAAGTCAGACTAACCAACCGAGCCACCCAGGTGCCCCTGCTTTAGTAGTTCTTGATGGGTCACAGACTATACGTTTTTAACAGGTCCATATGATGTTGATGCTGCTGGTCTGTGGACCACATTTGAATGCATAGGTCATCTATTTTCTGAGTGGACTAATTGTAACAGAACCTGTAAACACTTTCTAGAAAATTCTAACTCGTAAATGGAAGTTTGGTGTTAGCTTGCTTTTGAAATAGCTACCTTTAAAACCTTTCAGTAAACTGATTCAGCTCCAAGGGATTTATGTACTGGAGAGGAAATTAGTATGAGGGGGTGAGCTCCTCAGACACCTTTAGCTCTTCAGCTGTTAAGTGTGATGCACCCGTAGAAACCAGGTGCATCTTTATTAGCTGGGGCTACATCTTGACATAATCATTATAGTTATTAAGGAATTTTCCCTCAGTTCTTCTTTCATGTAACTCCTTTGCCTTTTCCTATTTTTTGCCTTGTGACTTAGTAGACCAAGGCAGGAGACTTTGTTGATTCACGGAGCCTGGGAACATTGTCACAGGCAACTAAACTGAGGAGACTAGGTAATGAAGGATGGTACCAGCTGACTGGATAAAAGGGGGAGTTGAGGTAGGTTAAAAACGGTGCTAAAAAAAAATTAGTGTTAAGTTGGGCACACCTCATTTCTGCTCTAGCTGTTTTAAACTCTGGCTTCCTCACTAATTCCTACTTAATTCCTTCTTTTTTTTTTTTTTGAAGTTTATATATTTTGAGAGAGAGAGAGAAAGAGTTCATGCGTGTGTGAGCAGGGGAGGGGCAGAGAGAGAATCCCAAGCAGGCTTGTCGTTTTTAGTGCAGATCCCAACTTGGGGTTTGAACTCATGAACCGTGACATCATGACCTGAGCTGATACTAAGAGTTGGACACTTAACTAAGCCCCTCAGATGCCCGTCCTACTTATTCCTATTACCAGTTTCCAAGCTAGAACTTCAAAAAGTTAACATTTTTCAGAAGGGAAAAAAATTTCCCTAAATTTTCTAAGTTGTTGATATTTATTAAACATCTTGACACTGTATTTATTTACCACTTAATTTTAAAGATTTAATTGGTTTTATTCACTGACTTATGAATCAGGCAGCATCCCATTTAGCAGACAGAAGGGAGCTCCACGGAGCTGTACAAAATGGTAGGAGGGAGTGAATAAGGACATTGTAGCAGTAATAAGTGTACTGCTTGTAGTAAGGTCACTGTTCTTTAGGGGATGGCAGGGGTCTGCCAGGCATATTACCTCACTAGTGCTGACCAGGTAATTCCTGAGTAACTGGTTAAAGATTCTGTTTCTGGGAGAGCCAGAACTATGATTCAGTTAGTTTGGTGATGTGGGGCTTAGCATCAATGACTCCATTTTCAGCCTGTTTTCTTGTTTGTACCTATTATTTATTTATTTATTTTGAGAGAGAGAGAGGGGAAAAGAGAGAGAATCCTAAGCAGGCTCCACGCTGGCAGCGTGGAACCCTGTGCAGGGCTCGATCCCACAAACTGTGAGATCATGACCTGAGCTGAAATCAACAGTCAGATGCTTAACCAGCTGAGTCACCCAGGCACCCCTTGTTTTTAACAATCCCCTCCTCTTCCTATGATCACACTCTCAGCCTGAGAAATATGATCAAACTTGAAGGCGTTAGCATCACTCCCAGCTACCACTGTGGAGCTCTCACTCTGCTTATCTTCTTTGTGGTATTCATGCACAGGTCAGAACTCCAGGTTCATGTTGTTTAAGTTGGTCATGCTCTTCATTTCTTTTCTGACTTTCTGCTCATAGGGAGGTCATTTGCTTGGTGGCTAAGTAGCTGTGAATTCACTTAAAGCTTTTGAGAGAGTACAGCACACTAGGGAGAGTATCATGATTATTAGAAACAAGGCAATTCCCATTGTCTGGAGTGTACCTCAGAGCCGTGGTCCCCAAGATCCAAACCAGTCAAAATAAAATTTGAGTCAAAGAAAATCCCATTGAAGGAGTCACTCTTTTAAGCCAAGTGGCTTGCTTGTCCAGTGATATTTAAAAAAAATTTTTTTAATGTTTATTTATCTTAGAGAGAGCACAAGCAGGGGAGGGGCAGCGAGTGAGGGAACACAGAATCCAGAGCAGGCTCCAGGCTCTGAGCTGTCAGCACAGAGCCCGACAAAGGGCTCAAATTCACGAGCCATGAGATCATGACCTGAACTGAAGTTGGATGCTTAACCACCTGAGCCACCCTGGCACCCCAGTGATTTTTTTTTTTTTCAGTACACTCTACCTTCAATGTGGGGATTGAACTCATATCCCAAGATCAAGAATTGCATGCTCTACCAACTCAGCCAGCCAAGCACCCTCGTCCAGTGCTTTTATGTAGCTGAATTTCACCTTCCCCAGAAGTGTTAATCTAGGTTCAGCAAGTGCTGTTGGCTATAGCACAAGCTAAAGGGTCATCAGTGATTATCTTATTATCAAGGACAACTTTGGCCAGAGTCCTGGGATTTATTTTGGGCAGCTATTGTGTTAGCAGTAGATTCTCCAATATCTTCAAGAGTTAAGGAGCTGACACTATATTTATTAAACATTGGGATAAGACTCAGAGAAGCTTTAACCTCTGTGCCTGAAAAGCTGTGTTTTAAAATAACTTTTGTTTATTTGTCCATGGTTTATAAGGTTTTCTGATTTGCCTTCCCGGACCTCATCGCCATCTCTGGTGGAGGAGAGCAATGAGCAACCTAATGCAGCCCTGGAGCTTGCCTCAGACCCCAGGTGGTGGTCATTCTGATTTTGAAATTGGACCAGAAGAAGCCAGAGGAATGCAACAACATTTTTACTTCTTGCTCCCTGCTAGCTTTTTTCTGGGCCTCCCCAAAATGTGTTTATTTTGCCGGCCATGCATGTGGAGCAGTCTGGAATTCTGTGTGGCACTAGATAGTGAAAAAAAGTGGAAAGATTTCCACATGACAGAGGTTATGGGAGTTGGAAATCTTGGATTATGCAGGACTCTGTGATTGAAAGGAGGAAATTTGGGAATGAGATTTATTTATTTTTTAAAATGTTTATTTATTTATTTAATATTTATTTATTTTTCAGACAGAGAGATACAGAGCATGAATGGGGGAGGGTCAGAGAGAGGGAGACACAGAATCCGAAACAGGCTCCAGGCTCCGAGCTGTCAGCACAGAGCCCGACGCGGGGCCCAAACCCACGGACCGCGAGATCATGACCTGAGCCGAAGTCGGCCCCTTAACCGACTGAGCCAGCCAGGCACCCCTTAAATATTTATTTTTAAGAGAGAACGGGGAAGGGGCAGAGAGAAGGGGGACAGAGGATCCGAAGTGTTGACAGCACAGAGCCTGACACAGGGCTTGAACTCATGAACTATGAGAGCATGACCTGAGGCAAAGTTGGACACTTAACTGACTGAGCCACCCAGGCACCCCTGCACACTTTTTTTAAATTTGAAAATAAGTCTAGGGGGTGGAGATGTGGACTAGAAGCAGTTCCAAACTTTTAAGTATCAAATTAAGAATTTTCACTCAGAAGAAAAAAAAGCCTTTACTGTGAAACAATTATTTGAACTTCAACAGCTGGTTAATCTATACTTTGAGAGCAGTGTCTGTCATATTGTAAAAGACCCTGAGGGCCTGACCCCAGCAGACCCCCCTCACCACCTTTGTCACCCCAGGATTGTCTCCAAGGATGGCTTCACTGTCACCAGCCAGGTCTCAGACTGGCCCTCTTAAATGCCCAGCAAGTCTGTGGTCTCTGTTTTGCCATGTTTAATTAGCTCTGGAAATACGCTATCAAAGGCTATCTGGCAACGGTTCGTTAATGGTACGAGGTGAATTCAAAAGCACTAATTAATTGGTTTAGATTATTTGCAAAGCCCATGCTGAAAAACCTAATGCCTGTAGGAGAAAGTTGGCAGAAAGACTGTTCAGAGATTAACCTGGACCTTACCCAGCTCAATTGCCTTTTGGAATTAGGCCAAGAGGGGAGTTGTTTTTCTTTTTGGAGAAGTGCTTGTGGTCACATTGTTTCCTAAATTCCCAGTTTACTGCTCCAGGGTCTAGTCTGATGCAACTCAGATGGACCTTGCTGAGCTAGGGAACTCAAAGAGCATCTTCTAGAGGTTTTGTTTGTTTTTTGTTTTGTGAGAGAAATGCAATTATTTAACATTCATTAACTAAATAAATACTTCCCAAGGGCCTCTTCTTAGAGAAAGGAAAGGGAGCTCTGGTTTGTTATGAAATAATTCAGGTTTTAGTGTTAACCATTCAAAGGCACCAGGATCAGGCCTTAAGTATCTCCCCCACCCTCCTTAAAATAAAACAAATCAGATTCCTCATTTCTCCTGTTTGGCTGGCCCAGGACAGCAAACTGCTACTGCATTTGGAAAATGGTGTTCAAAAATTTCAATTTGCCATCAAGTGCGTGCCAAGGTAAATTGTATATACGAAGGGGGAAAATAGGCTTGCATTTTATATTTTGTATTTTGCTACATTTGACATGTCTTATAAAATAATAATACCTAGAATTAGCTCAGCCAGATGAATTAGAAAGATAATGGAGGTCCCTGCCCCTTAAGATGAGAGAGATTTGAGGCTTTTTGGGCCAGGTGCCAGTGCTGGTGACTCTGAGAGCACTGCAGTCAGTTGAAGATGAAAATAGAGAAGAGTATTTTGCGTTTATCTCAGAGCCAATAGAATGTTATATGAGGAAGCTGTTTTCTAAGCAGTATATAGCACTGTTTGAAAACACCCATCCAGAAATCTGCCAGTCCCTGGGCCTGGCCCTGCCTCCTACCGACAGACCTCAGTGTTTTTTCCCCATCCTTCTGGGCTTGAACAGCCTGTGAGTCAGTGGTTACGTACAAATCTCAGGCCAAATCGTACTTTATTATCATGATTCAGGAGAAAAGAATTCTAATGAAAAATTTCAGAGGCCTGTGCTGGGCTGTTTCATATTGTCAGATCTTCCTGAACTCAAGGAAGGCCCAACAAAATCTGTTATTTTCTGTTTATTACTCAACTTGGAATCTGCTGGAAAAAATCTTACAAGAAAACCTCAGGAGAGTGTGTGCTGGTTGAAGAATTTATTTCTGAGTGCACAGTGGCCTCTGTTTACTCTGTGTGAGGCTGGCTATGCTGAGACCTTGGGCAACCTGCCTCCTCCTCAACCAGCAGATCTGGAGTAGGGACTTCGAACTTTTAACCCTTTTTGCACATAGTTCCCCAGGCAACTTGATGGAGTTGGTTGCAATGCAGATCTCAGAGCTGTGAGATAACATGAAAGATATTTTTTAAATTGGTAATAGAGCCTTTGAACCAATAAATGACTATGGTTTTTGTTTTTTTGTTTTTGGTCTGATTACACTTTGATTTTAGAAAGTAATTTTGTGCCTCAATGTCAAGACTTACTAGTATATTCCACATAAGTTGTAAGACATTATGGATAATGTTACAACTAATAGTTAAATTGATGTTTTAAAGAGTGATTTTATTTAAAAAGATACAAAAAAAAGTTACTCTAAAATAACCATGATTATTTATATTTAAGTCCATTTGAGTGGAAGAGAAAGGGGTTAGGATTGCCATTGATAGAGTGAAAAGTACACAGCATCTGTAATGTATCATGTAGTAGTTTTGCTGTCCATGAACATGGTATACCTCTCCATTTGTGTAGGTTTTCTTTAATTTCTTTCAGCACTGCTTTTTGTGGTTTTCAGTAGTTTATTTTGAAGACTGTAGTGTGTCCAAATATGAACAGTGTCCCTCATGCATGTCTGTTTCATTAGAATTAGGTATGAGAACCTCTCTTTAGAGCTGTAATTCTATCTTCTTCAAACTACTCTCCATTAATAATGATGAAAACGAATTCTTCCTCTGGCCATTTGGAGAGTGAGCTTAGTCATTGATAATTAAAGCCACTGATGAAGTGAGTTATTGATCTGGCTAGCTTTACTGTAAGTTGTCAGAACTCAGAGTTCAGTGTGTACTTAAGAAATATGTTCTTTAGTTAAGGCTCAAACTGGTGTTGCTGACCAGGGATAGCCATAGCATCTCTTCACTGAGGTAAAATGAGCATCCTTGTTCCTTTGGACTAAAGGTCAGTGTTAGGGGCAATATCAGAATGCAAAGGTTGAAAGTTTTATCCTTTTGCTGGACCCTTGGGTTTTCCCAGCATATTTTTCTAGAGCATTATCACTCTGGTGAAGCTTTATTTGAGACTTGTAACTAAAGAGTTTTGTAGAGATTTTGTGCTCCAAATGTGAGGAATGCCTGAGGACTTTAACAAGGCAAACCTGTTGGACTGTTACACTCTTACTTAGCAAAAGTACTTTACCACCACAGTGTTCATTCTTCACAGAGATTGTACGGTAGTTGTTCCTTTGGGCTGTGGATCCAGAGACAGGTTCAGGCCCAGATGTTGCTATTTGCAGGCTATATGATGGCCTCAGTGTCCTCACATAAAAATAGAGATATCAGCAGTATCTATCACACTGTGTTCTTGTGAGGATTATAAATAGGATAATGCATATCAATCATAGGGGCATGTTTATTTTAAATAAAACTTTAAAAAATAGTGTTCTTTGAAAATGTTAGCATAGTGAACATACTTACTCAGTCTTTTAAGTTGCAAGTGTTACTACTCAGACATATTTTTTTGATGCAAGAATCAGATCTGATTGTGAAATACAATTTTGCAGATAAGACTCTGTCAATGCCCAGTTTCTTTATTTTCCTTATGGTCTGCTCAGAGCAGTATAGTCAGTACTGATACAGTATAAGGGGTGTAATGAAGCTGGGAGGAGGTTGTGAATAAGCTTTCTTTTCTTCTTGTTTTGGAGATTTGACAAGTTTATGACTTTCAGAGTTCTATTGCCTGATCTGTAGGATACTGCTAATTATACTTAGTCTGTTGATTATTCTGAGAATGAAATGCCTATAAAGCAGCCAGCAATTTGTGGCACATAGTAAGTCTTCAAAAAGTTAATCATTACTTAGAGAATCTGTATATTTTGGAAAAGAAAGAGAGCTAGAACCGACTTATGATGGGCAGAGTGAGTTTATTGTTCAACTGTGTGCTCCCAACAGAGATAAGGCAGGTCAGGGTATTTCTTTGGGAGATGGCTGATTTGCTGTTGGCTAAGCTAGAACTCAGGTGGCTTTGAAATGAGCATAACAGCTGAAGGGCTAAATCTGGAGCCCGGATGGAAAAGACCTTGCTCCTCTGGAGGAAGTGAGTTGGCCTTTAGCATGAATCCTCAAGAAAGGTAGTAGTGGCACTGAGGAGTAGGGCTGGGGGAGAGGTCGGAGAACCCAGAAGCAATGGAATGAGACCACCTAATGGTAATTTTCCTCATCTGTGTAGTACCTCTGGGCTCAGTCCCACCATCCTACTTAAAATTGAAATCCCTCTGAACCCCTGGTATCTCCCTTCTTTCTTATTTTGCTCTGTTTTTTCCCTCATAGCACTTATCATTTTAAAACATGTTTATAGGGGCGCCTGGGTGGCGCAGTCGGTTGAGCGTCCGACTTCAGCCAGGTCACAATCTCGCGGTCCGTGAATTCGAGCCCCGCGTCGGGCTCTGGGCTGATGGCTCAGAGCCTGGAGCCTGTTTCCAATTCTGTGTCTCCCTCTCTCTCTGCCCCTCCCCCGTTCATGCTCTGTCTCTCTCTGTCCCAAAAATAAATAAACGTTGAAAAAAAAATTAAAAAAAAACATGTTTATAATTTACTATTTTTATTATTTATCTTCCCCCACTAAAATGTAAGCTCTACGAAAGTCATGTCACTTTGCAAAAGCTATGGTGCAGCTTTTCCATATATATGAAAATTCTCAAGTAGAAGAGTTTGCACATTGTCTTTGTCCCTGCTTGAACGTCCTCTTTCAGGGAGAGGGCAGGGACTGTTCACTGATAAATCCCTCGTCCCTTGCACATAGTGGCTGCTTAGTATTTATTGAATAAATCAATAATTAAAACCCTGTCTCATTCATAAAGTACGATAAAGAGAAACAGCTTTGCTAAAGTAACAAGTCTGAATCTTAATGTATTTTATTTTGGAGGAAAGAAAAAGTGTTGGAGACTATTCTGTGGACACCAGGTGAGGAGTCACTGTTTAGATTCTTAGATAAAACAACGTCTGAGTGACCTGTGGTGGTTGATTTAAAGGCAGGTACTGGATCTGTCACAAGATAATGTCTTTGACAGCAAAAAGATATTGCTTCTTGGTAAACACTCTATAAAGCTTAGCATAAGACTCTTTAGTACTCTGCACCTTGGCTTAAGAGGTAGTGGTATATTACATTCAGGAGCTGAAGGTTAACTCTTTAAACCAGTGGTCCTGAAGGGGTCCGTGAGGTCAGAAGTATGATAATGATAATTCTAAGTGGTCTTTCACAAGGTTAACACCGCAGTGATGGTGTAAAAGGAATATTGGATAAAACAGCTGGTGCCTTTGTGGGGATCGAGACAATGCCACATATTACTTTCAGTTAAGAATGTTCTTGCTGAAGGAGTTAAAAATCCTCAAATACATGTCTTTTTCATATTTTGTATGATGAAATGGGCACTAGGCAAGTAGCACTTCTTATTCCAAAGTGCAATGGTTGTGCTGAGGAAACACTTGTGCAGTTGTTTGTATTGTGAGCTGAACGAGTCTGTTTTTCATGGAATGCCATTTTACTTGAAAGAAGAACTGACAAACGATGGTTATCTAGCCTTCAGTGCTTGGCAGACATTTTTCGAAAATGAACAAAGCGATTCTGTTATTTCAAAGAAAACAGTGTACAATATTAGTTGCCAATGAAAAATTTTATTTTTCAAGCAAAAATTAAAGTTTTGGAAAACTTAACATTCATCACCATGATCATACAGTTTCTCAATAGTTAATACTTTTTAATGCGATCAATGGAAATATTCACAAATATGATTTTTTTGATATCATATAAGAAATATGTCAATATTTGTCATATTTACATAACTCAGTGAACCATGATTTTCCAGATGGCCGATACATGATGTTACAAAATCATGTATGGGTAATAAAAGATCTCACATCTTGATAGTGTAAGATAGAGCAATTGATTTTTAAAAACTTTATATATTCAGATAATTTTGGACTTACAGAAGGCTTATATAAGTAGTACAAAGAGTTCCCATACACCCTTTACTCAGCTTCACCTTATGATAGCATTTATATGCCCATAGAACAATTACTAAAACTACAAAATTAATCTTGGTACAATATTATTAACTAAAGTATAGAATTTATTTGGGTTTCACCAATTTTCCCCTTAATGTTTGTTTTCGATTCCAGGACCTAACTCAAAATTTCAAATTGCATTTGTCATGTCTCCTTGGCCTCCTCCAGTCTGTGACAGTTCTTTTAGTGACATTGCCACTTTTGAAAGAGCGGTCACTTGTTTTGGAAAATGCTCCTCAATATGAGCTTATCTGATATCTCTCATGATTGCATTAAGACTATGCATTATCGGGAAGGGTACACAGAGATAATGTGCCCTTCTCAGGGCATCAAATCAGGGTTACATTAAGATGATACGTCTGGTTACTGGTGATGTTAGCCTTTATCAGTTGGCTAATGTGGTCTCTGCCATATTTCTCTACTGTAAAGTTACTACTTTTTCCTTTGTAATTGGTATTTTCAGAGCAATGGATTTTAATGTAACAAGGTAGGAAAAGTTTATTATACGATTCAGATTCCACATCACATCTAACCTTTAAGTAATGGCTATTTAATGAGTTTAGGTAAAATATCAAAGAAGAAATAGCTAACTACAAGTATATGAAAAGACTATTAAGATTTGCTTCCCCTCTCCAACTGTATATCTGTGTGAGGCCAGATTTCTTCATATCCTTCAACCAGAATAATGTATCACAATAAATTGAATGCAGAAGTAGATCTGAAAACCCAGCTGTCTTCTATTAAGCTAGACGTTAAAGAGTTTGCAAAAATGTAAACCAATGCCGCTGTTCTCGCTAAGTTGTTTTATTTCAAAAATAGTTATTTTTCATAAAAGATAAAATTTGCATTAACATGCAGTAGGTTTATTATTGTTGGTTTTAAATGAATTAAATATTAAAAAATTTTTTTTTAATTTTTATTTTTGAGAGAGACAGAGACAGAATGCGAGTGGGTTAGGGGCAGAGAGAGAGGGAGACACAGAATTTGAAGCAGGCTCCAGGCTCTGAGCTGTCAGCACAGAGCCCAACGCTGGGCTCGAACTCACGGAGTGTGAGATCAAGACCTGAGCCGAAGTCGGACGCTCAACTGACTGAGCCACCCAGATGCCTCATGAATTAAATATTTTAAAACATTTTCTCAGTTTTAATTTCTGTTGTGCTAAATGTTAGTAGCTATAACTCATACCAACAAAATCTCTTTAGAGTCCTCAGTAATTTTAAAGCACAAAGGGATCTTAAGACCAAAAAATTTCAGAATTGCTGCTTGCTAAATAAAAGAAGAGATATCTTGGCATGTGGAGGGGGAGAATCATGTCTTCTGGCCCAAATGAAGTTTTGGTGAAGGATTTCACCTAGAAGTCTTGCCCTGGGGAGGTTACTCACTTAGTACCTCTGTATCTGTTTTCTCACCTGACAGATGAGGGATTGGCCTGAAGATTTTTGGTTTCTTTCAGCTCCCAAATTTTATGATTCCAAGTCACTGTTGCTGTCAAAGATGTTGCTTAGCAGCACGGGCATTATCGAGCAATACAAGTAGTTTCTAGAGAGTGGTATTTACACTGTTAATGATGAAGATCATATCTGGAGGATATGACATTGTAATATTTGTGAGGCTGGGATTTGAGAGTCTTGTTCTGACTTTTTAAAAATTAGTTCTTTCAGTGTCCCCTTCAAAAAAATTGTGGTTTTAGGTCTTAAGTGGTTTTTACTATACTGAGTAGGAGAAAGATTTTTCTTTATTGCTGAATATTTTTTTTGTCAGTTTATGTGTATCGCAAATTAAAAAGTGTATGATTTCCTAGGATTTTTGTGCTATAATGTTCTGTGTATATATGTGTAAACTTCTTTTGTGTGGAGATTTATAAATATTTACATAAATCATTTTTCTTTGTTATGGGTTCTTCATATATCACTGATGTCTACACTGAAGCAGGCTTGAGTTGTAATATTCATTATATACTTAAAATCTTCATGAAGTTAATTATTTTAGTACTTGGTTTTTAAAAAAACAACTTGATTTTTTTCTTTAATGTTTATTTTTGAGAGAGACAGAAAGTGTGAGCGGGGGAAGGGGCAGAGAGAGGAAGACAGAGGATCTGAAGCTGTTAGCACAGAGCCCAATGTGGGGCTCGAACTCATGAACTATGAGATCATGATCTGAGCCAAAGTTGGATGCTTAACTGCGCCACCTAGGCGCCCCTAAGAAAACTTGATTAAGACGCTTGAGACATCCTTGATATTTACAAATGTGAACTTTAAAAAAAAAAAAAAAAGCCACCTGGAATGTATTGAGAATCCCAAACTTTGGAACTAACATTTTCCTTTCTTAGTTTAAATGGAAGGAGACTTGATGACTTTGGTTTTTAAAGATGAAGAAACAAAAGGGAAGGGGAAGCCAGTGGTATATTGTCCTATTAAGTATCAGCCTCAATCAGTTTTTAAACAGGATCCTGAATTCCTGTCAAGTGGATTTTGTAATGGAAACTGCCACAGTTGAGGGCCAGCCCTGTCATGTTCACCAATTTGGGCATCTCTGATAGTTAGCAGAAATATAAATATCTAATGTAGTGTGTGTTTGTTATACTGTCATAGGAAAATTTTGTAATTGATTTGAGCCAAATTCTTCCAGTGTTTAAGCTACTACTTGGAAATAAGATATGGAAACTGAACTTTCTTCTTCTTTTTTTTTATTTTTTTTTAATGTTTATTTACTTTTGAGAGACACAGAGACAGAATGTGAGTGGGTTAGGGGCAGAAAGAGAGGGAGACACAGATCTGAAGCAGGATCCAGGCTCCGAGCTGTCAGCACAGAGCCCAATGCGGGGCTCTCATGAGCTGTCAGATCATGACCTGAGCTGAAGTCGGACGCTCAACTGACTGAGACATCCAGGCGCCCCTGAACTAACTTTCTTTAGCACTTCTACGATTTAGTAAATTATAGTAAGTTTAGTATGCATTATATCTAAAAGAGAAATTTTTGATAATCTTACATCAGAAAAGTTTCATTCATCACATTTCAAGAGTCCCTTTTCAGTAGTTAATTATTTCAGGTTATTTATACAACCTGGTCTAAGAGGAAAATGCTCACCTGCAATGAGGCAGCTTAACAGAGTATACGCTTTGGAACACAGACTTGAGAGCCAGCTGCCTAGGTGCAAATCCCAGGCCTGCCACTAAATAGCCTTGTAACCTCTGTTTGCTTCAGTGTCTTCATCTATAAAGTGGAGCTAATATAATAATAGTATCCATCTCACTAGATGGTTTTGAAATTTAATGAGATACCATGCTTCACCTGCTCAAAACCTGCCTAGCACTTTCTAAACTCTGCTAAGCCATAGCTTTTAGTATTTGTGTGCTATTAACATTATTAGTTAACATGTGGTATATTTTAGGTTGCTTATTTCTTCGTGACATCTGAATTTCTATCTCATTAGTAACATTATCCGTAAGTAATGTTTTAGGGTAAGTTACATCTGGGTAGATTTTACATTCATAAGGCACACTGCTAGAGTTCTAGATTTGTGGTATGTTCGTATTTTAAGGATCCTTAGAGATGATCTGGTTCAGCTCAGCCTGATACATAAATCACCTTTGTAATATCCTGTTGACTGAGCCTCTAGCCTTGACTTGAATTTAAAATATCCCCGACCCTTGGGAAGTTCGTCCTTGTGTTGTGCAATCCACCTGGCTGTAAACCTCCACTCTGAGCTCCTTTTCTGCCCTGTAGAGCTGCATGGAATTTGGTTAACAAATAACCCACCTGACTGGTGGTAAATGGATTCTGGATAACTAAGGGTTGTCTAAAAGTGACCAGAATGCTGCATCAATGAGACTTAAAGTACTTTGCTCCCTGTTGGTAAAAGAGTAAGGCTTGTATTTGTAGACAGAGTTGCTTTGAGCAGTTGGGTACACATTTGGCATAGAAACTTGTCCCACTGAGCCTGTGGTTGGGGCAGTGAGCCAGAGGGGAAAGGCAGCGCCTGGGTCTCTACCCCTCACTTCAAAACACCCCCATGCATTGTTGTACAAGTCCTTTCCTGGAGGAGGATCTTCTTTGTGTTTAAAAGTTTGATCTGCATTGTGTTTTTTTAAATTGCCTATTTCTCCTGTGTAGAATGGAAACTCCATGAAAGAAGAGGAGAAGGCTGCTTACCTTGTTTACTGCTATATCTGTAGCAGCTACCAGAACCTGGGATATGTAGGCTCTCAGTATTCAAATGATGGGATTACAGATTAAACACTCAAATGTGAATATGTTTTCAATTTAGTGCAGGGAAATAAATGTCACTTTTACTTGTATGTCGTGGCCCATTCTTTGTGCCTGAGCTGAAGGAGAACCTGTCAGAGGATAGGAAATGAGATCTCAGGAAAAATATTAATACTATTATTATTTGCAGCTTTCATATACATTCAGAAAATGTATTTTTTTCTGTTTTGATATGTGATGATTTTCTGGAAAGGAAAGAAAGTTTTCTAATTTTATCAAAGGCAGAGGTAAACGATGCTATGATGCTATCATATAGATATATGATGGAAGAATTGGGTTTTGAAATCTGCTCAGCTGGATAGCAGCTTCAGACTGTAGCCCCAGTGATGTTATATGAACTAAGCTCTACTCTGAGTGCTAATGAAACAAATTGGCCAGAAATATGAATTGTGAAAAGCCATCAAAAGATTACAATTTAGGAGAAAAATGTCGTGAAAATTCTAACATATAAAATCAAATAGTTCCTTTTTCTGAAGGCTTTAAACATTTTTCTTAGGTTATAGAAAATATATTTAAAGTTAAAATGACATTAGCTGAGAATTTTGCATAGTTAATTAAGGAAATCTGAGCTTCCTTTTTCCTTTGGTGTTTGTATTTCTCTTTAATGTGCCAATAGCTGAGTTTTCCATAAAATGAGGACATACATTTAAGTTAGAACTCATTGACATATTGCTTGGTTATCTTGGGTCAGCATTTTCTCTGGGAAGAAACACCTTTTGATTTTGGAACCAGAATGCCAGTTCCTGCCTTCTAGTCCAAGTACCATCCTCCCTGCATGCCTCTGCTCCCCCTCCCCAACTAGGGCTGATGTTGGCGTAGTCACTTGACTCAGTCAGTAAGTCAATATGACTGCCAGTGAGTTACTTAACATCATTCTACTTCAGTGTTTTCAGCTGTAAAATGAAGACAATTGTATATGTCAAGGTGGTTTTGAGGAATAAATACATAAATACAAGTAAGGTGCTTGGAAGATGGCCTGGCACATAATAACTACTCCATAGATGATAATTTATTTGTTTATTTATTTATTTTTGAGAGAAAGAGAGCACGAGCATAGGAGGGTCAGAGAGAGAGAGTGAGAGAGAGAGAGGAGAAAGAGAATCCCAAGCCGGCTCTACATTCAGCGAGGAGCCCAGTGCGGGGCTTGATCTCACATCAGTGAGATCATGACCTGAACCAAAATCAAGAGTTAGATGCTTAATCAGCTGAGCCCCCAGGCGCCCTAGATGATAATATTACTATTGTCAAATGTGGATATTTTGAGGAAAATATAGTGACAAATAGATTCTTAAAAAACTTTGGAAATTACCCTCTACAAATTCCAAGGAATATGAACATTGTTTCCATGAGGCCTTAGTGTTTGTAAAGTTCTTTGCCATTGAGGCCACTTGCTAGGCTTCCATTTATGCTTCCCTGTGTGAGGTATGGAGTTCATTTCTGAGGTGTTCCATTAATCATGAACTAGGAATGCTGTAAAGAAAAGAAGGTAGTTAGAAAATGAAGTAACATTTAATTTCCTAAAGCTAAACCTTTACTTGGAATTTTAACTTTGTTGAATTTCTAAGTAAGGAGATAAAAAGCTGTTCCATTCTTAGATTCACATTGTTCATAGGCAAAATGGAAAAAGGAATAGATAAAAATTACAATTTTGAGGGGAAAAGGACTTAAAAAAATTTTTTTAATGTTTATTTTTGAGAGACAGAGTGCAAGTGGGGGAGGGGCAGAGAGACAGAGAGGGACACACAGATTTCGAAGCAGGCTCCAGGCTCAGAGATGTCAGCACAGAGCCTGACATGGGGCTTGAACCCACAAACCATGAGATCATGACCTGAGCTGAGGTTGGATGCTTAACCGACTGAGCCACCCAGGTGCCCCAAAAGGACTTTTTTTTTTTATAATTGTCTACATCAATCAAATTCCATTAAGATGTTGTCTTAATGATCATTTTGTGTCTTCAGAGAATTGAGCAGATTTTGAACATGCTTTTTCCCCCCCCTCTTAAAATATTTTGACCATCATATTGAACAGTATTTGGGTTTTATAAAAATAGAGGTAATTAATTGTGGAGTATTTTGATGTTCAGCAGGCAAAGGAAACATATTACTTTGTATAAACTGAAGTTAATATGGAGTCTTTGAAATCTAAATTACTGAGCTATTTGCCTAAGGACAGACGTCTTAACGATTTACATTTCCTTTGGCCTGTAATAAACTACAGTGGTGGGATTAGCACAGAAGCATCCTATGTGTGAAACATTTGGGTCCTGTTTGGAAAGCATGATGGATCCAAAATTTCAGGTTTACCTTTGGAGTTACACTGATAAATTAGGAAACTTTCACCCCATTTTCCTCTTCTTGCTGTGGTCTAATTGGTTCATGGTGATAAAGACAGAAGCATATGTTTTTGAGAAAGGTAAGCCTTCATTTTGGTTAAGTTTTAAATGGTCACCATCTCTGGAACTGTCACTGGGACCAAGGAATGTTTATTACTTCCATGTTGTTAACACGGGATGGGTCTGAAAGATGTGAAGTGAGGTTTATGTTTGGTTCTATTTTGTGGCTTCTTTGGGCTCCAGCCAAGGTAACTTGGTTTTGTAAGGGCCAAGAGGACCTGCCTTGTAACCTCTTTTTTATAGCTGTTTTTATGTTTGTATCTGAAATCATCTGCCTTAAGGACAGAAGCTCTACTTTGCAGAGGAAAAAAACCAACTGTTTCTGATCTTAGCCAATGGACAATGATGGGAGTGGCCATGGGTGTATGTGTTTCCAGACACAGTTGTGTTTCATACCTGCTGTAGTTGTATTCAGATTGCCCAAGCAGATCTTGTGGCCTTTTGGCAGAGTTGCCTTGGGAAGATGGAAACACAGTAGGGGTAGTTTCTAATTAAGAAGGACCTCTAGGACTTCGGTCCGGAGGTCTTTTTTGACCTGTGTGTGTCAGGTGGGGTGCGGGGTTTCCTGCTGTGGAGTGGGGAGAACCGTGTCATACCTTCACGGAGAAGGGAGAAAGCCCCTGAGTGGCATACATGATTCAGAAGACAGACCCAACTCTATCTTTACTTTTCCAAGGTTCTTCCTGTTGCACAGAGCTCTGGCCCTGCCCCTGGGGACTGTGGAACCCTCAGGGAGGAAGTTGCCACTCCTGTGCCCTTTATTCTTCCTGTGCCCCTGGCTGAGATCTGTCGTGTGGGTCTGGGCCCCACCTTGAAATCACACTAGTACTTAGCTGTTTGCTTGGTGGTTCCTCCTCAGTGTCTGGCCTCCTGTAGGAAGTACTGGCTGGCGTGATTGCAGCTCCTGTTGACCCACAGAGGCACAGGGACAGATAGCCCAGACTGTAGAACCCAAAGAAAGCTCTGGGTGACCTCTGCTATTTAGCAGCTGCTCCTAGCCCCAGTCACTGTGGCAACTGGGCTCTGTTTATGAAACTGAACGAGGACCTCAAGGCTGGGGCATTCACACCATGGACAGAGCTCCCCCTGGAAATACATTGCCTGCCAGATTGCCAGGGCTAAACCCAAACAAAGACATACCAAACAAAAGTAGCTGGAGAAGTGTTCTGCCCTTGGGGGACATGCACATGGCCTAATTTGCCTGGTATCCTCCTTTACCCAACAGAACCATGCCAGAATGAGCTTATCTTGGGTATGCCAGAGAAAGGAGACAAAGACCCTGATACTCCTATGGGTAATTTTCTGAGCATACACTTGTGTTGCAGGGCTGGTGTCTAGCTGTGGGTTTAGAAGGAAGTTTAGTACGAAGGATCTGACTTTTTGAAAATCTTATTTTAGGTTCTGCTTTTATGTAAACTGTAAAGCTATTTCTGGGTCTGCACCTTTAGAATTGACCTTTGTCTGGAGGAATAACTGAGTTTGGAGTTTGTCCTCTTTGAGTCCTTGGCTTTCACAGGGATGATCCAAACATTCCCCGTGGGAAATGGTGAGCGATAGACATCTCTGAGCACCCTCTGAAACCCAGAGCTTCCTTTGAGGAGACTGCTATATTCTGGGTGCTTCTAGCATTCTTAGGTTTTATGACTCCATGGCTGGGCCCTTCCAGCATATGTGTCTTTTAGCCTCATTTATATGCTCACTGGGGTATAGATAGATGAAGCTATAGTCTGCATTGAATGTTCCCAGAGTTTGGAGCTGGAAGGACCCATAAAAATCACCAAACCACACTCCCCTATTTTGTTTTTTTAAAATTTATTTATTTTTAGAGAGAAAGAGAGAGCATGAGCAGGGGAGGGGCAGAGAGAAGGAGAGAGAGAATCCCAAACCAGCTCTGCACTGTCAGCCCAGAGCCCAACACATAGCTTGATCCTGTGAGCCGTGAAATCATGACCTGAGTTAAAATCAAGAGTCAGACGCTTGAGAGCACCTGGGTACCTCCGTCAGTAGAGTGACCCACTTCAGCTCAGGTCATGATCTCCTGGTTTGTGAGTTTGAGCCTTGCGTTGGGCTCTGTGCTGACACCTCAGAGCCTGGAGCCTGCTTTGGATTCTGTGTTTCCCTTTCTCTCTGCCCCTCCCCTACTCGCTCTCTCTCTCAAAAATAGACAAACGTTAAAAGAGAGAGAGAGATGCTTAACTGAACCACCCAGGCTCCCTGCACACTCCTCTATTTTAAAGATGTATAAGCCAAGGCTAAAAGGTCACTCAGCTAGTTTGGCAGAGCTGGGTGCTCAGGTCTTTTAATGCTGATCCAGAGCTCTCTTCCCAACACTATGTCTTGTCACTGTGAAAGGCTGATTAGGCTGTGGGTTAGGTGTCCCGGTAGAGGAGGGACAGATGGGGAAGTCGAGAGGGCTGGCTTTGATTTGCCAACAGAACAAAGATATTCAGGAATGACATATATTCAGAGAAAGAGGGGCTCTCACATGTAAGCCAGCCTTAGCAAAAAGTTTAAAATATCCAGGGTGCCTGAGTGGCTCAGTTGGTTAAGCATCTGACTTCGGCTCAGGTCATGATCTCACAGTTGGTGAGTTCGAGCCCTGCATTGGGTTCTGTGCTGACAGCTCAGAGCCTGGAGCCTGCTTCAGATTCTGTATCTCCCTCTCTCTCTGCCCCTCCCCAACTTGTGTTCTCTCTCTCTCTCAAAAATAAATGAATAAATATTTATTAAAAAATTGTTAAAGTTTAAAGTATCCATTCACAGGGTACCAGGCTGGCTCAGTCTGTAGAGCATGCAACTCTTGATCTCAGGGTTGTGAGTTCAAGCACCACATTGGGCATAGAGCTTACTTAATAAAAATAAATAAAACAAAAAACTAAAATATCTATTCAATGCATTGAGGAGGCCTTTAGGCCCCCCGCCTGCTCTTCTTGATCTGATCAGATGTTAAGGAATTGGGATAAAAGGACCTGGGGTGGGGGTGCTACTGGTTGTGAGTGCTGTGAGAAGAATGTGAGCTTAAACCAGAGTCCCTTCCTAGAGGGATTCAAGCCTGCTCTACCCCACCAACTCTTTACTCCTTAACTTCCCCTATATGTCCTGGGGTTTGAACAGCTGCTGTTCCTCATGAAGGTGACCATCCTGAGGGACCCTTCACTGCAGGGAAGGGAGTGAAGCCAAGTGTACTGGGTCTTACTTCAATACTCAGGCCTTTGCCATTACTGGGGTGGCTGCCACTATTTGCTCATGATAATTCTTTATGAACTCTCTGTTGATAAACCAAACCAAATCAGTAGTGGTCTTCCTTTAGCTGAGGATTTAAGTTAAACTATAATCATAAGTACCCTTGTTGGTTTCCATTCATTTCAGTACTGCACATTTGTATTTTGGGGCATGGAGGTGATGTTTCTGCCCTGTCTTGGCTGAGGTACCCGTGTGAAATGTGAGTTTGCCATTTGGTAAATTCTCCTCCAACCGGCTGTTGAAGCTAAAGTACCGACAGGGTTGATTGGTCATATTTGAGAGTTCATCATGGGCATGAATATTGGTACAGATGAATCCCATGCTTCACCCTGTATAATTATAATCAAAGGAAGAAGCCCACTTTTCCAGGTTTATTCTATAACTATCAAGGCTTTCAAGTTCTCCTGGGGAAGGGATAAGGAAGAGGACTGCTACAGTATGCTCTGCACTGGTTCTGTCAGGCTTTGGAAAACAGACCTCAGGGTGATCTGAAAAGCCAGTACCCTGAACTAGCTGAAGCCATTAACCAAAATGATGTCTGGACAGTCTGGAGCTGAACAGGTTTCTGTAGTATCTATTTACAGTTAGCCAGTGAGGTTAATAACAACTTAGCCGGGAGCCAGTGCCTGCACTGGCCATAACTCACTTGTGTTCTGGACAGGGGTCAGAGAAACTCAATAGATTTATTCATTCAGGGAGCAGTGAGTAACAGCAGCCTTAGCTGCAAAACCAGCTCTTTTCAGCTTTTTGCTGACATGCACGATGATTGTTTTTAACAGGTTGGCTAAAAAATGAACCTGTGAAAGTCAAGGCTTTATTCCTCTCTGTCCAACCCTCACGTGCTTTCTCATAGCTTCCTGTAGTCATTCAGTAAACATTTATCAAGTGCCTACTGTGTGCCAGGAACTGTGTTATCACAAACCAGTAACTTATTCTTAGTTAATGAATGATCTTATGCAGCAGGCACACAAAGAAGCCTTAAGAAGGGGTGGATAATTGGGATCTTTTATGTCTCTTCCTGCTTATTCTTTGGTGCCTTCACATCGGGGAAAGGAAGTGGAAGTCAACTTAAATTAGTTTATTTTGGTAATAGCAGTTTTAGAAAAGGTTTGGAGAAGGAAATTGAAACTATTGAGAAGTAGGAGGTTTGGGGATTACTGCTGGAGTTTTCCTATTCCTTCTAGCCCAGGGACTTTGTCCCAGTTACCACTGATAATGGACCCTTTTCATGTTTAACTGTCTTGTCAGTAAGTCAGTGACACATGCTGAGAATAGAAACCAGTACCATTCCATGTTGTAATCGCCAGTCTATACACGCCCTACTGGTTCTGTTGTTGTGATTGTTGCTATGATGCTTAGCGTCAAATGCTAGCCATTTGCCTGGCATTTGACATCACACCTACAGGGTCCCTACTACAAGCTTACCTTCCTTGGAATCCCAGGACCTTTTCCACATTGACACCACAGGAAGTGGTGGAGGAGAAGGGATAGGAGCCTTCCCTCGATAAAACGGTAAAACGTGGCCTTTGTTTGAGGCAATAAAGGGAACTGTGTTCATCTGTTTTAATAGGGAAGCCCTTTGCTTAGGTAATTTTTTTTCTGTTAAATTCTGTTTTTTCAAGTATTTAGGGTTAAGTGTAACTTTCTCCATTGTTTTCTGTTCTTCCGAAATATGTGACTTGCAATGGTTGACTATATGCTAGATCTTCTGGTAGGAAATTAAACACAGATGTAGCCTCTAGTCTCTGCTCTATAGATGCTCCCTGACCCATGAGGGAAGACAGAACATCAGATGGCATGTTGAGAAGATTTAAAAAACAAATGTTTATTTTTCAGAGAGCTCAAGCAGGGGAGGGGCAGGGCAGACAGAGAGAGACAGAGAGACAGAGGATCAGAAGTGGGCTCTTCGCTGACAGCACTGAGCCCCACGTGGGGCTTGAACTCATGAACCTTGAGATCATGACCTGAGCGGAAGTCTGAGACTCAACTGACTGAGCCACCCAGTTGCCCCAGGCTGTTTTGACTTTACCAGGCATAGGGTTATCTTAACTGAAAACAGATCTCCTGATGGTTGTAGGAATGTCTTAATAGATATCAGTGCTTGTTCATAGTTCCAGGAAGAGTGATGTGATGCTATCTTTGGCTCTCTTAAGGGTGATAGAGCCTCTTTCTCTTTCCCCAACCCCCCAGCATGCCTCTGCCTCTCTTCGCACTCATTGGTGAATTGATACAGTGCCATCTATCCTTGAACCAGCCACTGGCAATGAGTAATAGAGTTGCCATGACTGGCTTAGACTGATTAGCTAGAAAATCAATGACATTACTTACCATAGGGGTCTCCTGCGAAAATAAACGTGAGGAGACCTTCCAGTAGAAGAAATGCACATCTGGTAGGACCCTGTAAGGATAAGAGGTCAAAGACAAAGTAATGGAGAAGAGGTCCTGGCTCTTGTTGGTGTTCCCTCAGTTCCCTAGATAGCCTTATAGAGGGCCTTCTAATGTGGTGCTACATTGTGTACCTGCCTCTCTCCCTACTTCTAGAGTATAGCTTCGTAAGGCTAAGGTACTCTGTCTTAATATTTGTGGTCACCATACCTGTCATATATGGGATTTGAACATATTGAATGAAAAGAGATGTTTTAAATTTTTTCATGTTTAATTTTTATCAAACATTCCTTGAAATAACTTTACCATTGACATCTTATTTGTTAGATATTTTATAACACCTTAGAAATACAACTCACATACTGTATAATTCATCTATTTAGAGTGGTTACAATTCACTGGATTTTAGTATGTTCATTCACAGAATTGCCCAACCACCACCTAGTCAATTTTAGAACATTTTCATCAATCCAAAAAGAAATACCATACCCTTTAACTGTCACTCCCCACTGTACCCCTCCTCTAGCACCTGACAACCACTAATCTATTTTCTGTTTCTATGGAGTTGCTTCTTCTGGACATCCCATGCAGTCATTCAGTCTGTGACTTTTTGTGTCTGGCTTCTTTTACTTAGCATAATGTCTTCAAGGGTCATCCGTATAGTAGCCTATATCAGCACTTCACTCATTTTTTATGGCCCTATAGTATTCCATTGTATGTGTGTAGCACATTTTCTTAATCCGTTATCAGTTGGTAGACATTTGTGTTGTTTCTAGTTTGGGGCTATTACAAATAATGCTGCTAAGAACATTTGTGTACTTGATGTGTGGGCATATGTTTTTATTTCTCTTGGATATATGTACACCTAGGTGTAGAACTGCTGACTCAGGTGGTAATTCCATGTCTAACCTCTTGAGGGACTGCCAAACTGGTTTCCTCAGTGGTTACATTTTACATTCCCAGCTGCCATATATGAAGCTCTAGTTTCTCTACATCCTTGCCAGCCCTTGTTGTTATTTGTCTTTTTGATAATAGGCATCCTAATGGGTACCAAGGGGTGTCTCCTTGTGTGTTCATTGATTAAAAAAAATAAATAAACATTTAGTTGGTTGTGTCAGAAGCTCCCTGTTAGATGTGAAGACATAGAGATGAGTAACCTTGACCTTTTCTGCCTCTCTGATCTCACCTTCTTTATGTCTTTCCTCTTAATTGGTGTTTCATACCACTAAATTGTTTTGTAGTCTCTACACTACCATGCTATTTCTTACCTCTAGACCTTTGCTTGTGTTCTTCCCTCTGCCTGGAATATGAATACGAATGCCAATGCTAAGAATAATAGTAGTAATACTGCTCAACTCTTTTTTTAATTTTTAAAAAATTTTTATTTACTCTTGAAAGAGAGAGAAAGAAAACATGAGTGGGGGAGGGGCAGAGAGAGAGGGAGACACAGAATCCGAAGTAGGCTCCAGACTCTGAGCTGTCAGCAAGCCCGATGTCGGGCTCGAACTCATGATCTGTGAGATCATGACCTGAGTGAAGTTGGTTGCCCAACCGACTGAGCCACCCAGGTGCCCAATACTGGTTAACTCTTATACAGCCAGTAAATCATAGAGCTGGCAGTTGGCTCCAGAGTCTGCGTTCTTAGTGCATAAGTACTGTGCTATATATTTTTCTCTTTTTTAAAAAAAAATTTTTTTTTTCAACGTTTATTTATTTTTGGGACAGACAGAGAGCATGAACAGGGGAGGGGCAGAGAGAGAGGGAGACACAGAATCAGAAACAGGCTCCAGGCTCCGAGCCATCAGCCCAGAGCCTGACGCGGGGCTCGAACTCACGGACCGCGAGATCTTGACCTGGCTGAAGTCGGACGCTTAACCGACTGCGCCACCCAGGCGCCCCCTATATTTTTCTCTTTTAAGTTCAGCTTTGTTGAAGTAAAATTTACATAGACTAAAATGCATACATTTTAAGGGTACAGTTTGATGAGTTTTGATAATATGTATATAGCTCTTAAACCACCACTTCTATCAAGTTAGGGAAGATACAGGTTTTTTTCCTGTCACTCTCTCCCTTTCCCCTTCGCCTGTGTTCCTTTGTGGTGAGTATCCCCGTTCCCAGGCTTAGTGACCTGCTTTCTGTCACTAAAGATTAGTCTTGCCTATTCCAGAATTTCATGTACTCTCTTGAGTCTGGCTCCTTTTGTTCAGCAACACGTATTTGAGAGTTAACCAACAAATTGTTTTATGTATCAGTGGTTTGTTCTTTTTTGATGCTGAGCATATCCATTGTACAGATATACCTCAATTTGTTTATTCATTCACCTGTTGATGGGCATTTGATTGTTCCCTTTTATTATGAAAAAAATGGTATAAACGTTTTGCAAACATTTCTTTTTTATGGACATATGTTCTAATTTTTCTTGGATAAACACCTACAAGTGCAATTGTTCTGTTGTATGGTAAGTGTGTGCTTAGCCTTATAAGAAACTGCCAGCCAGTTCTCCAAACTAGATATATCTATATTGATTTAAATTTTTTAATTTAATTTTTTTAAAGTAAGCTCTGTGCCTGACGTGGGGCTTGGACTCATGACCCTGAGATCAAGAGTTGCATGCTCTACCAACTGAGCCAGCCAGGTGCCCCCTATATTGATTTTGATACAGATTTGTCCTTTCTTCTCCTTTTTGCTTGTGTAACTTCAACTAATTTTTTTCTTTAATGTTATCTTTTAAAAAGTTTTATTAAGTAACTTCTATACCCAATGTGGGGCTCGAATTCACACCCCCAACATAAAGACTTGCTTGTTTTTCCAACTGCGCCACCCAGGCACCCCTCAACCGAGTCTTAGCAGTTACCTCAGACACCACCTGTTTGGAAGGCTTTTTTGACACTTTTCATCTTTCCCTTTTTTGAGGTAGATTAGGGAGGTTCCTCTTCCATGTCCCCATGGCACCTTGGTTATCGAAATTGTTCACTTGCCCATCTTTCCATCAGACTGTGAGCTTCTTGAAGATGGAGAAAGTGCTGTTATGTCTGTATCCCTAGCACGTTGTGTGATACCTAATAACATCTAGCTAGAGACTCAATAAATGTTTGTGAATGGGTGACTGATTGGCACAGTCTTCAGCTTACAAGAGAGTTTATGACCCTGTAGGGGAGATAAAACAGGCATGCAAATAACTGTAATGTAAAGTAGAAATTGATAAAGGTGAACAAGAAACTCTATGGGAATTCAAAGAATTATTTTTTTTAAGTTTATTTATTTTGAGAGAGAGAGAGAGAGCTAGAGAGTGCTGGCATGTGCTTACAGGCGAAGGACAGGCACACGGAGAAGGAGAGAGAGAATCCCAGGCAAGCTTTGTGTTGACAGAGCCCAACACTGGGCTCACCCTCACGAACCCGTGAGATCATGACCTGAGACAAGGTCAAGAGTTGGATGCTTAACTGACTGAGCCACCCAGAGAGATGGCTTTTAATGGCGATGGTTTGGGAAGGTTAGTAAGGGAGGTGGCATTTCAACTGAGCCCCGAAAGATAGATTTAGATGTATAGAGATACTATTGATTCTAAAAGGATTTAGCTTGAGTTTCTGTTCCAAAAGATCAAGGAGGCCAGAGGATGAAGGCTGTGCCTGGGCTGGTTATACCAAGATTCTGTTTTGTAATGCTTTGCTATTCCCAGCAGGGACTATGTACTAGGTACTAGTACCAGCAGGTGTTAGGAGATTCTGTTTGTCAGGAGAATATGAATGTGTCTGTCTGTGTGTCTTTCTATTATCTCTCCAAATTCTCATAGCTTCTCTTATCCTCTTCTCACTCTGCGATGTGATAACTGTCACACAAGTCAACACTGCCAACACCCCGCCTTGGAGGTTGTCTCATCTCTATGGTCCCAGACACCTGGCTGCACTTTTCAGCATGTTTGTCTACTTCTCTTTTTTATTGTATGTTCATAGAATATTAGAACTGGAAGCTTCCAAAATAATCAGATATCAGGATCTCATAGTACAGATGAGTATTGACCTTGAGACCCATGTAGTTGCCTGGTAAATAATGGTATATTAAAAGCTGCCATTTGTTGAGCGCTTTAGTCTGTGTCATGTAATCCCCGTGATAGCTTTGCACAGTATAGATATGTCTGCATTTTACAAATGAGAAAACTGAGGCAAAGTCTCTGATGGTACAGAATTGAGGAGTCAAAGCCAGGTTTTTTTTTGTTTTGTTTTGTTTTTTCTACTACTACCTCCTACTGAGCCCAGGCAAGCTCCCAGGTCTGCTGGGTCAGTGGCCATAGAGAAAGAGGAGGTTGGGCCAAAGCCCTCAAGTAGAGGACAGGCTATTGTCACACAAGTGGTGTAGACCAGGATTCTCTGCTGCCTAGAGAGATACTGGAGTGGTGGTTTCTTTGAACCACATATGATGCTGCCCAAAATAAGACTTCCAGAGCAGAAAACTAATCAACAGCATTGGCTATAATCAAAACTATTTGTATGACAGAGTATATGTTTTTAGTTTTTAATTAGGTACATAAAGCTGTTTTTAGGGCACTTAGGCGGCTCAGTTGGGTGGCACTTGGGTAGCACCCAACTCTTGGTTTCAGCTCAGGTGATGATCTGATAGTTCCCTGAGTTCGAGTCCCACGTCGCAGAGGGGCTCCCTCCCTCTCTGTCTCAAAATAAGTAAATAAACTTAAAAAAAAAACTTTTAATTATACAAGTAATACTTAAAATACATTTGCATGGTAAAAACTTAAATAACGTAGAAAGACAAAGAGCAAAGTCCCAGTGGCCATTCATCTCCCTGACCCCACTCTAGCACCACCCCCACCATAGGTAAGGACTCTTTACAGTTACAGTTATGTATTCAGTCCTTTTTCTATGCACTTATCTACCTATACACATCATTGTAGGAAGTTGATAGGTCATATCATTCTTTACATATTTTTCTATAATTTTTTAAAAAGCTTAACAATATGTCATTAAGATGTTTCTGTCAGTACAAATAGCACTGTTTTAACTGTAGTGTGTATATTTCATGGTACAGATGTACCCTCATGAACATTTAAGTTACTGCTAGTATTTGTCTATTGTAAATACTATGGCAGTTAACACCTATGCCTGTAATACTGTAATACCTTTACAGTTATGTTGTAAAGTTATGGTGTAATTACAGTTATGGTGTAATACCTTTACAGAGGTTTTGGGCACTTTGGTTGCTGCCCAAACCTGGCTATTTGGCAAAGGGCTCAGAATATTCTTATTGGCCTTTATTATTGAATGATCACACCCTCTGAAAAGTATTAATTGAGCTTTCTGGTTGCTTCATAGGCAAAACGTTAGTAACTACTTAATACGTGCTAGGTTCTTCCTTATGTATTATCTCATTTAAATCTTTTCAGAATTGCATGAAAAATGTGCTACTATTTACCATTTATCTGAAACTAAGACTTGGGAAGATTGTGACTTGCATACAGTGACATGCCTTCTAAGAAGCTAATTCAGAATTTGAACCCTTGTCTTCTGATTACCAATTCAGTGTCTCTTTCTCCATTGTTCTGAAGCTGGTCCATTCTCTTCTTAAAGTCTTTAAGGAGAAAAATTATAGGAAGTAAAATGTCTTTGGGATAATGCATGATAGCGTGAGTAGAGAAAGGAAGAGTGGGCATCCTCTTGATTGGGGGTAGGAGAAGTGAAGCCTCTTTTCCTATCATCAGGCTTGGAGGTGTGATTCATGTCTTCAGGAGGCTGTAATAGAGGCTACACTGGACAGGCCTTGGTGCCCTGACAGCAATGTCCTGCTTTTGTAGGGCTGTGGATTTACTATTCATGCTAAAAAAATAAATCATCACTAGGAAACGCTGTATGTTTAGAAGCACCTGACTCATGGAGGCCCTCCCCCAACAGGAGAATGGCCCTCAGTGGACAAATTGTTTTAGCTTCCTTTGAAAACAAAGGAAGTTTTCACTTCTGTGTGGATTAAAGGTTATTTTCAACCTGTGGGATGCCTTAGCTCATTGAGAAGTGGCCCTTTTTACGGGGACAATGAAGTGGAGTGATAGTCAGAATTGAAGGGTTGAATTTTTTGTTTTGTTTTTAATGTTCTTGAGAGAGAGAGAGAGGGAGGGGGCGGAGTGTGAGTGGGGGAGGGGCAGGGAGTGAGGGAGACACAGAATCCAAAGCAGACTCCAGGCTCTGAGCTCTCAGCACAGAGCCTGACGCGGGGCTCGAACCCATGAACCAGGAGATCACGACCTGAGCCAAAGTCAGATGGTCAATGAACTGAGCCACCCAAGCACCCCTGAAAGGTTGTTTTTAACTCTTCCAGGACCCTGTGTTTGTGGGTCTCCTGAAGTAGGTGTGAGCAGCCTTTCCTCCTAGAGGTGAAGTTTGAGCAATTCAGAAAGAGGAATCAGTTCTACTTTTCTGGCAAAATGTCCTGTGTTCATGGAGCATCCTATTGGCAGTAAAATCAGAAATTTAAAAATAAGTCATCAAATATACTTGAGGAGGAAAGCTAAGAAAACCTGAAAAAATGGAAAGACAACAGAATATAAACCCCTTAGAGAATAAATAATGTTCTTATAATGAATGTGTCAGCATTTTTAACAGATGTGTGTTCAAGTGTGTGTTGATTCAGTATGTATGTAAAAGCCACAAGCACAAATGTAGTCAATGTTTACATTAAACTCCCCACCTCCAAAACACACACATGAAAGGCCCCTCTTGTGTATGTGCAATTACATCTCTGAATACTCCCTTGGTCCCTTTTTCCTCCTCCTTTCCCCAAACACATATTTTGCTTACTTTCCTAAAGATACATGATATATATGAGAGAACATACTCAATTGACTCACACCTCTCCAAGTAGTGTATAAAGCATAATGTTTTGAAACACCAGGGGCACAGGTCCACGGGGAATCCGAAATGCCATCTTCCAGCCACAACTGTGCTGGAAAGAAAATAGAAAACAATGAGGCATGTGCAGAGTCAGCTCTTTGTGTCTCAGCTCAGCAGTTTTCCTGCTGTCCTAAACTTCACTTAAAAAAAAAAAAAAAGCTGGGCAAAAGAGGAAATGATCCAGTTTTTAAAAATTTTGATATAAAATAGCAGTTTAGGGTTGTGGGGACACTTACTAAAAAAACAGAGCTTAGTGGTGAGAAGTCTCACTCTTCTTTGCTTGGTTGTGAGGACTTGTGTGTGTGCACACATAATATAATACACACCTTACCACATGCATAAAAATAAACCCAGCCGTGAATTTTCTTGGTGGTGTGGTATAAGCTGCATTTGGTCATCATGAAGCATGGGCTTTATTTTTGCTTCTGCTGCCCACTTGCTGTGGAATCTTGGAAATGCTATTTTATTCCTTAATCAATCAAATAATTCCATTTAACACATCCTTTTTGAGTGCTTATTATGTGCAAGGCCCTATCTAGGGGCTGGGGAGAGGTGTGTGTGTGTGTGTGTGTGTGTGTGTGTGTGTGTTTTAATTTATTTATTTTGAAAGAGGGTGAGCAGGGGAGAGGCAGAGAGAGAGATGGGGAGGATCCCAAGCAGGCTCTACGTGCTCAGCATGGAGCCCAACATGGGGCTTGAACTCACAAACTGCAACATCATAACTTGAGCTGAAATCAAGAGTTGGACGCTTAACCAACTGAGCCACCCAAGGGCTGGGGGGATTTATAAGAAAACACTTCCTTGACTCTAATATGCTTAGATGCTGGGGGAATCACACAGCTTGGTGCTTTGGTCTATGCCCATCAGAGAAGAACCCGCCTGATGTAGGAATTCAGAGAAAGGGTTAAGGTTATGTCTAGCTTAGAGGCTTCATGGAGGCAGTGAAGACCCATTAAGGTGAGCTTTAAAGTGTGCATGGGCCGTCAGCATATTAGGGACGGAGAGTGAAGATTAGGTGCTGAATCTGGGGAAACAGGAGGTCTTTTGGATGACCAGGCCCCAGAAGAAAGTGGGGCTGTGTTGTGGTAGGTTCTGAGTGCCAAACTAAACTGTCCCTTAATTTCTCTGGGCCTTAATTTCCTCATCTGAGGAAATGTGTTTTTATTTCAATGTGCCAAAGAAAGCGAGTATTATGTTTGCACCCTAGGCATGCAAATCGCCACTGGTCTTGTACCTTAGTGCTTGAGGACAATTAGGGTGTTAGCCCTTTATGAAAAGTAGACAGCAGAACTCCCCGCACCCCGCACTTGCCTTCTTGTTTTTCCATTTCAGCACCATTATCACTAGCATACTATTTACTATAGGAAGGACTTACAGAAACTTGTTTGGTAAATAGGAAGAAAACCCTAAGTGATGTGTCCAACCATTTTCATGAATGCTGCAGGAATCCAAATATACATTCTGTAGTTTACATTGAAAACTTCATTAGTGAAGTGTTATTTCAAACATCTGTAATTGTGTCTGTAAAAGGAGAAAAGCCAAGGCAGAGGGAAATGTGAACATCAAATACATTCTTGTTTTCTCCCTATTATCAGTAGCATCTTTCAGAAAGTACTGATTAGAGATGAAGGCTGTTTCCAGTTGTTGGTTTACTTGCCTCATAGCATACGAAGTCAAGGCTGGGCTGGGGGCCACCTTCCAGAAGGCAGGGACTTCCTCTCTGACTGGAAATAATCCTGTTTTTTTTTTGACCTTCAGAATACTCATGGCCTTGCTGGAGTATATGGGCCAACATTTGCCCTGGCAAGGCCAGGGCAGTTTAAGATTGGTGTCTACAGAGATTGCTTTATAGGCAGTTAAAAGTAGTGGGAGGAAGGTGACTGTAGTAACTCAGACATTTACATCCTTTCCGGCCTAAAAATCAAGGGGATGATTTAAAATGGGCAGTATTTGAAAACAAACAAACACCAACAATAACAAAACACTTCTTGCAGTTCCTATTTGTCTAAATTTTTAAGAACTTTGCCAAGGTCAGAGTGTTCTTTTCCAAGTGACCTTGTCATGAAGAGGGATTGCATCTTATTTATTACACTGCAGTAATATCTGCAGTCTTCTCCTAAAGATTGGCAAATATGGACGTTAGAAAACACAATTTCCATGCCTTTTGAACAGTATGTTCTTTATGATGCTTTGTAAAAATACTGTCAGGTGGCTAGGGATTTTAATTAACACACTAATGCTAACTGGAGTTAGACTTCATGGTAGCTTTTTTTTTTCTCCCCATCCAGTTAGAAGCAGAGTCCAAAGCCTAACATAGAGCTAAAAATTATTGTTCTTATTTTATTTATTTTATTTTATTTTGTTTTGTTTTATTTTAAGTTTTATTTATTTATTTTGAGAGAGAGAGAGAGAGAGAGAGCGAGCGAGCATGAATGGGGGAGGGCAGAGAGAGAGCGAGAGAGAGAATCCCAAGCAGAATTCTCAAGAGAATCCTGAGCCCCCGTTGCGGGCCTCAAACTCATGAACCTTGAGATCATGACCTGAGCTGAAACTAAGAGTTGGACGCTTAACCAACTAAGCCATCCAGGCACCCCTGTTCTTATTTTAAAGCAAATATGTAACTAGAGTTCTTGTTGTATACTGGGTTCTTGAATTCCCCGTGAGGTCAGTAGTTCTCACTACTTAGGGTCACAGTTTGATTCTTTCAGATACATAATTGAAGAGATGATAAATGATAAGGTACTCAGTGATTATATTAATTCATATGTGGTGACATGAAGATGTTTTCTTTAATAAGAATATCTGTTATATGGGAGTAAATAAAAAAAAATCCTATCCTAGTAGAGTTGAAATCCTATATTAGTTTAGGGAAAAAAGGGGTGAAATAAGTACGTTTTATTCTGCTTACATAAAGGGATATAAAAAATGCATGTTACTAAATTTCTTAATACTTCATTTTGCTCTTGATGTGCTCCTACCAGATAAAGCTATATGTGAATGTTAATGCTTGTAGCATGAGTCTAAAGTTTCAGTTGAGGCCAATAGGTGGAAACCATAGTCTCTAGTGATTTTCAAAATAAAATCCCATAAAGGCCTCACTTTAAAAAAAGTGAACATTTTGGAGACGCCTGGGTGGCTCAGTCAGTTGAGCATCTGACTCTTGATTTCAGCTCAGGTCATGATCTCACGGTTCGTACATTCAAGCCCTGCATCGGGTGCTATGCTGAGAGCATGGAGCCTGTTTGGAATTCTCTCTCCCCACTCCTCTCTCTCTACCCCTCCCCCCCCAAATAAATAAATAAACGTCCTTTTTTTAAAATAAAATAAAATATTAAAAAAAAGTTAATATTTTGGAATCCAAGAAGAATCTGACACTGTCTAATCGCCGTTGGGTTAATTCCAACATCGGCACTGTGCACTAGCTCATTTTGTTGGCTTTTAGTTGTGTGACTGTTTGCTGGTCACTGAGTTACAAAAGGGAAAAATTTGATAAAAAAAGAATAGATACAGAAAAATATGTTGTACAGTTTTATTCAGTCCATAGTTCTATGTATTTGCTTACTGTAGTTGAGAAAGTCAGGAGTGGTAAGTGAAGCGCAAGGGTTAATATGAAAAATAATTGAGAAAAATGAGTAGAAAGAAAGAAAAATAGATGTTTTCATACTCTTTGTCAAATGTTTTTCCAAAGACCAGCCTCAGATTTAAAGTATTATGCAGCTGTAGGCTTTGGCCTCCAGTACTTTTCTGATAGGAATTCAGCCTTGAGTTGAACTTTCAAATAGGTTATTTTCTTTTCTTTTTTCTTCTTCTTCTTTTTAATGTTTATTGATTTTTGAAAGAGAGAGAGAGAGAGAGAGAGAACACAAGTTGCGGAGGGGCAGAAAGAGAGGGAGACACAGAATCTGAAGCAGGCTCTGGGCTCCGAGCTGTCAGCACAGAGCCTGACGTGGGGCTCAACCTCACCAACTGTGAGATCATGACCTAAGCCGAAGTCGGAAGCTTAACTGACTGAGCCACCCAGGTGCCTCTTCTTTTTTTCTTTTTAATTACTAACTGACCTATCTGTTGTAGTTTGTTGATCTATTTTCTCCTCTTCATCCCCTCCTGTTGCTTTCTTCATGAGCTGCTGTCTGTTCTGGAATTCTGGGCATCCACATGTAGAATTCGGGTTCCCTGCCTCTGCCTTCACCAGGGATGGAGAAAAATCTGACCCAATATATCACTTTACAAGTTTAATTGTGGAAAATGTTGGGGTTCGAAGCTGACGGCCAAGAAAGAATTCTTGAGACATCTTTGGTGCAAAAAGGTGGTTTTGTTAAAGTTCAGGGCAGGATCTGTGGACAGAAAGAGACACGCTGGTGTTGTGAAGAGTGACTGATTATTTATCTTCAGGTTGGGAGAGGGTTAGGGATAGCAGAAGTCGCTAAGGTATTTTAGAAGCAAGGTTTCCCAGGATGTAGAGGGGCTAGCTGCTGTTAGGAAAAGGTCATTTATTGCTGTTTAGTAAAAACTCAGTCATGAGTCCATTCAGATGTACTCAGGGGGCCAAAAGCTTGGAGTAGGATTGCCAACATGTATTTTGTTGGGGGTGGGGGAGTTGAGATAAAGGAAGTTTCAAAAGTAATTTTTATATGTTAAAGTAGACTTACAGGGTCCTGGGGGGTTGGGATAATGTTAAGCCAAGATTCCCTTTCACCTTTAGGAAAGTGTCATTATTGAGGCAGCTGAGCTCCTAGAGGACGGTCACTGTCTGTTTGAAGGATTTGACTGTCAGTGGGCTGTGAGTTGTAAGGAAAATTAATTTTTTTTTTTTGCCTTCATTTCTCACATCAGATTGGACTCAAAAGGGTTCTAATCCACAGTTATTTTTTTCCATGTTCCTATTTGTTAAAAAAAATTTTTTTTGATGTTTATTTTTGACACAGACAGGGCATGAGTAGGGGGAGGGTCAAAGAGAGAGGAAGACACAGAATCCGAAGCAGGCTCCAAGCTCTGTTGCATAGAGCCTGATGCGGGGCTTGAACTCACAGACTGTGAGATGATGACCTGAGCTGAAGTCGGACACTTAACTGAGCCACCCAGGTGGCCCGTCATGTTCCTATTTCTAAAGCCCCCTCTTTACATAATTAATACTTGCATTTCAACGGGGGAGGGTCCTCCACTCCTTTGTCTTTGCTTAGCCTTTTTTCAGGAAGGGTCTTTTAGGATGGGTCTTAACTGCAACCAGTTTCTTTCCTCGTTAACCAATTATATAATAAAGCCATTAAAGTCCAAACTTTTTGTTAGGCAGTTCTAATTGATCAGTCTCTTATGTAGGTATCTTGCTTTTAAGCTTCTAGAATTCTTTGCTATTACTTTAGTTTGCTTTAGCAATATAGGTAGTATTAGCCCTAGTTTGTAGGTGGCCCACATCAAGCAGCTTGTTACTGGCAGGGCTGAGACTAGAACCCCAGTCTTCTAACCCTGTGTTCAGCTTTCTTTCATTTAAATTCTTAAGGTCTGTTATGTTGTGAGCTGCCTTTTTTTTTTTTTTTTTTTTTGAGAGGGAGGGTAGGACGAGGAGAAAGGATGTGATTTTCTACTGATTTTTCATATATTTATTGGTAATATTTCATATTTGTGTAGGGGTTCCTGACTTAATTAAAGAAAAAAAAGCTTTCAAATGCCTGATCTCATTTGTTTCCTAACAAGCGTGGAGATTAGCCAGGATAAGTATTATCCCTGTTTTAAAGATAAGAAAACTGAGGCTCAGGGAAGTGATAGGTTTTTAGTGAAATTGGAGTTGTGACCCAGACATGGTTGGACCAACACTAAAGGGAATGAGAATTACATATGAGCTTTTCCTTTCTGGAACATACGTGGATGGAGCCCTTGTTATGTGTCATTTGCTGTGTTGGATGTTGTAGACTCAGAAATAAACTGTTTTTAGATTGGTATAGTACAGGTTCTTAGAGTTGACTGGGGTAGTACTTGTAGTTAGCTTTGTTTAAGGAAGTAATGTGTCTAGTATGGAGGAGGTGGTGAATTTGCAAGACTTTAAGTTACAAAACTGTAGCCAGATGTATGTTTACCTCTGTGAGTGCCTGTTTTATTTGCTGGTTTATTCATTCCTATGCATTAGGATAAAAAAATAAATATAGTTCTGTTTTGGCTCCCTGAAATAGTTTTTATATTTTCTGGAATTTCCTCACTTATTGTCTTTAATATTCCAAAGTTTTATTATGACTCATTTGGGCCATGCAATAATAGAAGAAGTAGGAGTAGGCCTGTTTGAAGAGGCTCATTAAGTAATTTGGAGGAAATATATTTTTGAAGCCTGTAAATGCTAATTTTGTTCTTGGTCTTGAAATTTGTTTCATGAGTGTCAGTTCTGCATATTCTTGTATGTTTTGGATGAGAGAGGGTGAAAATTTAGGAGTTAAAAGAGCATAGTTAAATTTTTCTCTTTGGCTTAAATATGTAGTTTTACTATAAACTACTGAAAGTTTCCTGTTCTTGTTTAATAAAAAAAGTGCACTTCCATTCATTGTTTCCATGTAACTTCCTATGCTTTTTACAGTAAAAAAAAGGTCAAAATTTAGGATAAATTATGCGTTATCTCTGGGGCAAAGAAACCCTATTTCATTTAAGAAAAGAGCTTTACAAAGTGAGCCTTCTCAGAGCCTGTGATCCTGCAACAGTCCTCAGTATGTGCCTTTTAAAAAAAAAAAATTTTTTTTTTTTAAACATAATCATGGTTTGCAAGGATTGCAGTCTGACCCGTACTTCTAACTAACATCAGAAGGCAGGGAAGATTCCATGTCATGACTTGATTTTAGAAAGCTGCAGATCATAACACTGTTCTAAGGAGGGGCTTTTTGAGTGGCTTTGTGTGTTTTCTTTGTAACGTGGATGTTCAGCCTGCAGCCTGCCCTACACTGTACTGTACACAATAGATCGTTTGTACTGACTCGAAAACAGGGACCCCTGGTAGCAGTGTCTGGTCGCAGTGACAGTGTCCACTATCATTGGTGGGAGAGTGAAGGCGGGAAGGAATAGTGATTACAAGTTCCACTGAGGAACTACAGTGTAGAAGAATGTGCAGATGATGCTAAAATTGTAATTAATCTGGGATGTGTGGGTCAAATATGTGTTCATCCTGAAAAATAAAAAAGAGGGGGAGACATCACTAGACCCTTCCTTCCTAACTTCCTAACTCCCTTCCTTCTTTCCTTCCTTCCTTTTCTTCCTAACTTTCCTTCCTTTCCTTCTTTCTATACCTACATACACATACGCACACACATACACACACACAAGAGAGACCTAGTCATGTATTTGCTTTCTCCTTCTCTTGAAAAGAGAATATTTCTAAAATGCTTGAAACCTTAGAACAATAGAAGAGTAGGACCTTTAGCACAGTTTTTGTGTGAACTCAATTCCCAGCAGTTCACCCTTAGTGCATACGTTTCACTTTCTTTGATGGCTTGCCATTCAAATTAGATTTTGTGTAGAGAGTGTCACTAATATTATTGCTAATATTGTCACTAATGTTGTTACACAGTGTCACTTTTATAGTAGGTTTGTGCATCCATAACACCTGAAGGAAACCAAAGTATTTGGTGAGTTACAAGGAAGATAAGTGTCAGAAGTCCATAGGGGTTACTCGGTAGGTGGGACTGCCCTTGTCCAAGCTTGTTGACTTAGAATTGAGTGTGCAAGGTGATGTGTGATGGGCTTGGGGCAGAGAGACAGACCTGCAGTCAGTTGAGGAAAACAGAAGTATAAAAAGTATAGGCAGAATTATACAAAACAAATAGGGGACCATTTGGTGTAGAGACAAAAACGAAATACGATAGCAAAGTTTAATAACCTGTCATTAGTATGCATAATGATGACCCCAAGTACTCAAAAAAAAATTAATGGTATTCAGGATGCTCAACATATTTAAGGTGGCTAGGAAATAATTTTGTATATAGTACATTTTAGGTAGATTTCCTGCAAAAATTACTTAAGTCACTTTCTTGAAAGGGGTAAAGCCTTATTTATTTGGAAGATTTGCTTATGTGGATATCTCAATCCCAGTCAGTGCTGAATAAATGAGGCATTTATTGTGTGGTGGTAAGGTGATTCTTTGGGCCAGATGAAGTAAGGTAGGAAGAAAGGAATATGATGTAAAATACTGGGCGAAGGAATTAATTATTACCTTAAATAATGGCTGAAACTTGGGTACATTTTTCTCTGCAAATCTTGAAACAAAGTCCTTTTTGTTTTAGGAATTGGCATGCAAAGGATTTCATTTTCAAATTGACCATTTGAAAGTATTAGAGCTTGTCTACATGTGAGAAAGGTGAATTCCCTCTGGCAGAGTGGTTTCCGAGGGTTCACTTGGGAGGAAAGGAGAGGAGCTAGTTGATCCAGAGTGGAAAAACACCGAAGAAAAGTTTCCCCCTAAAGAACACACAGATTTCCGAAAAACAGAAATTGCTTTGATTGAATGTGACAAACTTTAAAAAAAAGAAAAAAAAAGTCAAGCTTTGAAACATCCTATGACACATCTGTTTTGAAAGGTTGCTTTGTCAGATACAGATGTGTGTTTGACAGTACTTTACTGTGTGTGAGGTTTTGTTATGAGCATGCTCAGTAGGTGTTTTTTCTGAACAGGTATCCCTTTATCTCAGTTCTAAATTTTGGGGAGAGTTTACTCAACAGCAGTACAATTATTTCTTATATTTGTCTTTAGGTTAAACACAATTTGATTGAATCAAATCCCTCCCTTCTAGCATTTTGTTAAACTGATAACTCTGTTTAGATTTTACCTTTTCAGAAGTTGTTTGTTGACCCAGCATAGCAAACTCTAAAACTTTTCTTTTTTGGGGGGGGGGGGAACTCTTTAAAAAGTAATTTCCACACCAAGCTTGGGACTCAAACCCACAACCCCAAGATCAAGAGTCCCACGCTCTGCTGACTGAGCCAACTAGGCACCCCCCAAATCTGAAACTTTTGATTAACTGAATGGCTTTTTTTTTAAAAACAGGATCAGAAAATCCCCCAAATGTTTTTAGCAAACTAATGCCACTTTGTTTTTTGCCTTCAGACATACATTGATGTAAATTATTGGTTTAAAAAAGTAAAAACAAAAAACAGAAACAAAATAAAACCTCTTCTAATTCTAGAAAAGGAATGCTAGAGAGAATTGCCTGGACCCCTGAGTGAACTTCACTGTAGATTGTATTTTCTCTATTTTTAATGAAGCCATTGAAGAAAAGTTATGCGCCTGTGTTTTTTTGTAAAATAACTTTTGAAATCCCTGATCCTTGCTTCATTACAGGCCTCTGAAATTCAGACTTAGGAAAAATATTTTCTTATCCAAAGAGCTGATTTGTTTCCTTTTTATGAGATCTTGTAAGCATCACATTTTCTCCTTTACCTTGACTACTGGGAAGCTCAAAACTAGGTGAGGTGCTCACATGAAGTAGTTTCCTTTAACTAAGTTCTTTTTTTTTTTTTTTTAACATTTATTTATTTTTGAGAAACAGTGAGGCAAAGCATGAGAGGGGGAGGGCCAGAGAGAGAAGGAGACACAGGATCTGAAGCAGGCTCCAGACTCTGAGCAAACGGTCAGCACAGAGCCTGATGCGGGGCTTGAACCCACAAACTCTGAGATCATGACCTGAGCCGAAGTCAGAGGCTCAACCGACTGAGCCACCCAGGCGCCCCTAACTAAGTTCTTTGATGAGATTTCTCTTCTGTCATTACCACTTTTCAATTGATTGGCAGCTTAGGTGGATTTCTAAGCCCATTTAACATTTTTTCTTACAACCCCCTCAATTTCCTTTCTAGAAGTAGTTGAGTATATAAATTACAAAGGAGTATATAGCATGACATTTTAGTTGGATCAGGAATTTTCTTTTTCTTTAAAAAAATTTTTTTTATTTGAATATGGTTGACACATATGGCTGACATATAATCCACACAGTAGATTAGGAATTTTCTAGGAGTAGAGCCACTAAAACTGAGGTACTGGTCAGACCTATCTTGGTACATTAATTTTGCATTTCTTGGACCAGAAGTTGTGGAAAACCTGTCTGAAAACTAGGAAGGATTGTAATAGAAGGACTTTATATACCAAATAGTTTATACAGGCATACCTAAGAGATATTGTGGGTTCAGTTCCAGACCACTGCAGTAAAGCCAATATCGCAATAAAGCGAGTCAAATGAATTTTTTGGTTTCCCAGTGCATATAAAATTTATGTTTACACTTTACTGTAGTCTGCTAAGTGTGCAATAGCATTATGTCTAAAAAAACCCAATGTACATACCTTAATTTAAAAATATTTCTCAAAAATTCTAGCCATCATCTGAACTTTCCATGAGTCATAATCAGTGATCACAATTCATCATAAGAAATATAATAATGAAAAAGTTTGAAATATTACAAGAATTACCAAAACGTGACACAGAGATACAGAGAGAGAAAATCCTGCTGGAAAAGTGCCATTGACAGACTTGCTCAACCCAGACTGCCACAGACCTTCAATTTATAGAAAATAGTATCTGTAATTGGACGCCTGGGTGGCTCACGAGGTTAAGCATCCGACTTTGGCTTCGTGAGATTGAGCCCCACATTAGGCTCCACACTGACAGTGCAGAGCCTGTTTGAGATTCTCTCTCTCCCTCTCTCTCTCTGCCCTTCCCTCTGCTTGTGTTCTCTTTCTCTCTCTCAAAATAAGTAAATAAACTTAAAAATAAACAGTATATGTGAAGCACAATAAAACAAAGTGCAATATAATGAAATAATGCCTGTAGAGATCCCTTATGTCCTGTGGGTGACAGTGAAGGTACTGATGTACCTGAAACTCAGGTTCCTGTAAACTCTGATATTCCGTGATTCCTAATGCGAAAGGACGTTGAGATAGGCTAAAAAGTTTGTTTTGTTTTGTTTTGTTTTGTTTTGTTTTTTAGGACACAGGCCATAGCTGGAGAGGTGATAGTAATAGTAATTATAGTTGTATGATAATAAAAAGGAGTTAATCCTCTAAACTGTCTTATGGGGGCAGATACTATTATTATCCTCATTGTAGAGATGAAGAATCCAAGATATGGAGTGGTTAAATAACTGCCCCAGGTTACAAAGCTGAAGTGTGGCAGGGCTGAGATACAAACCTAAGACACTGGCTTCATGGTCTATAGAGAATTAGGATTTTGGTTGTTTGAGGAATTCATCACCCAACATGTCATTATGAGCACCTGTCACATGCCAGGCACTGTCATGCTCTGGTATAGTTGGAGGATAAGCAAAAGAAACATACATGATCCTTGCCCTCATTGGGTTTCCAACTAAGTAGAAGACATAGAAACATACGCCCAAATAAATGAATGGCTCACAAATGCCCAAATGGATTTATAACCAAAAGTAGATACTGGCTATAAAGGGAAAGTGTAATAGTTGTAACTGGTTTATGGAGTCTCTTAATTTAATCAGATGTAAAAATGTGGCTCTGGGCCAGGGCTACTTAGCTGGGCACAACCCTCTTGTTCCCTGGTCTACACGTAGTGATCTTATCAGTGGCACTGCTTGATTGGCCCATACCTGCTGCAAACTCTGGAAACGCCAGCTCCATAGATTCTCCTGAACCTTTTAGCTTCACTGTGAAAGGAGCAACAAACAGCACACTAGTTGTTCATAGATTTCTCTCCAGACCATTAGCTCTGTTTTCCTCATAACAGAGACACCTGAGCAGTGAGCTACCTGGCTAGGAGAGGAAGGAATATGGTTTATTATTATAATTGAGTTTGACATACATACATCGATGATTGATAATTTGGCATTCACATTAAACATTTCCTTCATGCCTTTAACAACCAATTGTTGAGGGGCATCTGAGTGGCTCATTCGGTTGAACGTCTGACTCTTGATTTCAGTTCAGGTCATGATCTCATGTGGGATTGAGCTCTGTGTTGCACTCTGTGCTGTGGAACCTGCTTGGCATTCTCTCTCTCCCTCTCTCTCTGCCCTTCCTCCACTCATGTGTGTTCTCTCTCTCTCAAAATAAACATTAACAAAAATTGTTGAGTGCCCTGATTATATATAAAATCCTTAAATTAAATGTAGTTCATGGCCCAGTTTGTACACATGGCTGTAATTAGTAATATTTGGCATGGCCAACACAAGTTGGTAGATTTTTCTTTTTAATCTCTTGTCTCCTATCTATAATCAGGACCAGTGGTTACAGGCTTTAATTCAGCTCACCAGCAGTTATGGTTTTCTCCTTCCATCGTTCCTGACTATATCCCCACTTACAGCTTCTTGTCTTGTCACTTACCCAGACTCTGCACCCCAGCCCTACCTGAGGGCTCACCAGTCCCAGAGAATGCTCACTGTAGCATGTTATGCCTTTGTGTTTCTGTGCACATCCTTACCTCTGTTTCTCCCACCTTTTCTTTTTCATCAGACACCAGTTTGCTAGAGGTTAAAAAAGAGAAAATCCATTAAGTAACTATCTTAGGCTCAAACTGAGGTCTGGTTGATGAATGGGTTTGGCAATGTGATCCCTCAGGGTTAATGAGAGAGAGGCAGCTTCCCAGCCTTCCAAGTCCCACTTTGCCAGAAAATATTGCATTAGTAGGAATTAAATTATAATTTTTATTGGTTATGTGCCTAAATTGCATTTAATATTTTGAATCCAGATCAAATAAGTATTTTTTTCTTTTAATAAGGAAGTAGACTTTCTTTTAATAATTTTGTGTGTCTCAGACTCACACAGGAGAAAATAGATTGCATTTTCTTCCATCCTTCAAATCTTCATATTGGTTCTTGGTCTCAGTGCTGAGCCATTTAGGCAATAACATCCCATAAATTCTACTTTCCCCATAAATGAATACCAAAGGGGAGTTAGTGTCCTCTTTATTCCTGGCTTCCTTTAGATCGTGTCAGAACAGGAATAGACGTACCATCTTACAGATCAAAAGTAAACAACAAGAAAGTCAGCCAAGGTGATGCCAGATTACTCTCTGGATTTTAGAAATTCCCTAGAGGTAGAAAAATGGACTGTTCTCACCTTTGGGAGTTATACTTCCGGAATTTGCTCAGAGAACAGGAATTTTTACTCCAATACTGCACAGCTTTATTTTAAATCTTTCCACTGCAGTTCTTAGAAGTAATTTTGGGGGAGAAGTGGCTAGGGAGTAGTATAAGAACATCTTATCTTAGATATTTTATTAATCATTCTAAAAGCTCAGAAAGAAAACATTTTTTCAATGGAGAAAATATTTTCATTCATTTACTTCTCCTCCTCCCCTCAAGGGACTTTATGTCTCTAATAGTACTTGAAATTTGTAAAGCATTGGCATGTATCGTGTCTCATGATATACGAGCCTCTCATAAAGTAAGAGAAAGAGAGATTATGGGAAACTTCAAGACAGGGTCCCATAACTGGTAAGCAGCAGATCTGGATTTAAAATGTCAGCTCTCACATTTCCTGGTCCAGTTGGCTCTAATATGGGGACCCTTCTCTTGCTATGCCTAGTGGTGACTTCTGGAACATACTTCATCAGCTACCTGTTCTCTTCAGATTATAAAAAACACGAAACAATCCCACTGCCTCCCAGAACTGCATGAATCCCTTCTGATATTTGTTGGTTGTATAGTGGTATCTTGCTCAAATGGAAAAGTGTGTGCCCTTTATAACCAGGCACTTCCCAACACTTTGAGAATTTAAATTCTTTTTTTTTTTAATGTTTTATTTATTTGAGAGAGAGAGAGACAGAGAGAGTGCAAGCGGGGGAGGGGCAGAGAGAGAGGGAGACAGAATCAGAAGCAGGCTCCAGGCCCTGAGCTGTCAGCACAGAGCCTGATGCAGGGCTTGAAGCCACGGGAGAACCGTGAGATCATGACTTGAGCTGAGGTCGGTCACTTAACCCACTGACACCCAGGTGCCCCCAGAATTTAAATTCTTAAAGGTACCCTGCCTTTTCTTTCTTTTCGGACTTGTAAAAACAAACTTGAACATGGGAAATTCTTCAACATGGTTGCACCATGATTTGAACTCAACAGTATACAAATAAGCATTGGCTTTTGACCCAGTTGGCAGTTGACTTCTTGGAAGAGGGCTAGTTGCTCCAGTGGAAGGTCTGGATTTACATACTCACTTGGGGGATGAAATAAACTATGATAAGACATGCCTAAGGAGTTGTATTATAGAAAAATCTGGCTGTTTTTTCCTGAGAAATACAGATTACAGGTTTTAGGCCACTAGAAACTCTTCTGCTTGTCTTTTTTCTACTAAGGATAAATGTTAGCCTTAAGTCAAGTTTTATTGTTGAAAAGCCTAGGGGGGAGTTTGGTAGAAGGGCCCCCTTTGGATCTTAATGGTGGTACATTCCACAGCTCCATCCCCAAAGGGTTGTAGCTCAATGAGTTGTAATTTGAGATGGTATAAACACCAGCCTATGCTGTGTACACAGCAGGCACTCTTGAGCTCAGGCCTTCCAGGTGTTTTTTCCTGGAGCTTTGTTTTGCATCCTATCCTAGAATATGTCACATTCCCTTGCATGAAGCTCACTTAGAGCCCGGCTGTGCTATTGCTGAGAAATCATCTTGGGTGCCCTTTCCTACAGATTTTCGCATCCCATTGGGGGTTGAAGGAATTTTCAGCTCAGGGGCAGAATAGATCCTGCAGTGCCCAGGCACACAGTCTATGGGAGTTTGTCCCTCTTCACAGCTGACAGCATTGCAGAATTCCCTGTGGGACAATAACAGAAACCCTTATTAGCCAATGGTGTTGTTGGAATAAAATCTCCCCACTGCAATGTCTTGGTCCCAGGCTATAATGTTACCCCTCCATTCCCTCTGCATCTTTACCACTTTTTATTGCAGCTGAACACACGCTCCTCATTAGTACCCTGGGTGATATGGGGAATCAGTGTGCTGGAAATTATGTGCAATAGGTACCAGATGTTTGTGTCAACTTGGTATGCATTGGTATTTAAAATGCTTAAGGATCACATTTATTAAATGTGAAAATTACTTATTGCACCTCCCCCCAAACAATAACTCCCCCACCCCCAATGTTTTACTCTCTGTTGCATGAGGTGTGATAATAATTTCTTTGGGGACAGATTAAATTTAAAGTGTGTGCAGCAAATGCATCTGTTCCCAGATGCTTCGTCTGCATTCTGTCAAGCCTTAGGGCTGGCCTGCAGCCAGCGTGGATGTGGGGGTTCTGTAACAGAGATTGGAATGCTGTGTTGTAGCTAAAGGACATAATGAAAGGGTGAGTCCATTTGCATTTTTTTTCTTTAAGCGGAACTGGGAATTTAGACATTGATGTTATAGCCAGATCTTAGGAACATTTCCCATGTGTGCAGATAAGCAAACATGAGTGAAAAAGAGGAAGACGACATTTGGTAAAATGAGAAATAAGTTTGTGCTTTCTCATTGAGTTTATGAAATCTTTTAAATCAACTAAAAGTTTGCAAGTGCGAACTAATCAGTCTGTTTTATCAAACATGAGTTAATGTGTAGGTTTGGCCAATAAGTCTGCTTGTTCATCAAACACTGAGGTGAAGGACAGGAAAATGCAGGGTAGAAGCCAGCGGTGACTATCCGTGGGAAAAGCTTAGACCTGGAGGCTGAGAGACCGGGTTCGAATCCCACCCTGCCCTCTACTGGTGATGTGTGACCTTTGGCAAGTTACTTAGCCTCTAGGGGTCCCTGTTTCCACCACTCTAAAATGGGAGTTTTAACAGTACCTTTACAGTGCTGCAATGAGGATTAGAAACAATATGTGCATAGTGTGTGGCCCAGAGAAGGTGCATGATAGCCGTATACATGAGGAATTAAACCCTGGCTTATCACAGGAGGTGGAGGCCTAGGGTGTCACCATATGCTCCACAGTGTTGCCCCAGGTGGCCCAGCTGCTGAACACAGGGCTCTGCTTTGTGAAGGAGGCCACTTGGTCTGGGCCACCTGGTGAGCTTCTCTCCACAGGGTTTACTTGAATCTGTGCTGTCTTCAGGTCAGTGAATGTTTTTAGTCAAGAGAAGTAGCATCTTGTGAGTGAATTGGGGCCATGGGTCTGTCCTGGTGGCTGAGGAGGGTGTATTGAGAAGGAAAAACACAGTCTGACTTCAGGGTAGGAAAGAGGACAAGTCAAACAAAACACAACACCCAGCAGGATTTGGGGGAGATCAGATTGCTTGTGTAGCCAGCAGAGAAGGATAAACTCAGCTCACGCTATCAGACCAAGGGAAAGTTAGACTTCTTTGAGAATTACCCGCGAAGAATCCTGGATGGGGCAGATACTAGATGCCTGGAATAAAAAGAAGTATCTAGATGGGGAGGCAACAGTGGGAAATGTCTCTGGAGGCGGACCTGTATGTACATTGCTATTAAGAAGCAGTCCGTCGAAGTATGCACCCAGTTTTGTGGCTTGCAACATGTGACAGTGGCAATTATATCTGTTCTGTCCACATTAGAGAGTTTCTGTGAGGCCTCAGATAAAGAATCTGTACAATGTTCTTTTTTTTTTTTTTTTTTTTTTTTTTAGTAAAATGCCTTCTGACCATTAACATTGGTGCAAGGTGAACAGGAATGTGCATTTATGATATTGGTGCCTTTAGCCAGCATTTCTTTCTGTATCACTTATGCCCTGCTTGACCCTTACGGTGGTAAAGTTGCTTTTGCTGTGCTGATTGGCATCATCACGGAGCATGCCACTCATTTGCCTCATGACTTGGGGGAAGAGATAGCTCAGGGAAGGAAGGGCTGTGGGTTTCCAGTGGTGGCCACAAGAGAAACTCCCAGCCTTCCGATGCTGTCAGTGAGAGCCTGTGTGAGCAGTTCCTCAGCTCACAGGTCACCACAGAAGTGAGCAGATGAGTCAGATAGGGTTTCAGAACATGTTTTCCTAGTTTCCAAGCCTTTGTGGCTATGAGGTGCTGCACTTGGGCCCCTTGGTGGCCGCCTTGCTAGCTTAGGGCTTGTGTAGTAGAGCCTGGGGGTGGGTCACACTCTTCCTAGGTGGAAGCTTCCCTCTGGATGTGGCTCTGGCCTTGTGTGAGCAGATGCAGTAGAAGCTGCTTTGAGGCCAGTTGGGAGAGACGGGAGGCCAGTTGCTAGAGGCTTGCTCTGGTTTCAGGAGAGGGGCAGGAAGGCCTGCACCTGACCAGAGGTGGCAGGAGGCTGGAGGCTTGCTGATGGCAGAGGGGAGCATTGTGCCACCTGGAGAACACAAAAACAAGTTTGTGTTTCCTGCCTGCTGTGACATTTGAGGGTGGGGAAGTCCCAGCCGGGACTTGATTCTTAGCAACCAAAAATGCCACCCTCCTTTGTATCATGATTGATTCCACCACCCCTCCCCCCACTCCCTTATTATAAGATGGAAGTTTTATCTACTAGGTAAAGAGTGAAAGGAAGAATTCTAGGATAGAGTCTCCTATTTGTATGAAATCCTTTTTTTAAATGTTTATTTATTTTTGAGACACACATACACACACACAGTATGAGCAGGGGAGGGGCAGAGAGAGAGGGAGACATAGAATCCAAAGCAGGCTCCGGGCTCTGAGCTGTCAGCACAGAGCCTGGTGTGGGGCTCGAACTCACAAACCACGAGATCATGACCTGAGCTGAAGTCGGGCGCTTAACCGACTGAGCCACCCAGACGCCTTTGTATGACATCCTTTGAGCATCTTGTGGTTCTTTCCCTTTCCTCTCCCACCGCCTTCCCTCATTAATATTTGAGTATGTACCGTATGCCAGACGTTATGCTGGAATAAAGGATACAGCAATAATCAGAATAGTAGGGCTCTGTTCTTCTGTGGTGTTTGCAGTCTTTGGGTATATGTAGACATTAAACAAATCATTGGACAAATGATTATATAAGTATAACCACATGAAGTGCAGTGAAGAGAAATGAAGAGTACCATGTGAGTATTTAAAAATGTATTCTCTAATGTAAGAGAAGTAAGAGAAGCTTTCTTGAAAGATCAGAAGAATGAGTAAGAATTTGCCACCCCATGGCAGGGCAGAGGAACAGGAATGGTGGGAAAGTCTTCCTGGAGGATACCTTGTATATGGAGTCTCTCGTGGGAAGAAGGTTAGCATTTTTGATGAAATAAAATAAAGGTAGATTAAGCTGCAAGTGTCAGAAAACTCAAAATGATACCGGCTTGAAAAAAATTACATGTGTTCCATATAAAAAGAAGTAGTCCAAAGCTGATCCAGTAGCTCCATCTTCATCAAGGACCTAGGCAACTTCTGTCTTATTGCTTTGCCCCACTCAGCATGTTGTTTCCATTTTATGGCCCAAAATGGTTGCTCTGGCCCTACTCATCACATCTGTCTTCCTGCCCACAGGAAGGAGGAAAGGGCTGAAGAACACAACTTCCCTTCGAAAGAAATCTCTTGGAAATGGCATGTGTCACCTTTGGTTATATCTTCTTAGCCAGAATTTTGTCACATGGCCATACCTAGCTGCAAACATTAGCTAGGACTTCCAGTACAATATTGAAAAGGAGTGGTGATAAGGGACATCCTTGCCTTATTCCTGATGTTAATGAGAAAGCTTCTAGTTTCTCTCCATTAAATATGATGTTAGCTATAGGTTTTTGGTGTTTTTTTTTTTTTACATGCTCTTTATCCACTTGAGGAAGTTCCTATCTATTAGTTTGCTCCGAGTTTTTATCATGAGTAACTGTTAGATTTTGTCAAATGTTTTTTCTACATCTGTTGATAGGATAATATGATTTTTCTTCTTCAGCCAGTTGGTAAGATGGATTACATCAATTGATTTTCAGACATTATGGATCTGGGTTGAATCCCACTTGGTTGTGGCATGCATTTCTTTTTTACATTGTTGGATTTGGTTTGCTTGTATTTTGTTGAGGATATTTGCATCTGTGTTCATGAGAGATATTGGTCTTTTCTTTTTTTTAATTTTTTAAATGTTTATTTTTGAGAGACAGAGATACAGGACATGAGCAGGGGAGGGGCAGAGGGAGACAGACACAGAATCTGAAGCAGTCTCCAGGCTCCAAACTGTCAGCACAGAGTCTGACGTGGGGCTCGAACTTACAAGCCATGAGATCATGACCTGAGCCAAAGTTCGATGCCTAACCGACTGAGCCACCCAGGCACCGCTAGTCTTTTTATTGTCTTGAGATATCTTTGCCTGGTTTTGGTATTAGGGTAACACTGACCTCACAGAATGACTTAGGAAGCATTCCCTCTGCTTCTACTGAAAGAGATTATAGAGAATTGGTGTAATTTCTTCATTAAACGTTTGGTAGAATTTGCCAGTGAACCCATCTAGATCCAACATGTTCTTATGAAAAATTTCACCATGCAGAGATGTGAGCCCCAGAGGTAGGTGTGAGTGTCATTCCTTGGGTAACCTTACAACAGTTACTTAAGTGCATTAAACTTACTCTCTTTTTCTTTAAAATAGGGATACTACCACTTTATTATGATGGTGTTCAAGGTTATACAAACCCAGCACTGCCCAGCCTATAGTGAGCACTTAATAAATAGGAGCAATTTATTATTATTTTTTTTACTACCCTAGACTGACATTGTGTGTTGAATTGTTGAAGCTACCATTTCTTATATACTTTTGGAAGATAAGGGTACATAATTCCTAATTTCTTTTCTTTCTTGCTTTTTGGCTTTACGGATAGCTTAAAGCTATTTAAGCTTTTTTTTTTAACTTAGAGGAAAAAAATTCATTAAGGGATCTCAAAAACCAACTACTACTCTGGTATATTTGATGGTCAGAGATGTTCTATATGGAGTGTGTTTAATCATTGACCCCAGTGGGTCTTTGAAGTGCATCTATCCAGTCAGTTGATCATAGTGTGCCCTGTGCGTTGCTTTTTTCTTTGACCTTGGACTGACTCCTATAACACATGGCTGGAACTATAGCCCATTAAGTGGGATCTTCCCTGCCCTGACTCTGGCAAGATAAAAACCATAGATTCTAAGGTGAGGATTGCTTGTCCTTAGCAATCTTTAGGAAAGACTTTATCCTCTGATTTGTTGCCAGTGAGTTTTTTCTCTAGCCCTAGTGTGGTGATTTAAGGGAGATCCTGACAGGTGATGGTGGCATTGTAAGGAGGAGGGCAAGTCAAGCAGATTGCAGACATGTTTTGGGTGGAACCACAGGCCATTTGGAGCTTTGCACATACATACAAAAGTGGTGCTGAAGAGCTTTTTTTTTTTTTTTTTTTTTTTAAGTTTTTCTCTATAATCTCTACACCTATCATGGGGCTCAACCTCATGACCCCAAGATCAAGAGTCGGATGCTCTACTGACTGAGCCAGCCGGGTGCTCTGTTTTCAGTTTTTATTTAAATTCCAGTTAGTTAACATGCAGTGTAATATTAGTTTCACGTATACAATATTGTGATTCAACACTTCCATACAGCACCTGGTGATGATCACAACAAGTGCATTCATTAATCCCCATCACCTATTTAACCCATCCCTCTACCCTGAAAAGCATTTTTATATGTGCTCAATTTATGATAATGGAAAAGTCATGGCAGGAGGCTGTGAAACCAGTTCCCCAGAGTTGAGTAGGAAGTAGTAGGAGACTCTGGAGCTTTGGGGTGTGAGATATACCAGACACCCCTCTGCAGTTGGTGAGGACAGGAGGGGAAACAGTAGGGGGAGCACCTGCTCATACTGTTTGCCCTACATGGGGACTTCAGGGACTCCTATGTCCCTTACCTGCTGCCTTTGCCACTGTGACATCTTCCTTCACCACCGCTGTTTCTCAGAAAGCAGCTGGGCACAGTACAGCAGTACAGAGAGCAGCAGTGATTATTTGAGAAGGTACATACTTCATTTCAGACCAGATAACTATTATCAACCTAGACAATTTCCATGAGTTCTGAAATAGACTTGGCACACTAGGCAGGGTGTCTGCTTATAGTGTAGCAGTGGGGCTGCAGGATTGCCTGGTTCTGAATGACATTTGCATTTTAATTTTGCACTGGGTCTGTAATCCTGGAGAGTACTTTTACTATGTATAAGTCAGGAAGAACCTGTTGGGAGTGAGTTTAAGTCTTTTATCAGGTTCCACGGTTTAGTGGACGCTATATGATCAAGTCTCAGTCTCCCCACGTATCCAGTGGAGACAACACCAAGCTTGCAGAGATATATTATGGGTTCCTCTTTCTTAGATGTCTCTTTCTGTCAACCCAGCCAGTGTGCAATGAGGCCCAAGTAGTACCTCACATCACTCTTGCCCATATTACCTCCTTACAGCCGAATCCAAGTCTCTAGAATGGTGCCTCAATCAACAGTCAGGGAGGAGGCAGTTTTTGTTGTTGTTGTTGTTGTTGTTGTTGTTGTTGTTTGTAAGCCCAGTGATTCCCTTCACAAATATTTTTTGAGCATCTTCTACATGCCAGATGCTGTGATCGGTGCTGGGGACACAAAGATGAGTAACCCACAGTCCGGGAGGTCATACTGTACTAGCAGGGACAGATGTGTATACACTGGTGGTTACAGTGTAGACAATGAAACCGCAGAGATGGGCAAAGAAATTATGAGAGGATGGAGGAAGAGTACCTCCCTCAGCTTGGGGTGTTTGTTGTGGGGACAGAGTTCGAGTGGAAGAGGAATTTGGGTAAAAGAAAAAAACTTGAATAAAGGCATGGAGTTAAGAAACATCATGGTATCTTTGGAGAACTTTCAGCCAGTTGGGGTTGCTGGAGTAGGTTGGGGTGAGGCTGGAGAGAGAGGAAGGGACTGATCAAGAAAGGCCTTGTGTGCCTGGTGGAGGAGCTTGGGCTTTCTTCATAGGCCAGAAGTCCTTAAGGGACCGGACATGCCCACAGAGATGGGAGGGGCAGGCATTCATATTGGGAATAACCATCCCACTGAGCACCCTGGGTAATGTGGGTGGTGCTTGCATGGAAGGTGACTTGGAGAGCTGGAGACCAGAGTCACCTTTTAGGAAGATCTGCAGTTGTCTAGAGACAGAGGTGATGAGAATCACAGAAGGTAGAGCTGGGCAGGAATGGATGTTAGGATTTAAGTTTTGATGATTAGAGGAAGGGAGAACCAGGAGGTGGGAGCCGAGTATTTCCAGGATTCTACTTTTCCTATTTGAAGCTCTACTCATATGCTTTGCCCTCTCTTGGGAGGATTTTTCTGACCTCTGGCCCAAATTTTGCCATACAACGCTGGCCCCAATTAGCCCTGCTCATTATATCTTGCTTTGTATTGTTCTTAAGTTTGTTTTGCTCTAAGAAGGGGGAAGTGCTTAAAAAGTTGAGACTGTATCTTATACTTTTTTGGTACAATTTTAGGTGTTTAATGTTATTTATGCATACTGTTATTGGGCTTTAGGCAATTTATTCCATTTACTTCTGGTTTTCTTCTACGAGAGGAAGGAATTGAACACAGATGTCAAACGGGAGGTTTCCTCCATCCAGAGGAATACATTCGTGACTTGTGTATCTAAAAGGGAATTTAAATAATCAAATACACATCAAAATCATCTGAAAGGAATTCAAGAGATGGGGGTTTTAGAATAGGTTAAGCTTTTTTGCCATTCAGTTCTGGAAAGAACTTACCTGGAAAGGTTCCTAAAGGTTGGCAGTGGCTTGATCATCCAGACTAATTAATTTAACTGTAGCACAGTTAATTGCTGTTTCTGAGGGGTTTGTGTTTATGATTCTTTCTGCAGATCCAGAGCCCGGGACCCAGTGTGAAGTGTCGCCTGTCAACGCCTCCCATCCTGTCCAGGCATTAATGGAGAGCTTCACTGTCTTGTCGGGGTGTGCCAGCAGAGGCACGACGGGGCTGCCACAGGAGGTGCACGTCCTGAACCTCCGCGCTGCTGACCCAGGGCCTGACCAGCCTCAGAGAGAGGTAGGCATAGGCACCAGCTTTCTTCTCACTGCCCCTTTGAGTTTGTAAAGACACTTCTCTGTTTTTCCATTCCGGGTTTAGCAAGGATGCTCGTGTGTGAATATAAGTGGGGAGGAGGGGACACAGTGTACGCAGATTGCTCTCTAGACTGGGCAAGTCTAGGACATCATTCTGGAGAGATTTTTCAGCCTTGTAACTTTCCTGGCTACCCCTATTGGAAAGAATGTTCTTAAGAATTTCATCTTTTAAACATGGCTGTCAAAAAATAAAATAAGGTGCCATTTTTCTGTAATTGTAAGATGTCTTTCTCATCTCCTCCTGTGTCCCTGTGTTTCTCATTTCTTTCCTTTGTCTTATGAACCTGCTGCCCCTGCAGGATGAGTCGGTGGAAATTGGAGAACTCTTTGAAATAAAGATGGTGGTACTTTGTACCTGAATGAAGAGTGCTGGAGGATAGCTCCTTATGCTATCTAGGCAGCTTTTTGAAGATAGTGCTGGTCTAGGTGATGGTGACGAGCCAAGCTCGTAGTGACTCAGTATTTCATCTGTCCTCAGTGCTATTTGAAGCACTCATACACTTAGCCCACGAAGTCCTATTATTATCCTCCTTTTACAGGTGACAGGTGCAGAAGTAACTTACTCACACAAGGTCATCACTTTGAAAGAAAAATGGCCTCCTCTTTCCTGTGGCTCAGAAATGACCTAGTTTGTGGGTAATGGTTGTCATACTGGAATATAACACACAGTTGCCATTCTTTCTTTTTTTAAACTTCTGTGTGTCAGAAATGTTATCAATCAGGTATTATCCCTCCAGGGAGAGAGAAATCATAGTAAATCCTGATCACAGCGAAGTGTAGGGAAACTAATGCAGAATGGAATTTGTCTTTGCGTTTTCTCCTGGTCAAGGAAATTCATTTCCAGAATTATTTGTTTGTGTGCCTCAACCACTCTGCCTTTTGTGGGGAGTAGGAATAGGAGAGAGGTGAGGTGTCCAGAAGGAAAAGCAAACTGATTTTCATCTCATGAAAGTGTGCAGAGTTGGCTCATTTCAAAGACAAATCATCTAACCTTTTCAGCTACCCTGGAAATTATTGTTAATACACTTGGTTGCTTGCCATTGTTGCTGCAACACATATTTCAGGTCAGATTTCTTTATCCTAGCAATGTGTCTTTAATTCTTAACTTATGGGGGAGATTTGTGGTGGGAGGGAAAGGAGGAGGAGGAAATGCAGTTCCTGTGAAGCGTTGCTGACTCCAGCAATTCTTTAGCAGCAATAATTACTCATTTTATATGTGCTCTCTCAGAGGAACTAAGAAAGAAAAGAAAGTTTGAGCTATTACAGAAGCAGCAACAGCAGAAATTCTGGATGTTAAATTGTGCAGTACTGTTGTTGACTCTGAAAATAGATTCCAATAAGACGATTGAAGTAAAAGAAAAACACCTCCAGGAATGATAGCAGATTTCTCCACCGTTGCATTTTCTACGTTAGATTAAAATGTTCATGGCAGTAAATTACTAAATCAGCTCTTTCCCCCGGCTTGTTATTGGTGCAGGATCAACTGTAAGATCTATTATAAATCCACCCTTCTCTGACATACATACTCTGAGGGTACATAAAACTAGCTGGCATCCAGGGACGTAGTGTGTTCAGTGAGGGAGTAAAGAAATGGGGTCTGTAGGGGATAGTCTCAAAAATTTGTTTAAAAACCTAAACATTACTCTCCTTTCTTCAGTATTCATATAATACATGTATATATATGACTTGGGGTTAGTGATTTGAAGATATTTTTGAGATGAGGCAACTGAGGGAAATTGCATCCTTTCTTTCTTTGGGGACTTTTTAGGAATTAGATGGTTGCAATTCATTCCTTTTTGAAAACAAGATTTTGGGATATGTGATCTTTGGAAATTCTATCTGGCACTGAGTTGCTCTCAGACGTTGGAGTATTTTATGTACAGATGTGAGTGTAGAGTACAACATCAGAGTGGTTGGGCCACGAGCGAATGAAAGAATGATGGCAAAATGGGGGTGGAGAGATAGTAAATATTAAATCTCTCATCTTCTCCATGTATGACTGTGCAGCCACGCAGTTTTTGAAATCATTTGAACTACATGTCCCCGCAGTTCCACTTGTCTAAGTATTTACCCAAAAGACATGATAACGTATGCCCACACAAAGACTTGTCCACAAATGTTGATGGCAGTGTCATTCGTATGAAAGAGTGGAAACAACCTGCATGTCCATCTACTGGTGAATGGATAAATAAAATGTGGTCTATCCACCCGATGAAGTGTTACTTATAAAAAGGAATGAAGTGCTGCTGTGTGCTGCCATGTGGATGAACCTTGAAGACATGATGCTAAGTGAAAGAAGACAAGACAGACACATATTCTGTGAATCCATTTATATGAAATGTCCATAATAGATTTATAGAAACGGAAAGTAAATTAGTGGTTGTTATGAGCTGAAGGGCAAAAGAGAGAAATGGGGGTTGATGGCTAATGAGTACCGGGTTTCTTTTGGAGGGACAGAAATGTTCCAAAATTAAGTGGTGGTGATGGTTCCCCGACTGCATATGAATATACTAAACACCACTGATAAATGTGAATATACTAAAAATGGTTGGGTTGCATTTTAAATGGGTGAACTTTTTTTAAACCAAGATTGCTTACTACCCCAACCTGAGGTCACCTAATTCTCTTCTCACTGGATAACTTGGTTTTTATAGATATCATGTGGTCTGTGCTAAAAATCACGGCTGATCCATATTTGGAGTAAGAGAGGAAGGACCAGAGGTAGCCTTTGTGCACGTCTCTACTGACCAGTGAAGGCAAATACTCGTCAAAGTGAAATGATGCCCTTATGTATAAATTAGCAAAAAGAGTGCCATGCTAGCTCCAAGGTATAACTGACCTTGACTCTGATGACCAAGGTAGTTGTTTTTCACCATTTCCCCCTTAAATTACTAAATCAGCTCTTTCCCGTAGCTTGTTATTGGTGCAGGATCAACACTAAGATCTATTATAAATCCACCCTTCTCTGACATTTTGCTAAATTCCTACCTCCTAGGCATCTTAAGGTTCTTCAGCTGAAGAGAGGCTGCTGCTATTCCTGTGTGAAGGAGGTGACAGAGCCCTACACCTGGAAGTAATAACTGCAGCAGGTTGACAAGATTTGGGGAAATAAGTTACGCTTAAGTCAGAGAAACAGTTTTAGAGGCCAGCAGAGAATTTGTGTCAGAAACTCGCTTGTGACAATAATGTATACAAAGCCTTCTGTAGCAAAGCACTGCTTTGCCACTGGCCTCCCTGCTGGGTTCTCCTCAGGACAGTGCAGAGACCTATAATTGTATTTTTCATCTGAGACCACACCTCTCATTTGTAATCATTGGTTTTGGAAACAACAGGCCTGGAAGTGAACAGGAAACTTGAAAAAGACTCTCTGGCGACAGAGAAGGGCAGAAGACAGTAAACAGCCCAGAGAGATCAGTTTTGTCTTTAGGAATAAGCAGACACCGGTGTCATCATTTTCATCCTGTGAAAACCAGCTCTCGCTCTTTGCCTTCTAAAACGTACCCGTCCCCCTGTCAGAGTTTGGGCCCTCGGGGTGTTTCCTGATTACTGAGAAGGGTTATAGCACCACCAGAGGCTTGCTTACAGTAACGTACTTTCATTAGTTGCTGGAATGGCAACAATTTTGTTTCCTATCTAATTTTTATTGTGACCTGCTTTTATGTGGCCATGTGTCTTTTCTATTTCTGACTTACCTAATTGCCTGTTTACTATGGAAAGCTGCTGAGACCAAGCCCCTAGTTAGCATTACCTACGTATATAAAAGACATGGTGTTTAAATTTATATATTTGTCTTGACATTAAAGCAGTAACTCTTAATGTCTATTCCAGTAACTGGTTGTATGGAGGAAAGATCTGGAAGGCTCATTGTCATGGGAAAGGGACCAGGTTTAATAACTTTATCCCTCAGAAAGTTCAGAACCGTTCATACTTTCATGTATTTGCTTATTCTCTGCCTCATTCCAAAGAAAGGATTTGGGACATCTCAACAGTGTAAGCAGAAATGCAGGATGAGGACAAAGCAAAAAGAAAAGCATAGTTGTTGGCTCTATGGGTTAGTGTGTTTGGTATGGTTGAGTATGAAATTTGGATCCACACGTCTTGGCAGGCGGGGCCAAATGGGATGTGTGGTTAATCACACATGTGGCTGCAAATCACTTTTACTTTGTACCTTCTCAAGGACTGTGGCATAAAGTTGTTCCTTCCCTGCTTTTTAAAAAAAATTTTTTTTGATGTTTAGTTTTGAGAGAGAGAGACGGAGTGTGAGCAGGGGAGGGGCAGAGAGGGGGGGAGCCAAAGAATCCGTATCAGGCTCCAGGCTCTAAGGTGTCAGCACAGAGCCCGACAGGGGGCTGGAACTCAAGAACCGTGAGATCATGACATGAGCCTAAGTCGGATGCTTAACCAACTGAGCCACTCAGGTGCCCCCCCACTGCTTCCTTTTGAGGGCAGGAAAGACCACAGTTGGGAGAAAGAGAAGCAAGTAAGCACATCTCTCTGAAATGCTAACTGTTCTGCTTGCTTCTTAACAGTTCCCATGCCCACTGAGTTACAGTAACAGCGACGACCATGGTGATGGTGGTGGTGAAGTGCCTGCTGGGGGCTGGCCACCTCCCTGGCACTTGTATTATTTCTGCCTGTCCTCATTGTCACCAGAGAAAGGAGCAAGGCTTAGGGAGGCAGTGGACGCTGGGTCGGTTGGACTCTTCTAGCACAGGCTTTCCCCACTCTTCCCATCCACTTCCCTTCTACCTTCCGCTCTTACCTTGTTCCCGGCTATGAAACCTGCTGACCACTCTGGCTCCACCTGTTAGGTGAGCCAGCTGATCTCCTACTCAGGGTTTGGGTTTCCTGCATAGGTTTGTGACAGCTCATTCCAGTGTCCCCAGTCCCTTTTCATTCCCTTCTTGTGGCTTTGGGGCAGTATTAAGGTTGGTCTCTTGCTGTCTTTTTTCCTCTCTCATTTAGAAGATTATCACATCATACATTAGTAATTCTAAAATGCAGGAAACTGAGGATCCCTTGCACTCTACGTGGCCATTAATGGCCATACCAAATGCCACCTCCCATCTGTCCTTCATTGTTGATTATTTCCTTCCCTCCCTCCCCCCATAAGGCTTTCAGCTGCCTTCACAAAAGTAACCCACCTGTCCTCTGCTTCCATCCATGACTTCTTGTGACCAAACTTGCTTGAACCATGTGATAAGGGAGAATGAACAAATTAAAGGACTCTTCCTGCTATGAATGAAATAGGCGAGCTTTATTCCATGGACTTTGACTTCTGATTTAACATCTTTTTTGCTTACTTTGAGGAATCTGGCAGTTCAGGGATTAAACATTTTGGAGATCACTACTACCTACCTACTCACCTGTCTATACATAGTCTTGTCTCTGTTTCCACAATGTTAGTAGGTGAACAACATTTCTCTTCTCCCTCAGTTATTTTTTTTTAATTCTTAACGTTTATTTATTTTTGAGGGATAGAGAGAGACAGGGAATGAGCCAGGGGGGCGCAGAGAGAGAGGGAGACAACAGAATCTGAAGCCGGCTTCAGGCTCCGAGCTGTAGGCACAGAGCCCGACGTGGGGCTTGAACCCATGAACCGTGGGATCATGACCTGAGCCGAAGTTGGACATTTAACTGACTGAGCCAGCCAGGTGCCCCATCTTCCCCCTCAGTTATTAAAATACAGACAGAGCAGCCCAGGGGTGAGTGGAATGGGCCGTGTCTTACCTTTACTCATCCCCACCCAAAGAATGGATACAAAATTACAAGACTGGCTTTTTGGAGACTACCTATGTTGGAGCAAAAATAACAGATGAACACGAAAACAGTAGCATACTAGCTACATTCCTTCTCTGCCTGGGACATTTTTTCCTCTGCAGTTATTCATGAGTGATTTGCCAGTGCTCGTCTTGTGTATGTGCAGAAAAAAATCCAAATAAACTCAAGGCTGTTAATGTTTCAGAGATCTTACATGTAGTATATGCTTAGCAAGTGTCAGAGTAAACCGCTCACACACAGACATTGTATATTGGTGAAATTTAGTTACTAAACAAATACCTTCCATGTATAAATGCTGCCTGGTGTTTGTTTAAATGGAGATTGTTTTGGAAATCACTCCAGCATTTTAGGTGAGATTACCTCTGAACTGACCATTTTGTGCAGATCTACAGCAGATAAAAAGTTAAACTGACAACAAGGGTCACATTTCTCTATTCATTTGAGTGCTGCTGTGGAACTTATTTCATTAATTTGAAAGACAACTGAATCTGACTCCCATGCAGGATTGGAGGCTCTAAATAAACAGGCCAGTCACATCATTTGAAGGGAGCTGCCCTTTCACCTGAAGATACTCAATACAGTTTTTTTTAAGTTTTTACTTATTTATTTTTGAGAGAGAGAGGGAGAAAGAACAGGCGGGGGAGGGGCAAAGAGAGGTAGGACAGAGGATCCCAAGCAGGCTCCAGGCTCCATGCTGACAGGAGGGAGCCTGATGCAGGGCTCTAACCCACGAACCGTGACATGACCTGAGCCAAAGTCAGATGCTTAGCTGACTGAGCCACCCTGGTGCCTGAGGTACTCAATACACCCTGCTGGGCACTATGAAGGTGCTAGGCTAGGAGCAGGGTTGGGGACAGCAAGGCAACTAGACCTGGCTGCTGGCTCAGCAGAGGACAATGCAGGCCAGTTTAGAACGGGCCACACTAGTGAAGGATAGTTTCTAACATGTTGGGGCAAGATGTTGAATCAGAAATTATAGCCAAATCTGAAATAAGAACTCTTCAGAAACCCCGTTTTGGAAGTGTAGAAAAAAGTAAAAGCAGAAATCAGAGCGATAATAGTAAACATCAGGGGTTAGCAAACAAATCGGGACACAAACCAAGCGAAAAAGTTACAGCATTCCTACCAAGATGCTGGCTGGCCACATTGCTTAAACCCTGTCATTTATCATAGTAACGTCCAGATGCTGTGAAATTGCCCTCCGAAAGCACTCCTTCTTGCCCCACCGGGGGGACTGAGCCTGGTTGGTCTCTGCCATCTTAGCATGAGGTAATGCCGGGTTAAGTTCTTTGCTGCTTGAGAGGTGACAGATTAAAAAAACCTTTCATGATTGCCTCTTCCCCAGTCTGGAGAAGAGACTGCCTGGACCCCCTCTAAAATTTTTGCAGCAGCATTTTCCAACCAGCGTGGTGTTTGTCTTTATGGAGGTTGGGATTACAGCCCTGATCCATACCGTTGTTGCCATGGTAATTCCTCTTGACTTTTAAAAAATTCTAATTTCCTAAAAATGTTGTTAGAAAATGTTTTTACAGGAGCCCCCTCTGCATTTGAAAATGGGATTTTTTTTTTGCTTTTAGGACTTTTTGGAGAGTATTTTAACAAGCAGTAGACCAAAGTACGAGGCAAGTCTACAAATCTGAGACCCAGATGTGCTGATTGGGCAAATGCCCAGCTTGTGTGTGCAGCGTCCAAATCTCTAACTTGTACTTTCTTGTTTTCATTGCTTATCTGCTATCTTGACATTTTGTTTGAGAGTAAAAAGAAATTTACTGCTAATATCTCTGATTAAACTACTCAAATTCTGCAGAAATGTTTCTTAAATCCCTTTCATTCGTTCCCCCACTGTGTTTTCTGAGTGTTTCTGTGAAAATGAGCACAGAAATTATTTAATTATTTTACTTTATTTATTTTATTTTTACTTTTAATTACTTTAATTATTTTACTTTTCTTTCTTCCACATTGAAGATGCCAGGTGTGAATGTGGCGCTGCTGATCATCTCTCCACGCTATTGTGTTTCTCTTATCCTTGTCTCTCCCACTTCTTGAATGAGTGAACATCTGTGCGTCCTGCCTTTGCCTTCTTTCCTCTGCAGCCTGACTTCTGTTCTCCTGAGCTGATCTCTGCTGATGCCCTTCAGACCGACTCATGGGATGCTGGGATTGGAGGGGTGCCCTGGAGACAGTCTAGACTTAACTACCGTACAGAGGAGACCGGGGCCAGGGAGTAAAGTGACGACTTGTTCACTGTCAGACAAGAAGTTGGTGCCAGTGCCGGACTGGAACGCAGAGGCCCTGATTCCTGTGGCAGAGCACTTTCTACCCCAGCACTTTTCCCCACTGTTACTCCTCCTCAACTCCTTTTTCTGCACCCCCTTTTCTGACATCTCTCTCTGGACTCCAGGATGTTACCTTAGCCTGGTTCACCTCCTTCCCTACCATCTGTTTTTCTGTTTCTTTCCCAACTCTTTGTTCCTTCTCAGAGGTTCTTGACTGGAGTATGGTCTTTGGCCTTTTTTTTTAAACCCTGTCTGTTGTCCCTGGGTCACTCATCTATTCTCTGGATTCTCTGGATTCACACCTCCATGCGAAAGACTCCCAACACTCCCTCCAGGCTTCTCCAGTGGAGCTCCAGTCAGGTCTCTAAAGAACCCTGCCTCCCTGGTCTTACCTCAAGCTCCCAGTCACTTCCCAGGCGTGTGCCTCTTGGTGAGTTACTTCATTCTCTAAGCCCCATATGCTCATCTGCAAAATGCAGATGATAGTAGCAATTCCTTAGAGAGTTTACTGAGGCTTAGAGATGGCTGTATGGCACTTAGGGCTGCCATGTGTGCCTGGCATACAGTCAACAATCAAATGCTAGCTCTTTTTATCATCTCTGAAATGGAATGTGAGCCGGACTTCTTCCCCCAGTGCTGTTTATCAGTCCAACTTCCCTGTCCCATCAGTGTCACTGCTGCCATCTGCCATAGGTCCTTTGAACCATCTTGGATTTATCCATCCCTTTCAGACCCTGTATTGGTCAGTCACCAGGTTTTATTGACATTTTCTCTGAAATATCTCTTGAATTTCTGTGTTCTTCTCCACTTACCCTGCAGCTTTTTTTTTTTTTTTTTTTTTTTTTTTTTTTTTAATTTGAGAGAGAGAGAGAAAGAAAATCTTAAGCAGGCTCCATGCTCGGCATGGAGCCCAGTTCAGGGCTTGATTCCAGGACCCTGGGATCATGACCTGGGCTGAAATCAAGAGTGGGAAGCTCAACTCACTGAGCCCACCCAGGCACCCCTTACCCTGCAGCTTTTTAAACCAGTTTCCTGGGACTGGTTGTTTCAGTCTAGCTTGTGAACCATTTCTTTTTTTTAAAAAAATTTTTTTTTTCAACGTTTATTTATTTTTGGGACAGAGAGAGACAGAGCATGAACGGGGGAGGGGCAGAGAGAGAGGAAGACACAGAATCGGGAACAGGCTCCAGGCTCTGAGCCATCAGCCCAGAGCCTGACGCGGGGCTCGAACTCCCAGACCGCGAGATCGTGACCTGGCTGAAGTCGGACGCTTAACCGACTGCGCCACCCAGGCGCCCCGTGAACCATTTCTTAAAACCAGTTTTCTCTACATAACATCTCATAATTCATTCATTTACAGACGCATTCAGTGAGAACCTACTGCCTGTTAGGTAGACATTCTGCTACATCCTTTTTTATTTAAAAAAAAAAAAAATTTTTTTTTCAACGTTTTTTATTTATTTTTGGGACAGAGAGAGACAGAGCATGAACGGGGGAGGGGCAGAGAGAGAGGGAGACACAGAATCGGAAACAGGCTCCAGGCTCCGAGCCATCAGCCCAGAGCCTGACGCGGGGTTCGAACTCACGGACCGCGAGATCGTGACCTGGCTGAAGTCGGACGCTTAACCGACTGCGCCACCCAGGCGCCCCTACATCCTTTTTTAAAAATGTTTTATTTATTTTTGAGAGAGAGGGAGACAGAGGATCTGAGGTGGGCTTTATGCTGACAGCAGTGAGCCTATGTGGGGCTCGAACTTACAAACCATAAGACCATGACCTGAAGTCAGACACTCAACTGACTGAGCCACCCAGGGGCCCCAATTCTGTTACATTCTTACTCATGTTTATGTCTTCAGAATTTACTGAGGATTGAGAGCAAATAAATTTTAATGCAGTGTGACAAATAATATGACCATTATTTGTTCTAAAATTAACAAAATTTTTCAGGAGCCCAACAGAGGCAGTGGTAATTCTATCTGCAGGTGTGGGAACGATTCCCAGAAGAGAGCATTTAATAAAGGGTTTGAAAGTCAAGTAGAAGTTCCTGGGCAGAAGGGAAGAGAGGCCTCAGTATACACAGAGGAGAAAGCAGAAACCACATGTAGAGGAAAAATTCCTCCATGTACATGTGTGTGGCTGGGGTACAGTTCAAGGAGTGCAAAACTGGCCTTTGGGCCAAATTCTGCCTGCTGCCTATTTTATATGTACATAATTTACATACCATAAAGTTTATTTTTCAGCTCTCCAAAAGAAAACTTTGTACCCATTAGCAATCACTCTCCATTGCCTGTGGTCCTACCCCCTGCCCTAGACAACCACCTTGAAGTAGAAATAAAGTCTACTTTATTTCTTTATTTTGGGTATTTTATATAGGTGGAATGGTATAGTGCATGTGATTTTTATGACTGGCTTCTTTCACTTAACATAATGCATTTGAGATTCATCCATGTTGTAGCATGTATTAGTTATTTTAATTCCTTTTTATTTCCGAACAGTACTCCATTGTATGGCTGTACCGTTTTGCTTATCCATTCACCAGTGTGATACCTAGTTTTATAAATAAAGTTTTTTTTGTTTTTTGGGTTTTGGTGGGGTTTTTTTGTAAATAAAATAAAGTGTATTGGAATATAGCTGTGCCCATTCATTTATCTATCATCTGTGGCTGCTTTCTTACTACAATGGCAGAGTTGAATAGTGTGACAAAGCCTGAAAGATTGATGATCTGGCCATTTGCAGAGAAAGCTTGCCAACCATTGGAATAGAGGATGGGGACAAAATGGGGACAGTGGGGGGTGGGTAGGGTGGGCTGGGGCTCGAAAGTGGAAGATGAGAGTGGAAAGGCTGCATGAGTGAGGGTTTGGACTAACCCTGTGGATCCATGTTTCTCCACGTGTGTGTGGTATGTGAACCCTTTTCTTCCGAATCCCTCAGAGATGCTTCAGTGCAGATTCCATTGCCCCACACCTTTCTTCCTAATTCCACCTGAAGTTCCCTCTTAACTCAATCTGTGCCATGTTAGAAGCCCATTTCTAAGTCTTAACTCTACAGCAACTCTTCCTTGGTCCTTTACCCCTCTCCCTCTCCCTCTGTTCTAAAATTGCTCATTCCCCACCCCAGCACAGTCTGTACCTCCTCAGAGTATGGGATTGTGTATTTTCTTGTAGTATTTGCTGCTGAATCATGTGTTAATCTTGCACACCCAGCTGGTGAGTGGAGTCCTTAGGGGCAGGAACCAAATCTTGGACCTCTTTTGCTTTGTGCATATTAGGTTCTTGAATGATGCCAAGGTGTTATTTAAAAGTATCACTGTAAGTCTTCTGAAACTACTCCCCTTTTCCACAGTGTACTTTTATTTTATTTGCATTGTATTCGTGGACTTGGTGTTTTTGTTCTCAGGCCTCTCTTAACCACTCTAGCTAAGCAGGTATTCTCCATTTTGTATTATGGCTTTGATTTATTTTCCCTAATTAAATCTCATGCTATTGCAGTTTAAAGTATCCAGAGCCCTGTGTCAGTCTTTCCCCAGTCCATTTCTGAATTTTTGTTACATTTTTCTCTACTCTTACAGATTGTAGTCATCTGCTAGTAAACTAGTTAGTCCTTTCCCTCAGCTGGGTAAAAAGCTGTAAGTGGTTTTCAACTCCATGCAGCTCCCTTGGGTAACTCATATGACCTGAGCCAGATTTGAAGTAAGGCCATTAACAATGATCTGTCCTGGGGCCACCTGGGTGGCTCAGTTGGTTAAGCGACTGACTTCAGCTCAGGTCATGATCTCACTGCTTGTGGGTTTGAGCCCCACGTCAGGGCTGTGTGCTGACAGCTCAGAGCCTGCTTCAAATTCTGGGTCTCCCTCTCTCTCAGCCCCTACCCTACTAATGCTCTGTCTCTCTCTCTCTCTCAAAAATAAACAAAATTAAAAAAAAAAAAAAGGAAAGAATGATCTGTCCTCATGATGTAGGGGATGATTCCCAGCCAATTCTTAATATGGCTGGAATTAATTAGCCTTGATTCCGCCAATTGAGAGAGGGCATTTTACTCTACCCTGTATTGTTAAATATCTAATAACTTGATTTTTGTATTTTGTTTTTTTGCTCAGTGAGCACTTAAAATATCCCTGCCTGTATAGTAATTTGTTCCCTGTTTAATGTGGCTTTTTCCTTTGTTTACTCTGGACTCAAGTCTTTGTAGCTTGTTTTCTAAGTCAGCTCAAAAGTTGCTGGTCATTGGATTTGGCAGCGTTTTCAAGCTTTACCCACCAGAACCCTACAGGAAGTGGTGTGTCGGCCAGAAGAGTCTGTTTATTTAAAGCATGGTGTCCAGCAGAAGCAATCCATTTATGAGGGTCTGTTCTTAAAGATGCAGGAATCTGAATCTGTGTTTGGAAGACCTGTTGCTTTGACTTCTATTGCAAATGTGTGCTCTGTCGTTTCCTTTCCAGACTGCCAGGGCACCTCAGCTAGACTGGTGGTTAATTGAAATAGTCCTTTCTGAGCTTCTTGGCCTTGTCTGAAATGCTAAAGTATCAATGTCCAGATACTAGATAGCTCTTTTAATCTCTTAAGAATAGGATTGAAAAAGATATTTTTTTATGAATTGCCTTTTATAAGTTTATTGGTCACTATTTGTTTAATGTTTATTTTTGAGACAGAGAGAGAGAGAGAGAGAGAGACAGCGTGAGTGGGGGAGGGGCAGAGAGAGGGAGACACAGAATCTGAAGCAGGCTCCAGACTCTGAGCTGTCAGCACAAAGCCCATTGTGGGGCTCCAACCCATGAGCTGTGAGATCATGGCCTGAGCCGAATTAGATGCCTAACCAACTGAGCCACCCAGGTGCCCTACCATTTAAAAATATTCTGATAGGGTTTTGCTCTGCATGCCCTCTTGATTTAGAACGCTAAAACTAAGTTGAAATGGCTATGCTTTGACTCCTGGGTATGGTTCCTTGCCCACAGTCATCTGGTATTGTCTGGGTTCTAGTCCAAGACTATCCTGCAATAGTGCTTTATAGTAATGGCATTTTTTACCCAAACTCTACATAGAGTCGCTTGGCTGAAACTAGAATTTTTATACCCTTTGGGGGAAGACAGGCAAATGGCAGATATGATTTGGCTTCTATTGAAGATAGAAAGACTAGCTGGGTTTAACTATGAGCCAAGGAGAGTCACCCACAGGATCCAGGATCACTGCAGTAGCCTAATTCTTGCCTGGAGCCCAAATACCACATTGCACCCATTAAAGTTTAAATTCTCTTTGTTGATAACATGTGTACACTTAATCTGATTCTTTCTGAACTTGCTACGGCAAATTGGTGATGTGGATATAGTTTGTATGTGCCTAGCACTGGGCTTGCCACAGGGTAGGTACTCAGTACGTGTACACTGATTTAGATGGAAAGAGCATTCATTGTCTTAGAGGTGAGCCCTTGGCAAGTGTGGCCTCCTAGTGATATGCACACATGTGCAGGTTCCTTGGGAGAGAGGGAAAAAGAGACCTCACAGCTGAGAGGACTAAGAAATGGAGGGTGGAGAGAAGACGGGATGTCACTTAGCTGTAACCGTGCTGCGGGGTGGGGGGTGGTCTTTTAGTGGTCTACAGTTGGATCTTTTTGTGAGGTGGAAGTTGTATTGAGATTTCTACTTCCAAATAGGTACAAAAGAGCTTTGACTTGCTTGAAGTCGGCAGTAAATTTAACAGTTAAGAAGTTAAGAACAATATTTTACACATCCCGCTGCTACTCCTCTCAACCTCAGGTCTATAGACATGCACTAGTGCTTTCCTTGGGAATCAGTAGTTTCTGAAGATCAAGGACAAGTCTGAAGTCTGAGGGAGCTGAAGGTCCATCTGGACATGGACATGCACACTTTGGTGTGGTATTTCTGGGTATTTAGGGTGTCCCCTTTGCTTGTCACTTTGAGTTGTAGATTTGGGAACCTTCCAAAGTCAAAGGCGATTGAAGAGTTTAATTTCCAATGATGAGTCACGCTTGGGCATTTTGCCTTTGTCATCTGGCCCCAGAGGACTTAGGGGGGCCAATTGTTCTTCCTTGTATTCTGAACATCCCCCCCCCTCACCGATTTTATCTGGTGCAATTGGCCAAAAGGCTCTACCTGTTCCCCACCGTTAGTTCTTTCTGCCTAGCACCATTTAGAGGTTTTAATACTGGCCCTTTATGACTCTGTAAGTTATTAGTGCGTGTGTTGCTGCTTTGTTTCCTGCTTTCGTATGGGCTGAAGATTCCACTTTCTCTCCCCTTTATCATTGCTGGTTGTTAAGATAGTGAGAATGTAAATGAAATGGTAATATTACCATTGTGAACAAGTCTTTCTCTGAAAAGATTTTTTTTTTCATTTTTAATGCTGTAAATATCTAATTCCCAGTGTTTTAGTTGGAAGCTGTTCAAATTTCCCAAATCATAAAATCTTTCAAAGCCTTCTCCAAGTTACTTTTCCTTGATTCCATTCTCCTCCTTTTTGCATTAAAAAAAAGAAAGAAAGAAAGAAAGAAACCCAGCCTATTTCCAAATAGGGAAATGACCTCTGTTTATTAGAGACCACAGTGGCATGGACCCCTAACTTGCTGTGAGCTTTTTTGATGTGTTTTGGAGCTGTGTACAAGAGTCCTGTTTAGTCCCGTTTTTGCCATGTGTTTTTATATACATTTCCTAAACACTTTCCCTGGCTCGGTACTATTACTGTGTATACGTCCTACATGTGTTTCCTATTTTTTATGACTCATACTTACGGTACTCATAAAGATTTATCCTTTATCTTGGCTCTGAGTAATGAGTCCACTTGCACGTTTCCAGCAGAGATGTGGGTTGGGACTTTTGTATTTAATCTTGCAGGGTAGGCCTCTTCAAGGCACAGTGCAGGAAACATGACATATTCATCTGAAGGCACTACTCACTTCTCCTCCCCAAGGGAACAGTCAGCTCAGTTTTTGTGAATTTATTAATTTGTATTTTCCAAGTTTTCCTTTCCCTTTGCCCCTTTTAGCCATTCTGCTGCTTATTGCGAGACCACCATGAGGCAACTAGATGGAACAAATGCTCTGCTCCTTTTCCCTGCTGGTCACTTTGTTAAAGGGTTTGGTGGAGGAAGAAACTGAAATAGTTAAGCTGAAATGATATCTGTATTACATGTGGCAGCAAACACCCAGGGGGTCTTCTTGGGTTCAAATACACATTCAGACCCAAGAGCCTGTCACAGGCCTCAGGTGGCTTTAGTCTACTTAAAGAGATCTAGGGTGGGGACCACAGCTTACAGCTGGGCAGCCTGACATCTCTCTTTTTCGGATGCCTTGTGGCTGTCTGCACACCAGTTCATATCACCATCCAGAGCTGTCTAGTAGATGGCTCAAATGCCAGGAGATCTACATGGTATGAGTTTGTGTGTCTTGTCCTGGTTTAGAAACTTTATACCTCTGGGGCACCTGGGTGGCTCAGTCGGTTAAGCATCCGACTTCAGCTCAGGTCATGATCTCATGGTTTGTGAGTTCAAGCCCTGCGCTGGCTGGGCTCTGTGCTGACAGCTCAGAGCCTGGAGCCTGCTTCGGATTCTGTGTCTCCCTCTCTCTCTGCCCCTCCCCTGCTCAAGCTCTGTCTCTCTCTCTCTCTCTCTCTCTCTCTCTCTCTCAAATAAACATTAAAAAAAAAAATTAAAAAAAGAAACTTTATACCTCCTGGGAGCTAATATGCAACTATGCTCTATAGGAATAGTGTCCATGGTGGCCATGAAGGAAATGCCTGATTTATGAGAGTCACTGCTCTCAGGGAAGCCCCCAAATCTCTCTTCCTATCAGGTATTTTTAATCTTTCCAATGCTAATACAGTTTTCCAGTTAGGGATAGAATTCTATCATGAGCAACTTGCCTTTTATTATAGTTGGCATGTTGTTGTAGATTACCAGGGTTACAGAGTTAAGAGAGTTAACAGAAGATCAAATTCTCATGTAAAGGAGGAATACATTTTGCCAACTCTTTGTCCACACCTGTGGTAGGCTAAAAAATGGCTCCCAAAGATATGCCTACATCCTCTTCCCCAAGATGTTACTACATGAATGTTTTATAGAAAATGCTACTATATGAATGCTTTATAGAACAAGTCTTTGCAAATGTGATTAATTGAAGGATTTTGAGGTGAGAAGATTTTCCTGGATTATCGGCACAGTGTCTAAATGCAATCACACGTTTCCTTGTAAGACAGAGGTTTAATATAGACAAAAGGGGATAAGGCCGTCTGACTGTGGAGGCAGAGATAGGAGTGACAGGGCCACAAGCCAAGAAATAACAACAGCCGTGGGAGGCCGGAAGAAGCAAGGAGTGGATTCTCTCCTAGAGCTCTGGAGGAACAATGGCCCTGCTGACACCTTGATTTGGACTCATTAACCTGATTTGGCACAGACTGATTTTAGACGTCTGGCCTCCAGAACTATGAGAGAATAAATTTCTATTGTTTTAAGCCACCGAATCTTTACTAATTTGTTACAGCAGCCATAGGAAACTAATACACTCCCGATTTCACATTAGCTTGGGAGATTATCTTGAGTTCCTTCCATGTAGTTCTCCTGCCCCCATTTTGTTCACTGCACGTGTTCTTCATCTCTAAAAAAGACACTACCACCCAGTTGCCAAGCCCAAGAACCTTGGCATTATCCACAACCTCCTGTGTTTTCTCACATGTCATGTCCAATCTTGTTTATTCTACCATAAAAATATACTCTGAATCAGCATCTGCTTGACACCCCCCAACACACACACCAACCCTCCCCTCTTCAGTGGAGCCACCATCACATTTTTATTTGAGACACAGTGAACCCCTAGCCCAGATCCCTTCAGAGAGCACAACCCGGAGCTAGGGTTCTTGCCTTGCAAACTTGGCTCCACTGTTTATGAGCTGTGTGACTCTGTGCAGGTTTTTAAATAATAGTATCTACTTCATAGATGCCATGCCAACAAAACAGTTAAGATGTGACAGGTGCTTTGAACAGTGCTTGGGCTGTAATCTCACAATGAGTGTTAGCTGCTATCATTATTAACTAATAAGATCTATTCTCCACACAGCAGCCTCAGTCATCCTTTCAAGTCCAAGTCACAAAACTCACCAGCTGAGCTTCCTGCAGTGACTTCTCATTACATTTAGGATAAAATCCCTGGCACAGTGGTCACCCCTCACCCAGCTTCTCACCAATCTTGTGGCACTGTAGTTGTTGGGCCTGATGTCCTCCAGAGGCACAGAGCACACTCCTGCCTCCAGTCCTCTGCCTGGAGCGCTTCTCCTTCCTTTCATCCAGTCCCTGCCCTGCTGGTAGCTCCGCAGAGAGGCCTTCATTGACCATCCCATTCATTTATTCATTCATTCATTCATTCATTCATTCATTTATAATTTTTAAAATGTTTATTAAAACAATTTTTTAACGTTTATTTATTTTTGAGAGAGAAAGAGAGACAGACAGACAGACAGTGTGAGTGGGGGAGGGGCACAGAGGGAGACACAGAATCCAAAGTAGGCTCCAGGCTCCAAGCTGTCAGCACAGAGCCTGACGTAGGGCTGGAACTCAGGAACCATGAGATCATGACCTCAGCTGAAATCAGACACTCAGCTGACTGAGCCACCCAGGCACCCCAATATTTATTTATATTTGAGAGAGCAAGCTGGGGAGGAGCAAAGGAGGGAGACACAGGATCCAAAGTGGGCTCTGTGCTGACAGCAGAGAGCCCAATGGACCTCCTCCTTTAAAATAGCCATACTCACCCCTACTGTCTCCAAACCATGTTTTACTTTTTAAAAATAACTCCTATCATCTGGGGCGCCTGGGTGGCTCAGTCAGTTGAGTGTTCAACTTTGGCCAGGGTCATGATCTCACGGTCCGTGAGTTCAAGCTTTGTATCAGGCTCTGTGCTGACAGCTTGGAGCCTGGAGCCTGCTTTGGATTCTGTGTCTCCCTCTCTTTCTGACCCTCCCCCACCTATGCTCTGTCTCTCTCATTTTTTTAAATAAACTTAAAAAAAAAAACAAAAACATGGGGCGCCTGGGTGGCGCACTCGGTTAAGCGTCCGACTTCAGCCAGGTCACGATCTTGCGGTCCATGAGTTCGAGCCCCGCGTCAGGCTCTGGGCTGATGGCTCAGAGCCTGGAGCCTGTTTCCGATTCTGTGTCTCCCTCTCTGTCTGCCCCTCCCCCGTTCATGCTCTGTCTCTCTCTGTCCCAAAAATAAATAAAAAAAGGTTGAAAAAAAAATTTTTTTTTTTAAATAAAAAAACAAAAACAAAAAAACTCCTATCATCTGATAAAATATGACCTGATATTTATATTTAAATGTGTTTGTTGTCTGTCCCTTCTACAAGAATATCCATGAGATGTTTTATTTTGTGCACTGAGATCGCCAGTAATTAGAACATACCCAGCATATAGTGAACACACAATAAAGATATGTGAAATAAATGCTTGAGTGAATGTGCAGAAGTTGATTGTAACAGTCGAGTTTTATTAAATAGACTGTTAGCAATTTTTATTTGGAGATTTTATTTTGGAAATAATTATGTTTTCTGAGCAATCCGATTATTGATATTAGTATGTTTGGTTTAGTCATGAAGTAGTGTTTCCTTAAAAAAAATTTTTTTTAATGTTTATTTTTGAGAGAGAGATGGAACATGATCAGGGGAAGGGCAGAGAGAGAGGGAGACACAGAATCTGAAGTAAGCTCCAGTCTCTGAGCTGTCAGCACAGAGCCCAGTGCAGGGCTCAAACCCACAAATCGTGAGATCATGACCTGAGCCAAAGTCAGATGCTTAACTACTGAGCCACCCAGGTGCCCCAAGTAGTGTTTCCTAATTCAGGTTTCAAGGTGTAGTGAATTATGAGTGCTAATAGAGAACTTGGCTCTCCATTTATCAAGATCTTTTTTGTTTAAACTTGAGCAAATCTATAGAACCATGTGAGTCTCAGTTTCTTTATTTGTCAATAAAAAGAGACTGGGAAGATTGAGATTCAGTATTTCTTTCAGTGCAATCTTTTGAGTTTCTTTTCTTTATTTCTTCTTTTTTTTTTTTAGTCTACATTAAGAGTTAAGGTTATATATATATATTTTTTTCAATATATGAAATTTATTGTCAAATTGGTTTCCATACAACACCCAGTGCTCATCCCAAAAGGTGCCCTCCTCAATACCCACCACCCACCCTCCCCTCCCTCCCACCCCCCATCAATCCTCAGTTTGTTCTCAGTTTTTAAGAGTCTCTTATGCTTTGGCTCTCTCCCACTCTAACCTCTTTTTTTTTTTTTTTTTGTTAAGGTTATATTTTTAAATATAGTTAGTTAATTCAGGTCTCCAAATTGAAAAACAGCAAAACTTGCATTTAGTACAAAACATCAATTGAAATGTAGATAAAAGTGTTTCTTGGATTGTTAAACTAGAAAATGTTTTTAAGGAAACCCTTAGCATCCAGTGGGAGCCACTTAATAGCTGAAATGTAAACTATGTGTATCTCATATCTTCATGTGTATGTGTGTTTTAAGAAAACCTGGATTAAGTAGGGTTTACAGATCTGGGACAAATCTAGCCTCCAAATACTTGGGAAATGCTTTTGAGTTTGACTGCTTAGATCTAACTGCCTTGTACAATAGAAATTTCATGATTTTCCAAACAGTTTTGCTGTTTTATCAGGACAGGGTACACACAAAGAATTTCCCACTCTCTTTTATTTATTTGAAATACTGAAGATTAGAAGAACTAATCATTTCAGTTTGCCCGAGCAAAGGCCCTTCCTCATGTAATTAGACCCAGGCAGCTGGACAGTCATCAGCAGCAGCCTTCGTAGACTGTGCACCAGTGCAAAGCATTGTGGGAGTGAGGAGAGCAGGAGCTCGTGGAGCTTGTGCTTGGATGTGTACACCAGGGCAGAGAACAACACCTGTAAACAGAAAGGACAGAGACATTGAAACATATTATTGCTCTAAACACATATGATAAAAACTTAGCCAAACAGGCTTAATCAAGGACAGCTGGGCTGAGATAAACACAGAAGTGCTAAGGAATCAGGCATGTTGGAAGGATGTGGGGCTGGGGCTGGAGGAGGCTTGTTGCTGGAGTAATTGGAGCCAGGTGTGTTAGCCTGGCAATGGTTTTTGGAGGTGAGAATTTGGAGAGGTTTGAAATAGGGATGTGGTTTGGCTGAGAGCTAGAGGGAGAATTTTCCATGACTAGGGGAGGAGGCTGGTAAATAAAATGGAGCCAGTTGAGGAGTATGAAATACGTTGAAGAAAGCAAGTACCTTGGCAGCTGTGAAAGCTTGTGCTTGATAGCCTTGCCCGTTGGTGTTTATGGTGGAGAATGGGCATTCAACCATGTACTCAGGTCTTCAAAGTTGGATGAATTGGTATAATCTTTAACACTGGGAGGGGCAATTTAGATAGACCTCTAAAGACAAATGTTTGTCCCCAAACCTCCCAGCCGCAGATTGGGGAAAATCTCTAGCTCTCCCTCATAACCTGGTGACTTCAGCTTCCTTGGAAGGAGTTCATGGTTTTAGCACTTCCCATGTGTGCCTATTTCTCTAGAGTCATATTCCAGATGGAAAGGCAGGTGACTGAGTTTCTGTTCATACATTTGAGGTTGATTTGGAGTAGATGAGGTGTTGGGGTTAGGTGTGGAATGAATGTGGTATTCTCAGGACCATGCATTCTTTGTTGGATTCTGGAGTCCCCAGAATTGCAGTGAAATTTGGAGAGTAAGAGTTGGGTCTGCCCAAGTTAGCCTTGCCTGAACAGGAAGATGGTGAAGAAACCTGTGAATTTGTGCTATCCAAGCTCTGTCTCTTGGGCCTGGTCTTTAAGGAGACCCAGATCCCAAAGGTTGAGGGGAAGGCTGGGAAATGGCAAAAGAAATGTTCTTTATTTGGAAGCCAGGTGGCTGAGGATCAAGTATGCAGATGTCATTGGTTTCTCATCCTACTTCAAAATCCAAGTACCTACAGGCAGGAGGTAATAGTAGCACACTGATCAGGGCCAAAATCAAACACTGGTAAGCTGCTTCTTCAGAGGATTATGGAAACTGGCATTTTGGTCTGTCTTCTCAACACCTTTGCAAAGGACTTGTTGTTAGCTCTAGTTTACAGGCATGGAAATTGAGGCTGAGAGGCTAAATACTCTACTCTAGGTCCGGAGTTTGGAAGTAGTTGGCAGAGCCCAAGCTTGTATCTGCAGCACATAATTCCTATAGATGGGGTCAATGTGCAGTGAGTATCTTTGGGCAAGGTGGGTTTTCCCAAGGTTTAGACATTTATTCAATCATTGAATCAGTATTTATTAAGCGCCTGTTATTGTCAGGCACAGTACCAGGCATTGGTGGCCCTGACACTCCTAATCTTGAGAATTTGCCAAAGGTAGCAAAGATATGGCAGATAGTGAATTCTTCCCCTGATCTTGCTCCCATTGAGATGATCTCAATCATTTTGCTCTCCTTAACCATGAGCTTAAATATTGCTCCTGGTGTTGTTTGTTGACTCAGTCATATTGGAAAGGTGGGTCTTTGAACTACAATGAAATAGCCATCTGGTAAGTATTACATGTAAATAGCTGGGTTGTCATCTATAGGTTAAGAGCTTAGAAAGAGGGGCAGGTTGGGATGTCCTGTTACTAACGATAGTTCTTTTCTATACAAACAACTCTCTCTACTGGATTATCTGTGCCAAAATATTACCAAATAGCTTGGAAACAGGTTAGTGTTTTGCCCTTTAGGGATAAAAAGACCATGGAGTTGAATTTGGAAAGGAATCTTGGAAAATGTTTCAATAAAAATATATCATTCACATGCCCAAAAATTCAGCACTCCAGGGCTCCTGCTGGCAGAATCAGGTGAACTTTGAAATATATTATGACTTGATCTTGGATTCTTGCATATCTCAAGTAGGCTGAAAGTTATTTTTGTTTTATTGGCAATGACCTTTTATCAGAAATACCTAGCAGATATGCTTTAGATAGAAGCCAGTGGGCTTTGTGGTAATTTTCTATATATACAACTGCCTTTTTTCCCTTTCAATTTTATATAAAAACATAAATGGAGAGATTTCTCAGCATCATGTTGTGGAATCTACCCTATATGTTGGTTCATTTTTCCTTTGTCTTTCATACGTTGATTCATTTATTCGTTATAAAAATGTATGAGTGTTTACCAGGTGCAGGCATTGTTCTGGGACTAGAGATACAGTGGTAAGTAAGGCAGAATTTCAGCCTTCATAGTGCTTATGTTGTTTTGAACATAGGGTACCCATTTAGGAGACAGGAAGGGGTGGTTGTTAGGGTGGTTAGGAAAGACTTCTTTGAGGAGGTGCACTTGAATGATGAAAAGGAGTCATGCACAGGTCCAAGGGAAGAATAGGCCAGATGAAGGACCTGCTGATGTCGAAGCCCTAAGCTTGGAAGCAGCTTGTTGGAGGTAAGTAAGAAGGCTGGGGTGGCTGGAGTAGAGTGAGCAAGGAGGAAAGCAATAGGAGATGGGATGAGTTAGTTAAGGGACAGATCATGTGGTGCTTTGCAGGGGGCAAAGTTATTTCTTGGCGTTTCTTATGTTTCTGTGTTCTTATCCACTAGTTAAAGGCTGGCTCTAAATTTGGAAGACTTGGGGAAGCCCTTCTTTTCCAATAGTAGAGAGTTGATTCTATAAAGAAAGACGTAGATAGTTCCATTAGTAAGATAAGTAGAAGCTAGATTACTGGAATGGTTATTTGAGTTCTAGTCTCCATGATGCCATAACCAGCGTGGAACTTGGGCATACCATTACCTCTTCAGGTTTCAGTTTCCTTATCTACAACAAATATCTGAAGTAGAATATCTCTAACGTCTCTTCTATCACTAAAAATCAGTGGCTTTATTATACACAAATTTGATTTTGTGTTTTTTCCTCTGGCTTCTTTCAGAATTTTATCAGATCTGTTTGCAGTAACCAAGTCCAGTGGTTGTAATTTCACCCTTTTCCCTATTCTTTTGCTTCTGGAACAGACAGTAAAGTATTTGGGGGGGAAATGGCAGGAAGAAGTAAAACAAGTGGAATAAAAATGAGAGAACTTCATAACTTTGCACCTTGGATCCAGAGCTGGCCAGTGTGCCTAACAGTCACCATTTAGCACATTGCCCATTGACCTAAAAGAATTCCCTGTCACCAAATGAGTCAGCTGTAATGACTGAGACTTGTTCCCAGCCTAAGGATTTATGGTTAACCAAGAGCAGCCATTGTCTTTATTAAGGAGGATTATCCCAACAAAATTATGTTTTTAGAACCTGACGGTGTAATCATGTTGTTTGCATTGACTCTTCTAAAATCATATATTTTTTTTTTTATTTATCGGAAGTTCTGTATTTCAATAGTAACTAGAAAAATCTGCCAGTCTTCCTGCAATTCGGTCTAAATCATGAAGCTCTCTCATTGAAAAGTATGTCTAGAAGAAATTAGCAAAATCAAATAAATTAACTTGTCTCATTATCTTGTCAACACTACCTATTTTGAAAGACCACTATAAATCTTTATTTGCCCTTAGGATTAACTTTGAGTATTTCATGATTTGTTTTCTTTCTGCCAAGCCTAAAGGACTACAGGGCATACACTGACCCGAAGTTAAAGTAAAAATTAAAAAAAAAAAAAAAATGTGGCGTGGGGTAGGAAAGAAATTCTCTAAGACATGTTCACACTGGTCTGAAAAGTTCAATAAATTCATTTTGGAATATTTTCAGTTTTTGAAAGAGGAAAAATCTTCTGTTTTGTTCTTTTGTATTTACTTTGGCAGATTAACCTAAACTTCTGTCAGTCTTTTCATTGAGTACACAAGCCATTTAGTGTGACCTGGCATTTCTGAACGGATGGTTCAGTCACATCAGGCCATTTTTTCTTGTCAGCTACATCTCTTCCTAGGGATCTGACATAAAGACTGTTACTGTCAGTTGGTCACATAACTAGGCTTTGTTCTAGCCTCTTCATTCATGGGGAAACTGAATCCCGAAGTAAGATTCTTCGGCACAACTTTTCTTTACCCCCAAGTGAATGCTATGTCCAGACTCTCACACTGGAAGGAATACAAGATTGGGAAGCATCACTGTTAGTGGTCGTGTAGTAGTGAAAGTTCCTTTTCTCCATTTCTCAGCCAAGGATAATTAACTGCTTCTCCCTGACGGCAGACAAATCATTTTCTGTAAATCAGACAATCCTGTTTTCATTCCAGAATTGCTTACCAACAGTTCACTTGATTTTTCAAAAAGTGGGAGAGATTATGACCCCAAACTGTTTCAGGTTTGTACTGGAAACTTGTTAGGTCTTGTGAAGACTTAGGAGGGCGTCTCAAGAAGACATTCCTAGGATGAAGAATGTCAGAGCTGTTTTCCTTTAGGGATGGTAAAGTAGAGGCAGAGATAAAGGACTGTTGGACGTACTTCTTCTACAGGAGAGAACAAAGGATCAGAGATAAAGATTTTTGCATATAACTGGGACCAGAGTTACCAAGCCCTGTGAGTTGTTCCTTGTAAAAAGTGTTGAAGGCGGAGTGCACGTGAATTCTCCCAGGAGCCACTGCTCTTCCTCTTCCCATAAGCGGCCTGAGGTGATCTCTGAAACTGGTTCGCTATTCACTTGACCCTGAAAACCCGACAAAATCATGCAAAGCAAGAGGTTCAAATCTTTGTGTTCACTTTAAGAACACATAGGAAACTGCCTAGGCCATCAAGGGTATGCATATCCGAAAAGCCACCAAGTATCTGAAAATGTCACTTCGCAGAAGCAATGTGTGCCATTCTGATGCTACAATGGTGGAGTTGGTAGGTGTGCCCAGGCCAAACAGTGGGGCAGGACACAGGGTCGGTGGCCCAAAAAGAACTGCTGAATTTTTACTGCACATGCTTAAAAATGCAGAGAGTAATGCTGAACTTAAGGGTTTAGATGTAGATTCTCTGGTCATTGAGCACATCCAGGTGAACAAAGCCCCCAAAATGCGGCGTAGAACCTACAGGGCTCAAGGTCAGATTAACCCATATGTGAGCTCTCCCTGCCACATTGAGATGATCCTTACTGAAAAAGAGCAGATTGTTCCTAAACCAGAAGAGGAGGTTGCACAGAAGAAAAAGATATCCAGAAGAAACTGAAGAAACAAAAACTTATGACCCGGGAGTAAATTCTGCATAAAATACATGCAAATAAAAGTAAAAACAGAAAAAAAAAAAAAGTGTTGAAGGCAAGTACCTCAGAGTAGTTTCTGATTCTTTGATTGTTTTTCGGTTAAAATATACCCCAAACTCATCAAGTGTTTCTTGAAGGCTTGTGAGCTGGGAACAAACCCAGGGAATGAATTCCTTTAGGTCCGAGAGACTTGGATTTGAGGAATAAAGTTTAATTTCCTTACCTTGTGAGATACTCTTTGGTAATTCAGTAATGACACCATATAAAATTTGGAACAGCATCCAAAATGGGATTTTTTTTTTTTTTTAGCTCAATTACCAATATATATTCTTTTGGGCAAATAAGTGAAGCAATTGAAGTGGATTTAATAAATTAATGCATTAATGTCATTAAGTGATACCTGATATGCTAGAAATAGATGTACCCTTTATTTTTCAGGAGGCAAGCCATGGTCACAGGTCAGTGAATTATATTACATGGTATTCTTTCTTTGCCTTCACTGATTAGTTAAGCTTGGCTTTCATGGCCCATTGATATCTGGCTGCAGTCTACCTTTCCAATTTTATTTCTCTATATTCTTTTCTACATTTCCTCAGCTTCATGTGAATTAGGTGTTCCCCACACCTTCCCATGTTCCCTCTCCTGCTTTGATATTTCTCTTGAGGCTCTCCCTGCCTGTGTCCCCTTAATTCTTCCTGTTCTGCCCTGTTTACCCTCAGGACCCAGTGAAGTGACCCCCTCTCTCCTCCCATATATCTTTTTCATCCTTTAAACTGTGAATTTCTTGAGAACAAATTTTGTACCTACTTTGCATTTGAAGTCCTTACAGAGTGGCATTTCCCAAAAATACATTTCTGTGTTGTCTGTCTTCACAGTTTTTGCTGAGTTCATATACTACCTGTATTATTACCAGTATTTCTCTTTAAATTAAAAAAAAAAAACAAACTGGCTTTACCCTAACATCCTCAACGTGAAATTACGTTTTTAATACCCATGAAAATGAAGACATAAACTATATATAAAAATTTCTTCTTTCTTTTTTTTTTTTTAATTTGTTTTAATGTTTATCTTTGAGAGAGAGACAGAGACAGAGACAGAGTATGAGCAGGGGAGGGGCAGAGAGAGGGAGACGGAATCTGAAGCAGCCTCCAGGCTCTGAGCTCTAAGCACAGATCCTGATGTGGGGCTCAAACCCACGGAATGTGAGATCATGTCCTGAGCCAAAGTCGGACGCCCAACTGACTGAGCCACCCAGGCGCCCCCAAAAATTTCTTATTTCTTAACATTTCTTAGTTGTCACCATGCTTTGGGAAAGATTGATTTGCCAAGTGCCTTACACATACTAGCTAGCCATTTAGTATCTGCCGAATGAAAAAATGGCTGCACAAAGCATATGAATTAAGAACGTTTTCTCCCTGTTAGCTTAGTAACTTCACAGCTATTGACCTGGAGATAAAACAAGGAGAAGCCAGAAAAGACGCAGCAAGCCTTTAAGTGGAGCCATTCATTCCTACCTGTGAAGCAATTTGTGTTAGATATTACTAATTACTTCCTTATGTAATGCAAACTGCTGGGCCAGTGGGGCCTGTGGATAGCTGACTCCCTGCTGATTGAGTGAGCATCTTGTTTGAAACCCCAGAAACTGTGCAAGGGGACCCCCTCTCCACAATAGGTTCAGGAAGTAGCACTATACATGGAATGCATCTAGAGGAGAGGAACGTGATAAGTGTGCGCACATATCACATTGTTCTAATCAAATTTCTTAATGTTCTGTTCGAGGTAATTTGAGTTACAGATCTCTCCCTATCAATTTTTGTTTATGAATGCATTGTGTACTGCCAGTATAATTGAGTTCTGAAGATATTTTCTATGAATTCTGGCTAACGGAAATGATATATTTTCTTACCTTTTGAGGATGTTGTCAGGCTACTCAGGTGTACCACTTTGAGCTCCTTAAAATAATACATTACAGTACAATACAATACTAAAATGTTCTGTGTATTCAAGCTATAGTAACATAGTTAATAATTAACTGCAATAATGTTAATAAAACTTAAAGGCTTTTGTAAATCCCTGAAGAAATTTGTTTCTGAGTTGCTATACTTTATAGTTGCTGCTTGTATATAGTAAAGAAGTAATAAATTATAGTTCCTTATTTGCTTTTTAAACTATAGCATAGGGGTGCCTAGGTGGCTCAGTCAGTTGAGCATCCCACTCTTGCTTTTTCAGCTCAGGTCATGATCTCACAGAACTGTGATATCGAGCCCCGTGTTGGGCTCTATGCTGACAGTGGGGAGCCTGCTTGGGATTGTCTCTTTCCCTCTCTGTGCCCCTCTCCCACGTGTACATGTGATAGAGAAAGTGCAAGCAGAGGAGGGGCAGAGAGAGAGAGAGAGAATCCCAAGCAGGCTCCCAACTACCAGCACAGAGCCCAATGTGGGGCTTGAACCCACAAACTGAGATCATGACCCTAGCTGAAATCAAGAGTCAGACACTTAAACAACTGAGCCATAAGGTACCCCAAACATTAAAAACAAACAAACAAACAAACAAACAGACACCAAACTGTAGCATAGATTATTAGAGACCCTAGAACAGGTTGTTTTCTTATTTAGTGTTAAATGAGGTTTAGATTATTTTTTCTTAAATTTATAGAAAGGAATTAGTCCATGTAAGGTCAATATGGCGTGAAGTCTAAGGTTTTTATCAGAAAAACCTCTCCCCCTCCTTCTCCCCTCCACCCCCCCCCCCCCACCCTGCTCCCTCTTTCTCTGTCTTTTAAATCCAGGGTTGGGATCAACAGCTGTTCTAGCATGGGCAGGGTAACTTGATATAATGGTATACATTTTTACCCTGGTGTGCTCTCAGAGCAAATTTGAAATGGTTGTTTTGGAAAATGTGCTATGAATTTATCTCTAGACCTTCGCACCAGAGCAGTTAGTTCAGCCCAGCAAATCCCTGGCACTTGATGTGCATCTTTCATAACAGAACTTTGATGCTGTGACTTGATGCCTTGAAATCAGCACAACAAAATGGTGCTTGAAGAGCAGTGTTTACTTTGATCATTTTTCAACTTCTGTGCCCCAGCCTTTTCACGGAGTACAAATTGCTTTACCAGAGTTATGGGGCTGAAGCCCACGGACTGTTTTTGTAGTCTGGTTGCTGTGGTGATTCTTAGCCTTCCATGAAACTCCATCTCCAGGGAAACAGAAACCTTTGCAGCTGTCTCAACCTTTTGGTATCATATCTGGTAGAGGTCTTCACTGAGCTTGTTGCAGGCCGGAGAGTGGTCAATAAACAAATATGTGGAAATAGGGCATCTCATTCAGGACATGTTGTCTTATTTCCAAACAAGCAACTCCCTTATCCTTCTTGCAAATCATAGGGAACTTTGAAGTATCTCCAAGGCTGGCTGAAGCCAGAGTTTAGTAAGCCGTGGAGATGTTGGTCATGATAATGATATGAGTAAGAACTTAGGGAAGATGGTTGATGACATTATAGAGTTGCCAGGTGGGGAAGAAAGAGTGGTGGCAAAGGAAAAGCTTAATGGGGCTTGTGTGTGCTTGGAGAGGAGAAGTTGGTTTAGGAAGAGGGTTTGGGCTCAATCCAAGGATGCCAGCAGTTTGGTGTTTGCAGGACTGTGAGGAAGGCTATTTTGACCTTTCGTCTCAGTGGAGGGCAATATAGACAAGACCTTCTTCCCATAGGAACCAAGGGAATGGAAAAAAATAGCCATGATTTTAGAGGGTAGAAGTAATAGTAGCTACATTTAGAAGAGCACTTACTGTGTGCCAGTCACTGTTTTAAGTGCTTTCCACATATGGCGTGTTTAATCCTTTGACATCTGATGGAATAGGCACAGGTATTATCCCCACGTTATAGTCAATGAAACTGATGCCCATGGAGTCTTAACATGTTCAAGGTCCCAAGGCTGGTGAGTGGAGAACTGAGATTCCAAATGGCTCTGAGTCACTGCTATTAACACTAGGTCAAACTGCCTGTAATTTAGAAAGGAAAGCAGAGTGACCCAAAGGATCGAGTTCCAGGGGACATTGGCCAACTTGGAAGAAAACATAGATCTTGGAAGAGATTAAATAATGCCTTAAAGTGTGTTTATTGATTGTTCATTCATTCATTCATTCATTCATTCATTCATTCATCATTAAATACTTATGTAGGACCTACTAAATGCCAGGTATTAGACTAGACCCTGAGGTAATAAAAAGACAAGTCCCAAACCCTCCTCTTAGATGGTTGATATATGCAAAGTTGATGTAAAACAAGGCAGCAGGTGCTCTGTGCTGTAAGAGAAAGATCGTTTGGACGGAGGTCAGGAGCATTCACTGGGAAGAGCTTCCTTCTTCTGAGGGCACTGATAACAAGACAACTTCTTAAAGGACATGCCATTTTTTTCTGTGAGGTAAATAAACTTGATCCCGTATGAAAATGAAACTGCAATTTTTTTTTAATTGGAAATGGAAAGGAGATTTTATTTTTTAAATGTTTTTATTTTATTTTTGAAAACGAGCGAGCAAGAGAGAGAGATTGTGAACAGGAGAGGGGCAGAGAGAGAGGAAGACAGAGAATTTCAAGCAGGCTCTGCACTGTCAGTGCAGAGCCCAATGGGGGGCTTGAACTCCCGAACCTTCAGATCATGACCTGAGCTGAAATCAAGAGTCAGATACTTAACCAACTAAGCCACCCTGGTGCCCAGAACTATAATTAAATTATGTTAATACATACCGTTACCTCTTTCTAAACAGAACTTAGAGGTCTTATTTGCTGTGTTTGCATACAGCTTGTCCTTGAGAATTTCCAAACCACAGTAGAGCAGTACGTCTACTTTATATAAAGAGCTCTGGTAGGAGTGGGTTCCAGAGTAGTGAATGGAGAGCACTCCACAAGGGAAAGGGTTTGAGAAGGCTGAGGTAATCCATTGTTATAGGAGAAACTTTCCATGATGCCTCAGGTGATGACTGTGCAACGTTCCTAAAATCTGGTGAAGGCCTTTCTGTAGTACATAAATTCTTAACTATGGGCAAGCATATTAGTGCTTTAATTCATTTAAATTTTAACTCATTTCTTTCTCATAATAACTGTAAAAGGCTGGTACTGTTATCCTGGTTTTTATATAAACAAGGTCAGACGGGTAAGGAATGGAGCTGGGGTTCAACACAGGGAGTTTGATGCAAGTGTCCATCCTGTGCTGATTAGTCGTATTTCACTTTTTGGGTTCCATAGTAAGCCATAAATAATCAAAAGGCAGTCTTTCAGACACTAAGATGTTCTTAGAGTAGCTTGAGGCTGATATAAGATTCCCCCCTCCCCCATGAAATATCTGGTCATTAACTGTCCTAAGAGGGACGGCATCTACTTGGTACATCACCCACATTTTTTTTCTCAGTGCTTATTGGGAACCTCCCATGGTGAGTGGAAAATTAATAGGAGAAGAAACACAAATTATATAGTTTTGCTACTTGTTAGCCCAGGTTAAAAAGTTTGTTTGCTTAAGGAGGTGGTATCTGATGATGACTTTGACTTTATCAGGTTTCTCTCTTTTTTAAAAAAATTTTTTAATGTTACTTATTTTTGACAGAGACAGACAGAGACAGAGCGTGAGTGGGGGAGGGGTAGAGAGAGAGGGAGACGCAGAATGCAAAGTAGGCTCCAGACTCTGAGCTGTCAGTACAGAGCCCAATGCGGGGCTCGAACCCACAAACCGTGAGATCATGACCTGAGCCGAAGTCAGACACTAAACTGACTGAGCCACCCAGACGCCCCAGATTTCTCTATTCTAAAAACAAGGATATTTTAGAATATTATCCAACTGTAATGGTCTGAAAATTTTGAGTTTCATTATCTTTCTTTGAGAGAATAATAAAATTTTCTATCACATTGAGTTAACCATAACTTTGTAATAAGTATAAATTATCTAACTTCAACAGTTTTGTGTGATTGCACTGATTTCTTTTAAGGTTAGTGGGATTTAATTTAATAAATTTTGAAGAATAATGGCTTTTTCAAAGCTACTTCTAATTTTAGAGTCTGGGCCCTTAAGCAGGAGACAATAGGCTTCCACACACTCGCATATATACACCAAGACAGATGTGATCAGAACCTACCACAGTAGGATTCTGAACTCTTTATAACTCTCCTCACTTCCCTGACAGATTTGCTCTATCCTAGTATCATTTTCTTTTGAAATAATTACTATTGAGAAATACTCTTGAGGACTTTACAGTATTGCTTATTAACTATATGGATTTTATTTATTTATTTGTTTACTTATTTATTTATTTAAATTTTAAAAATTATTTTAGAGAGAATCTTAAGCAGGCTCCAGACTGGGTGTGGACACGGGTCTTGATCCTATGACCCTGGGATCATAACCTAAGCTGAAATCCAGAGTCGGGGACACTCAACCAACTGAGCCACGCAGGTGCACCTATGTGTATATGGATTTTTAAAAACAAACTTAAGCAAACTTCTTTAGGGAAGAAATGAAATAGGAAGTGGATAAAGCGATTCTGAAAGTCTCAAGCAAAGTATTCAATAATTAAATCACAGAATTCCTAGACTCTAGGGTCGGAAGGGGTCTTAGTGCTCATCCAGTCAGGCTTATACTTAGCTTGTGAATTTTGTTTCTAAAATATCTCTGACAAGTGGTCATGCAGCCCATCCAAGTAGTTCTGGACATTGGGAAGAGGGGAGAAACCAGAAGATCAATGATGTTGACAGATTTTGGCTGTTTGTTACATAGAAGTTTGGATTTGATTTGTCCTGTCTGCTTGTTGCCTCTCCTGACCCTTGACATCCTCTTCCCTCCCCCACACAGCCTGGACATATCGCGGTCTTGTGTTGTGTTACAAGCATCTTTTCGTGTGTCTGGCTTTCCTCTGGACTGTGAGGAAATTGGTGAAAGATAGGCTGTGTCCTACTCATCTTCTTTTGTCAATATTAATAGAAATAATTGTCATGGTGCCTGGCACATCATAGGGTGCCTAACTAATGCTGTTTGAATAAATGAAAAAAAATGCATAGGAAACACGTTCCCATCTGAAGATAGCTTAGTGTGTAACTTAGCCTTTACTGTCTTAGATGAAGGAAATCCTGAGGATTGATGGGACCTTTCAGCTCTTCTGAGATAAACTGAGTTCCTTGTATCACGTGACAGTCTTTCCAGGTGAGGTTTGAAACTGAAGAGTTAGTCTGCTTCATCCCATGTGTAAGTTCAAACCACATTTTTTTGGTGTGTGGTGAAAACATAGTAAAATGTTAGCCAAGGGCTACTATGTTAGCCCTTTTGGAGTGTATAGTTCAGTGGCATTTGTACATTCACAATGCAGTGCAACCATCACCACTGTCTCATTCCAGAACATTTTCTTCACTCCAAAAAGAAATACCAGAACAATTAGCAGTCACTTTTATTCTCCCCTATCCCTAGGTCCTAGTGATGACTAATCTGCTTTCTGTCTCGGGATTTGCCTGCTCTGGACCTTTCATATGAATATAATCATGCAACATGTGGTCTTTTGTGTCTGGCTTTTGCACTTCACATATGCTGTCAAAGTTCATCCGTGTTGTAGTATGTATCAGTATTTTATTCTTTTTATGCTAAGTAATATTCCATTGTATGGATATGTCACATTTGCTTGTTTTGAATCACATTTTTATGGCTGGGTAATATTCCGTTGTATGTGTGTGTATCACACCGTCTTGAGCCATAAAAAAAAAGATGTGATCTTGACATTTCAACAACATGGATGGGTCTAGAGGGTATCATGCTAAGTTAAATAAGTCACATTGAGGGAGACAACTGCCATATGATTTCACTCATATGTGGAGTCTAAAAAACAAAATAGATGAATAAATAAACAAAAAGCACAATCAGACCTGTAAATACAGAGAACAAACTGGAGGTTGCTGGCAGAACAGGGAGAGGGTGGGGGCTTGGCAAAATGGGTGAAAAGGAGTGGGAGATACAGGCTTCCAGTTATGGGATGAATAAGTCATGGAGATGAAATGTACAATATAGGGAACACAGTCAACGGTATTGATACAGCATTGTCTGATGACAGATGGTACACTTGCGATGAGCATAGCGTAACTATAGAGTTGTCAAGTCACTGTGTTGTACACTAATGTAACATTGTGTGTCAGGTATAATTTAAAAATTTTTAATCACACTTTTATAGAGAGATTTGTCATTATGATGAATCAAGTTTCTTATTCCTGCCCAAGCATCATGAATGGCAAGGAATCTTAATTATTCTTACAAAATCCTAGTAGTTTTGTAATATTTAAATTTATAATCCAGGTCTGAATATTTTGTAATGCACCCCCACCCCCCACCCCATGCTTCTACTTTTCCCATTTTGGCTCTACTTACTGCTCGTTAGAGAATGAGTCAGAAACAGAATGGTAGACTATGGTAGTTTTGCTGAAAATGAGAATTAGAACGCTAGCAGCTGTTGACTTAATAGGCGTTTGGGACTTGACTGAATTATGAAACAGAGCTTAAGTTGTTTGATCTTGGTATCTTTTAGGACCTTCCAGACTTTGGCCAGAATTGGAAAATTTCTTCAGAGGTATATTATGAAAAAGTAACCTGTACCTTCTGCATTTAAATGAGAAACTAAGCCTTTGTAAAACTTTGAAATTCTCTTTAAATACAGGTGCTGTTGCTGTACTTATAAACATGTAAAGCTTACATGTTTAATACGCTGAGTAAAGTTCAGAGATTAGAACCTTTTTTCCCTCATTCCCATAAATCTCATAAGAAATGAGATTATATATAAAAAGTTAAGACACTGTTAGTATTTTCATATGTGAAGGCAGAACTCTATATTTCTCGATGTCAAAAGGGGGAACAATTTTGGTTACTGTATTGAAAATGAATTGCTGTCATCCCTTTTTCTTTCTGTTTCTCTACACATTCACCAATTCCCAATAATATAAATTGGTTTATCAGGCCTTAAGTTTGCTGACTATGTGTATGGTTTTGACAGGATTACAGTATCTTTATTACTGGGAAATGAATGGCTGGATAGTATTAACTCTATAACTTGAAAATGGCTGGGTTAGAATTTGTACTTGTTTCATTCTGACATAAAATCCATTGCTAGTTGGTGCCATGGCACTCGGTGTTGATTTATCTGCAAATAAATGTTGACAGGACCATTCTTTTTCTTTTAAAATTTTTTTTTAACATTTATTTATTTTTGAGAGACAGAGAGAGACAGAGCATGGGGGGGGGCGGTGCAGAGAGAGAGAGAAGGAGAGACAGAATCTGAAGCAGGCTGCAGGCTGTGAGTAAGCTGTCAGCACAGAGCCTGATGCAGGGCTTGAACCCACAAACCGTAATATCATGACCTGAGCCGAAGTCGGATGCTCAACTGACTGAGCCACCCAGGCGCCCTTTGACAGGACCATTCTTGATCTAATTAAGAAACATTGTTTCTATGACTTAGGTCTTTTCCTTTTTCTTTTAGTTTTTATTTCCCTTTTTCCTTTAGGGTATTAATAAGTATTTGAAGACAGAGAGAAACTTCGGTAGATTTGTTTCCAGGTATCCTGATCTTTATTGTACCTTTAGCCCTTTCCAGTTAAAGCAAGTGTATTGAACTACTTTTAATGCTGTCTCAAGAAAATAAGAAATTTAAACCCTTCAATACTGGCTTTAGAAGATATTGTTCCATCTCAAACACTTAACTATAACATGCCAAATTCTGTATGCATATTTTGGCAACTTTCTGTTTACTTCTGTGATCACAAGTCTTACCCTGAAACTGCAGGACTCAAGGAAAATTGATTGTGTGGAGGAAAATAGGCAAAAGTACTGGACTCTAATGTAAATACTGCAAACTGAATTTGTTCTATTGTCAATTAGGCTTTTCTGACAGAGTTCACTGCCTGAATTAAAAGCATTTAAAATTCTGTGCCTCTGAAAGATAGTGGAACATTCAATCAAAGAAAATAATGTTGTTGTTGTTGTTGTTGTTGTTGTTGTTGTTTTTCAGGAAAAATGCTCCCAAAACACATAATGATAATATGTTCTCCCCACTTTGGCTTCTGGGTTATTTCTCTCTTTCTCAGGATAGACCATGTAACGTTGAAACTAAAGTTCCTTGAAAAACATTTCCACTTAAAATCATAACCTGGCTGGATGAGACCAGAACATCCTTAGGGGGCCGGTACTGTGAACTTCAGGAGTTGTTTTTGTTAGAGTTTTCAAAGGAAACCAGACTTTACAGAATTCCCAAGGCTTTTCTACCCTGACCAGAATTTAGTTTCCTTAGAGAGTAATTTGGTCTAATCCACATATCAACCAGGAGCCCCTGGAGTTCAAGGAATGATTGAGTCGCACCTCTGCTAATTCAGTGACTTGTAGAAATACAGAGGGTATATTTTTGCAGACTGTCAGAGCTTTGAAGTTCTCATGGCCCTGTCCACTTCCTGGTTTTGCAATTCTACATGTGGTCTGGGATACAGCTGATTCGCTCAGATGTGAAATGCAGCTAACGCCATTTTGAGTTCCACAGTGCATTTGTTCATGAGAATTACAGTGAGCATTACTAAAGCTTTTGTAGAGGAGATAGAGGAGGATTTACATCAAAGCAACTCACAACTTTAGCTGGCAGTGTAGACATCACAGTTCATAAAAATGCTTGTTGACCCATCCCTGTGGAGTTTCACTTACCTCCCAGCTTGTGCTTAGCTTCCCATCATCTTGCTCACAACTCATTGCCCTTCCTTTCTTCCTGATCTTTTCTTTTCCAGGAGCAAAATCATTCCTGCCTCTTACTCCTGTAGAGTAGGCTGCTGTCCTCTTCTTGGCCTCAAGGCCAACACTGAAGGTTAAGGTACAGTGGGAAAGTAGGGAGAAAAAAAGTGAAGGACAGTGGGAGATATTCACTCTACCCCTAGCGTTGCCACTCTCTGGCCATATGACTTTGGGAAAATTTTTTACCTCTCAGCACCAGCTTCTTCACCTTTAAAATGGAAATAATTAGATAATTAGACAGAATCTCTTCTGATGGCAAATCTTTACCCAGTAGAAGGCTTGTGGACCTGCCTGTGTCTTTCCTTGGAAAACAATGATGATGGCTGTCCCTATTCTCGCTGTTATTCATATTAACAACAGAAACACAAATGCAGTGTTTGAAGCCCATGCCTCAGCAATTACTCCTCTCCAGATTTCTCTTTTGTGCTGAAAAGGTGACATTGTATGCCCATTCACAGTTCTTTACCAGCTTCAGGTTAATGTACTGGTCTGGGGAAATCCAGGTGTTCTCCTTTTATAAAGCTTAACGCATCTTAAATCACTGCCTGAGCACCAGTGCATTTTGTGTTTTTTGCTATTACAAATTCACTAACTTTAACATGGTGATTAAGCAGCAATCTTTACTGAGATCTATGACTGCAGTTGGCAGGTGGAAATGATTAATTCAGCACTCAGATCATGTGAGAATTGGCTTCTTGCTATGCCTACTTTTTAAATTAACTCCCCTTGGTCACCTCAGTGATTCTCTTTATTATGTAGTTCAGTTCACCACAGTATTGACAAGCCGGCCATTCTGACATCTTATTATTATAGACGTATCATGTCAAAATACTGGTTTATTAAACAGTTAAGTAGCAAAAACAGTTCCAAGCCCATTATAAAAAGTAGAAGTTGAAAGGAAATACATTTGTGTAGTACATGTTATATGGCACTTTGGTTATAATAGTAGTGTTAAAAACAATAATAGTGTTTGGGATGGGTCTGTTTATTAAGTGTGACAAGGAATATAAAAAATAAAAGCAGGCTTTTTTTTCACATTAATCGATGTGCAAATATTGAGTTCCTTCAGTTTGTCTAGAATTGTACTTTCTGATGATTCTCGCACACTTCTTTGCCTAAATGAAAAGTGTTTAAAATTCTGTGCTGTACGAGAGGGTAGAACGTTTGGTCAAAGTTTCTTATCTTTGTTATTTATCCCTGAGAAGGAAAACCTGCTCCAAAGGCTTTTTCACATTTTATCTATTTGTATATTCATAACTGTTAAAGATAACAAAATAATTCCTGTGTGTTGTTTGCTTGTTTGTTTGCCTAGTGTGGTCCCCAGACATGGCATAAGTGCTGCTCTGCCTTGTGCTGTACACACAGCAGAGGATGATGATCAGGGTCACACACACAGCAGAGGATGATGATCAGGGTCACACAGCCTGGGCGTGACCTTGGAGTTCCTCCCAACATATATTCCCAGCAGCCACGGCCATTCGTTTTGGTAGCATGAGTTGGAATCTGCTTTTCTCAACTGTGTTTTAAAGTTCAAGTCAAACTTGATAGTGAAAGTTAACATTCCCTTTACTAGATTCACCCTCACCCCTTTTGGCCAGAAAACCATGACAGTATGACTCTGTAACCATTATTTGAAGCACATTTCATGAGTAACTTTTATTTATTCTTTCAGAAAAGTTGTTGACTGCTTGCTGGATGTTCAGCTCTGTGCTAGGCCCAAGCATGCAGAAATGAGTGTGACTCAGGTTCTGCCCTTGAAGAATGCCTTGAGGATTTCACAGTGTGTGTGTGTGTTGTGTGTGTGTGTGTGTGTGTGTGTGTGTGTGTGTGTAAATGACAAACATCTAAACAGATTATTGCAGTGCAACACGGAGGTAGTAACATGAGCATGGTCTGTGGGAGCACTGTTCCTCCAGCCTGTGTGCGGATAGGGAAGGATTTTACTGATTTTGAGCTGGACACACCTGTCTGACCAGGGGCTGGCAGGAAGATGCTGAAGGCCAGAATCGTAAAAGGCTATGGTGGGTTCATGACATACAGTAAGATATTCAGATGGCAGATACTTAATACTAAAGGATGATGGAAAAGTGCCAGTCCAGTGTTAGACTTGCCATCAGCAGTGGCCTGCTGAGGGTTCCCACAGCGCTTCTATCCCAGAGCATGCCCACATCCACGGTCCCCCCTTTCCCTGCCTCTCTTCCCCATAGTGACTGAGCTGCGGGCTACTCTGGGAAGGAAGGGCCAGGGTCTCTGGAATCCCCTTGCAACTCTCCCAGGACCCCTTTAGAGGGCCATGACCTGTAGTTTCAGAAATATTCTTCTGTTTATATCAGCTCTTGTCCCTCAACCCCCAACCCAAATTTAGTTCCGAGTATTTTTCCAGGGCATTCAAAATATAGAGCAGAGAGGGCAGGCTTATTTCTGCATCAGATTTCAGACTTTTATTTTAGTTTTTTTTCCCCCTGTTTTGTGGTCATAATAGATTATTTTCAGAAGCTCCCAGAGAATCCTGAATCCTGTCCTTGTTTTTAGGGGGAGGAATTAGTTTTGGAATTGAGTTGCTGTATCCCTCTCATCATGTTAAATGGTTTTAAAACAAAACCATTGGGAAAAAGAGCTCGCTATCATTTGCCATAGCAATGTGAAATCTCTGACCCTAGTGCTGAGAGAATGGCCAGCTGACTTCCTGGGTGAGGGTAGAGACACGAAAGGGGTCAAGATTCTTTGAATTCAGCACCAACTGATTAATGTTTTTCTAGAAATTCAGAGAAATGTGAAAATAATATAATAAGGAAAAATGTTTAAAGGTCCAAATCCACCCCTCCAAGAATATTTTAAGGGAATCTTTTTTTTAACTTGTTTTATTTTTTATTTTTTTAAATTTACATCCAAATTAGTTAGCATATAGTGCAACATTGATTTCAGGGGTAGGTTCCTTAGTGCCCTTACCCAATTAGCCCATCCCCCCTCCCACAACCCCTCCAGTAACCCTTAGTTTGTTCTCCATATTTATGAGTCTCTTCTGTTTTGTTTTTATATTATTTTTGTTTCCCTTCCTTAAGGGAATCTTTTTATACCAATTCCCAAATGGCAGAAGATAAGCGACGGCAAATAAAATATCAGCTGTAGGGGATCCTTAGACCAGAACATATTTTCAAACACCGCAGCAGCAACTAACTACTATTTCCCATTCACAGCAATTGGTTGCACATTTTGGATGCATCTGGGGTCAGATTTGAGCTCCTAAAAGTCCTATTGCCCAAATAGAAGTGAAATTTGAGTTCAGCTGTGGTACCGCAGCATCCTGAAATAGATTTGTGTCTCATTGTACGTCTGTGTAAATTATGGGTGCTATGAGACCCAGATTCAGGATGTTTTCAGTTACTACCAACAGTGTTGCTAAGTGGATGTCTCCTTACCTCTGAAGAGGGGATAGATGATGGCTATATACAGACCAAGGTGTGATTTTATGGGTCTTGGTTATAGACACACTGCTAGAGTTCTTTCCTTATCTATCTACTTGTAAACTGATTATTGGATCTTTCATTTCAGAGCATTTGGTCTGTTTTTAGAGAACAGGAGTCTCTCTGGTAGTGGTTTGGATGACTTCATTGTTTCATAGGTCCATAGGGACTGTTACAAGAATCAGAAATGTTGAAAAGGAACCTCACTGACACTTTAGCAAAATCGGACAGCTGTTAGACTCTCATATCAGTTGTTTTGCTGGCTTTCCTTATGTTTGTTTTAAAAACCCCATGAGTGGCGGGGAGGGTGTCTAACAGGAAAATTTTGAAGTCACTATGATAGAACTACCTTGCATCTCTGCTGTGAACCCTTAGAAATTCAAAACAATTTTCATATGGCATCTTTCCATAAAGAGAGTAGAGATTTTTTCTTTCCTGTAAGTACATAATTCATTTCCATGAAGTGATTTACAAAGTTTGAGACAATATATAGTTTTTGCTTATAAGAGATCATTTTGGGGGGTACCTGTGTAGCTCAGTCGGTTAAGTGTCCAACTCCTGGTTTCAGCTTAGGTCATGATCTCACAGTTTTGTGAGTTCGAGCCTCATGTCAGACTCTACACTGGCAGCTCAGAGCCTGCTTGGGATCCTCTCTCCCTCTCTCTGCCCCTCCCCCACTCACACTGTCTCTGTCTCTCTCAAAAGAAATAAATAAACTTAAAAAAAAGAAGATAATTTTTGGAAAACAAAATTGTCATTGTTTTCTGGTCATAACGTGGACAAGGACAGTTTTCCTAAGTGAGAGATACGAAGTTTGTCTTTCCACTTGGGGGCTTTATGCTCCTTGGAGTTGGCCTTGATTTTGGTCAAAATTGTATTCAGATTCCCCAGGAAAGTACTCAGAAAAGATTTACTTTGCATTTCTTTATAAAATAGGAGAAATACATTAATTACATCTGGTAGTTAAAGTGCACAGATAACCTCAGTAGACCTAGTATAAATAGATGCCATAGAACAGATCAGCGTTCTCTTAGCTCAGAACCAGTGAGCTTTTATTCATTTAGGGGAGATCAGCAATGTATAAGGGACAATGTCTACATATGGGATGTGACAGATTAGACTTACTTGCATTTTCTCACACTGTGAGGAAGACTGAATTGCAGCACTGTTGAGACAAACATGGTTAGAGCAGAAACTCTTGGACAAGACTTTATGGACCACTTTGTGGTCAAAGTATGGTTTTAAGAGGTCACTGAATCCCCAGAAACTGCATGTACAAGTGTTTTATTTCTGAATTGTCATCTAGTAAGTTCGTTCTCTGAGAGGATGACATGTTAAAACCACAGGTATAATCTCTAGTTTAAATACATGGAGTCATTTTGTTTCTGTTTCTGCCTTTAGAATGTTCCTACTCTTCTACAGGGGACTCCTTAACCTGGCTTAATGGGTACTTAACCTGGAATTCATGGGCCCTGTAGTGAATGTGTTTTCTCTGACATTGCTTGCAAAATGTAGTGCGCATATGGGTTTTTCTGTGTGTGGTGCATCTTGCATTAAGTTCTCAAATGCTTTATTACTGCCGAAGATGAACACAGAAGCCACCTATTTACAGACTAGTCATTGTTCCCTCATTTGGGATGCATCCCCTTTAGTCCCATTGGCCTTCACAGCCACATGGCCCCTAGGTTTAATTTGTTATTTCTTATGAAGACCATGGACTAAGTGGTGACTCTTACTTTCATGTAGACTTAACATAGGATTGAGAGTCAACCCTTAGAACTACTGTTTGGATTGCCAAGCTGGAAATCATTGGATACGCACTTGTATCATTTCTCCACAGCTGTTTCTTTGCTGCCATCTGCCTCAGCTCTGGTCATGAGACCATGATCATGGGGCACTAATTTACCCAAGAAAACCTTTAGCAGAACGTTCTTATCCTTGTAACTGTAGTCTATCCTAAGTTACAATTGGTTCTGAAGAGGATTTTGTTTTTTCCTTGGCTTTTTTTTTTTTTTTCCAGCCTGAGAGAAAGTAGGCACCTTAGCCAGGAATTCTTTCAGAGATATTCCGAGTATGTTCTCCCCACCGTTCGGAGAGCTTTTATACCTTCATTCTTTTGTTGGTTGTTTTTGGTTGTCCTCTGTATTCCCTTCAGCAAGATTTATTCCAGTAGAAGAAGGTTGTTGAGGGATTAGGTGAGTGGGTGCTTGGGGGACTCTTTGTTCATGCCAAATGATCTTTTAAAAAAAGTATTGAGTATTTTTCTTTTAATTTCCCAATCATAGTGTGAATTCTTCTTTGCCAGATGGTTTTTGGGGCTTTGCCTGGGTCCTGTGTGCCAGAGTCGGGGATTCATCTTGGCCAGACGCTGCCACATATTGAAGAGGGAGCCGTTTCCAGGAAAGCTCAGAGCTGTGGCTCCTAGAAATCTTTCCTTGATTGTGTGAGCCAGGCCTCGACACTTTTGACCATCTGGAAGATTTTGGACCCCAGCACCAATATCTGTCTCATACACATTTTTCTTTTCATTTCCTAAGTTTTTTTTTTTTAATTCTTGTTCATTTGAGATATATATTTATTGCAATTTTATCTACACACTTCAAGAGTGGTATGCCTGAGGGCTGCAAAGAAAATTAACAGAAAAAGAGTTGACATCCCTCTGTGGATACCCATGGCTATTCTTCGTGCCATGATGGTGCTCAATAAACAGTTTGGAAGGAATAAATCTGGAAACTTATTACTGACACATACTGTTCATGACAGAGTGTTTCTTAGCAATTTTTCAGGTACTCTTGTACAAGTAATGACTTCATCTCTCCTTTCTTCACTTTCCAAAGTATATGCTTTCTGTAGTGTGCATCTCTCTGTTAATACTACAGTTTGAATCTTTGCCCCAAGCCTGTCTTGTTTACAGTGGCCATTGATCTGTTTATTTCTAGATGCGGACAGCTATGTGAAATGCTGTGAGGTAGAGTTTGTACAACCAAGAAATGTGTTATTATGCTGTAGCTGTACTCAACATCACTTTTCATTAGTGTTCTGCTTTTAGTAGTTTGCATATGCCAAATGTAAAGATGATCCTAGCTGTGTTGCAGAAACAGGTCATGATAGTATTGCTTGTGTTCTGAAATTTTTCTATAAATTAGCTAGCTACGTCCCTTTGAACCTATCAATATATTCAGCTTTTTTCACCTTTTAGGTAACATAAATTTATAAATTTGCTGTAGTAAATCAATCCTTTAAATAACTGTCTATCCTCTGTTTCAGCACAGTATTATAGTAAGACATATCTTTGCCTACTGAGTGTTTGCAGTCTGTTTCAGAGATTAAGACACACGCTCAACGGTTAATGAATAGAGATGGTATTACACACCAGAGTGTAAATTATTAATAGAATAAAGTACTTCCATGGCATTGGAAATTAGAGAATTAAATATCCAGTTGGTACTCACCGAGTACCAACCCTGTGCTAAGCTAAGGCATGGGTACTGAAAGTAAAGTTCGAAGTTGTATTATCAGTGACCCGAGAGGCTGTTGTGATAAGCGACATTGGTGTCAAAGGCAGTTCCTACAATAAAAGGCAGAGATATGTTGAGATCAAAGTGGGCCAGCAGCCACTGGAAGACGTAAAATAGTCCAGCTTTGAGTGCTCTATCCTTAATGGCTGTATAGACTCAGATCATAGATCTGGCCATTTAATGCTCATAAGGATTATGGCTGAGATGTTCCGTTATTCCCAGTGTATTACTCAGTCTCTGTCTTGCCAGCTAAAGTCATTTTTCGTGCTTTCCCTCTCATCACTTTCTGGTGCTCTTGGGTGAGTTCAGCTTGTTAAAATATGTGCTTCTTGGGTCTTGCTTCACCCCTCTGTACAGAAAGCCAATATGAGACATGCTTCTCTGAAAGCATCTGTTCAGTATTTCTTTATTCACCCTTTTGCTTCTCTGTGTTCATGTTGACCTATCTTGGCTGGTATGCTCCGGGAGGATGTTGAACCCACTGTTTCCAGCTGTCCTCATAGGTGCTTTTTGATGATGTTAATGATGATAGTGATAACCTATAATAGTCCTTGATCCACTATCAAAAGTGGTCACAGCTTTCTTATCCAGGCTCATGGTTTTCTTCGCTGTTTTGTTTTTGTTTTTGTTTTGGACCAGGTCTGCATACAGTCAGTTTTTATTCTGTGTGTTCTCTATACTTCATTTTTTTTTTGGAAAGCCCCCTTAGGCTAATAGCTGGGTTGATGAAAACTCCCCTTGGCAGCCCCTTTCCTGCAGCTTTCAGCACTTTTTTTGGCAGAACTCACTTCACTTTTTAGAGGTTGGAGTTCACCTGGAAGAGAAGAAAGTCCTTTCTCTAGTGATCCACAGGGATGATCCCAAGACATTCTGTAATCCCAGTTTTTAGCTTAATCATTTGACTTGAAGGATAAAGCAGTCTTGAGGGAGGGTAACTTTTGCTCTGTCTTTGCTAACTTTGGGGGGGAAAAAGTGTTCTGATTATTTGTGTTCCCCTATTACTGGGAGCTGAAACATGTTTTAGTTGCGATTAGTGTGGGTTGCCATTTTTGTAGTAAAAATTGGTCAAATACTGGCAGCAGCATCTAGTTCAACCTAGTATGTCTTATCCATAGAATCTAAACTACCTTATAGCTTTTTTTTAATGGTGAGCTGTGGAAAATTATTCTGGATGCTGTGCTATGTGATTTTAATGGAAAGTCAGTGTTAAGATTTCTCTTTCTGTTGCTTCCTAGGTCACTCTGCACCTAAATCCCATCTCCTCGGTCCACATTCACCACAAGCCTATTGTGTTTGTGCTCAACTCCCCACAGCCCCTGGTCTGGCATCTGAAGACAGAGAGGCTGGCAGTTGGGGTCTCCAGACTTTTCTTGGTAAGTATTTGAAACCTTCCCAAAGTGTCCTTAGCATAAGGATATAATGACACTAAAACTTTGCAAGCGTTTTTAAAAGGCTTATTTCATTGAAATAATACCAGAGTCCACAGTGTATTAAATTGGAAGAATGCTCTTAGTGGTATTTGGGCAGTGTAGGTAAGCAGTCACGGAAAACAAACACCGCACGTGTGTGTCTGACTGTGGATGGAGGATCTGGTCTAGTTTCCATGTTAGAGCAGGACCTGCAGTCATACTCTGTGTGGCCTGGGCTTTGGTCTCCACTCTGAGACTCCTCTGGTGGCATCAGGAGCAATGTAAACATTGTAAACAGCCACTAGGTGTGTGGTCTCTGACTGCAAAATAAATACACACAAACCCATTCTGTTTGTATATAACACAGGCCTACTTTCTGATACGAGGATCTGTTTGTTGAGAGAGTGACACAGCCAGTTCCAAAATGAAAACATTTGTATTTTATAAAAAAGCTGGAACCCAGCTCTTGTGGAAAGATCCAAATATTACCTACTATTTGTAAATCATGTCCTTTTGAGTTTGCCAGAACATTCAAGTTTGCTGGTTGTGGAGAAATTGATGGGTTGTTTGGATGGAATTTTTGGGGTATGATATCATGTCTGATGATGTGCAACACTGCCCTTCACAGTGATAACTCACATTGTCTACTGCTAGGGCTCCATGCTGATGTCCTTAATTGCAGAACCTTAGGCTTTTAAGCCTCATCGCCTCAAAGCATCCAAAACAAAAAGAGACCTCAGTTAATAGTCTTTTTCTTGTATAATGAGCATATCTGTACTTACATTTGAAGAATACACTTAAAAACTCAAAGGTACCTGTTGAATAAAGTAGGAATCCATAATCAGTACAGTTAATAAGTAGATAAATAAATGAGTAAAGAGGGATAAGGGACAGCTCTTCATTATAGTCAGATGCCAATCAATGATATAGAAGGATAATGGAGTTAGAAATTCCTGGTTTTGCAATCATCATAGTAAAAGTTTATTGGGCAGGAGTCATCAGTAGAAGCTAAATGTAGCAGAAGTGGAGGGAGTTTGAGGAACTGTATATTTTATTTAAATTACCCAAATTACTTACTAATACCAAAAGAAGAAACAATAACTATATATAGTGGAGATACCCTACAGCACCTTAACCAAATCTTCAAAATCAACATCACCAGTATGGTGCACATGGACATTGTGTGCCTTTAAATGTGATAACCTGCATCATTTATCTTATATTCTAGCCAAACATGCACATAACCTGGATCTGGTCATGATGAAGCATCAGGCAAAACCAAATTGAGTGACATTCTATCAAACCCAGATAGGACTTACACAAGAAGCTCTTACCCCAGACTGGCTCCTTCATACTCATAATCATTGTCAATCTCTTGTAACTAAAGGTATTTGTGATAGTAAGTAATGGCCATGATCATAAAGTCTTATGTGCATTTAGCCCTTAGAGTGCTGAGCTATATTGTGCAATACTGTAAACAGTAGCTATAGGTGAGCTATTTAAATTTAAAATAACTAGGGGCGCCTGGGTGGCTCAGGTGGTTAAGCATCTGCACTGACAGTGCAGAGCCTCCCTGGGATTCTCTCTGCCCCTGCCCCACTTGTTTTTGTTCCCTCCCTCCCTCCCTCCCTCCCTCCCTCCCTCCCTCCCTCCCTCTCAAAATAAATAAACTTAAAAAATAAAACTTTTTTAAAACTTAAAAAAAAACTTAAATTAACTAAAATTACAAATACAGTTCCTGAGGCATACGAACCACATTTCAGGTGCTTAGTAGCTACATGAAGCTACCACACTGGGCAGGTTATGGACAGGTTATGAGTAAATGCTTTGCCCACCCGGCTTTGAATCCAAATAGTAACTCAAGGCAAATTATTTTATTTCTTTAAGCCTGATTTTCCTCACTTATAATAAAGGAAAATTAATAGTCCCAGCATCATGGGGTTGTTATCTTGATTAAAAGAGATTACATGTAGCATGTTTAATACAGTGCCTGACCCCGTTCATAGATATTACCTGTTGTTGTTGTGGCTATTTATTAATAGTCTTAGTAAAGAACACTTGGAAAAGATGTTGAATTTCTATTTTTATTTGTTTATTTAGAGAGAGAGAGAGAGGAAAAGAGCACACACAGCGGGATAGGGGAAGAGGGAGAGGGAGAGAGAGAATCCCAAGCAGGCTGCACACCCAGCACTGAGTCTGACGCTGCACTTGATCTCAACCATGAGATCATGACTTGAGCTGAAATCAAGGGTCAGATTAACTGAGCCCCTCGTTTTATATATAATATGTATATATATTATAAAATATAATTTATATTTCTAATTATAAATGTCTAGCTTGGCTTGTCCAAGATTAAAAGGCGTTCCTATTTCTCTGGGCTACAGGTCCAGATGAAAAGTGAGGGCTACATATATCATAGTTGTACTGGTCACTTTCTGGATTCTTCATGAACCTACCCCTCAATGGGTTATAATGGAAAGTATCTTACTCCTAGCTATTACTTATTTGCTTTAATTTTAAGATCTATAAGAACTGCATCTTGGCCATCAGTTTAAAATGCACTAACAGTTAAAAAAAGAGACAGTTTTAGTTAAACAACTTAACATCATCCCTCTTTGGAGTCGATCCCATGTAAGGAGATTGCAGATCAAGTGATGAACCTAAAATTACCAACACAGGGGAGATAGCATTGGGAGAAGCCAAGGATTTACATTCTGGGACACTTGAACTCTACTTTATTATCCAGCAGGCTTTCTTTAGGTAAAATGGTTTTCTCCCATCTGTACATGTCTTCAAGGCCTGGAAAAGCTAGTAGAACATGTGTTGCTCATTCATTTTCTCAGGTCCATGGAGGAGGTATACAAGCTCTCTCACAAGCCAGGTAGCTCTCCCTGACAGTGTGTGAGGTAAAGAGGGTAAAGGCAAGCTCTTCTTTTACTCTGTGTTGCTGGAAAGGAATTTCAGGGTCTGTGCATCCACTGGACAGCCATTGCAGCAGAGGGGTCTACTGCTGGATGACAGACCCACCAAGGATGAGGTCTGTTGATCCATGTATAATAGCTAAGAGTTCAAATTTAGAAACAAGACCGTTACATTATTTTACAAACACTTGAGAAGGCCTGTGGGACTTTCAGACACTGGGACTTAGCCGTTTCCATCACTGTCTCCTCCCAGGTTACCCAAAGAGCTCCGAGTTGTAGAGGAGAGAGGCCGTCTCTTGATTCTTTGTCTAAGATGTGTATTAATGTAGTGCCTGCATTACTGTCTTAAAGCTATCTTTACTTTCCAGGTAAAGTTACAGCACTACACAGTTCTGTTTTTTGATTTTTGTCTTAGTTTTTATTTATTTTTTTAAGCAGGGTGGTGAGAAGAGATGAAGCAATGATATCTACTCATCTGTTCAAGATGACGTTTTAATTTAACTTGACATGTCTGCATTTATTATAGATGCCCAAATTTAAAAGGGAAACATTTCATAATTAGTTAGTAGGAACTTGTGTTGCTCTGAATGTCTCAGCCACCATGAGAATGACTAAAAATATTATACTTTAATACCGTCTGATGAAGGTGTCTGGCTTTTTTTCTGTCAAATCATTCCAGCCCTCCTTATGATTTCACAGTGCAGGCAAGAAGGAGCGTGTCAGGCAGGGGGAAAATGGGATTGAGTTTCCTCTGCGAATGTAGTTCCTTTATCTGGTTGTTCTGGTTATGTAGGAAACGGAATGAAGGGTGATTGTGTCATTGTCAAGCAGTGAGTCTTTGAGTATGAGTCTCACACATGTGTATATGGATGTGCACACGCACATGCATGATGGAGTTGTCACAGCTGTATAGATTTTCTTCTGTAAGGTGTCTGGATGGCCCAGAGAATATTGAGTAGGTTAGAGCTGTCCCTCAGTGCAATTAGAAATAAGAATAATCCTAACCCCTCAGTCTGTCATGTTGAAACTACAAAGAAAAATCTCTTAGAAGGATTTTTATTTTTGCAATTATTTCCACATAGAAGAAGAAGCATAGTTCAGTGGGGCAATAAATATCTGAACTTCCAACCTGAGTTTGCTTAAAAAAAAAAATCATAACAATACTAGTTTTTGTTAAGAAACATGATGCAATTTGAATAGACATTTCACCAAAGAAAAAACACAAATGGCTAATAGGCACGTGAAAAGATGTTCAATATCATTAGTCATTAGGAAAATGCAAATTTAAAATCACAATGAGATGCCACTTCACGCCCACTAGGATGGGTCTAATAAAAAAGGCAGATAATGACAAGTGTTATTGAGGATTTAGGGAAATTGGAACCCTCATAAATTGCCGACAGTAAAGTAAAATGCTGCTTTGGAAGACAATTGGGCAAAACCTAGGTGTACAGAAAAAAAATCACCCACAAATGTTCTCAGCAGCATTATTCTTAACAACCAAAAAGTAGTAGAAACAGCCCAAATATCCATCAACTGATGGAGGGGCTAAAAAAAATGTAGATCCAGGGTGCCTGGGTGGCTCAGTCAGTTGAATGTCTGACTTTGGCTCAGGTCGTGATCTCACAGTTTGTGAGTTCAAGCGCTGCATTGTGCTTGGAGGCTTCTTGGGATTCTCCCTGTCTCCCTCTGTCTCTGCCCCTCTTGTAGTGGGGAGGGGAAGAGAGAGAATCCCAAGCAGGCTCGGTGCTGTCAGTGCAGAGCCTGACGTGGGGCTCGATCTCACAAACCCTAAGATCATGACCTGATCTGAAGTCAAGAGTCAAACACTTAACCACCTGAGCCACCCAGGAGCCCCTAATCTTGTTTTATCCTATTCTAAACCTGAGTGCGCTCTCATGCAAGGTCTACAGACTCAGACCCTTGGGATAAGCAGAAAATCTCAAGATGACACATAAAATGTCTAATCCAGGGGCCTTACACAGCCTTTTAATGTCAGGCTTAGTTGCTTTGCATGCTTATAAGGAAGAAAGGTATCTAAGATAAGGAAACCTCGAAAAATAAGCAGCAACTTCTTCCAATTTCACTTGTTCATGGGATTACTGTGCTGCAACTTATATTTTCCATCCATTGACATTAAAAAAGGAAAGAAATGTGTGTATACATGTATATGTTTGAGTGGAGGTGTAGAGTGGGAGGGGATATTGGTTTCTAAGATAAGGTTTCCAGAGTTAAGAGAGATACAGGATGCCCATTAAGTTTGAATTTCAAATAAACAACAAATACTTTTTTTTTAGTATGCCCACATGATACTTGGGGCATATTCATATTAAAAAATTATTCATTGTTTAACCAAAACTCAAATTTAATTAGCTATTCTGTATTTTATCTCACAGCTGTACTCAGAGGTAATTCGGGTTTTTCTTTCTGGTTAACAGCCTGGCCTGAGTACCTGGGTACCAGGAGGCCTGAGCACTAAGTGGCTCTGTCACTAACTAGTTCTGTATTATTGGGCAAAATCACTTACTTGGGCCTCAGTTTCCTCATCTCTAAAGTAAGGAGGTGGTAGTAGCCAGTCTCTGAAATTCCTCTCAGCTTTTAAACTCTCTGACTCGTTGATAATATGAATGTTAGATATTACATCCCAATTTAATTGGAAACAGAAAATGGTAATCTGAACATTGCCTCTTCAGCAAATCCAAGTAAATATCAGGGCAGGGCAGTTGGAAAAAAAAAATGAGAGAAACCAAACGCAATGCTATTGGCTTTGGAATAAAAACAAATCAAAATTTAATCCTAATGAAAAATGTAAATTAATACCAGTTACAGGCTTAATATTTAAAATCTAGTTTTGTGTGTCTGAGAAGAAGGGAGGGGTAGGTGAAGAGGCAGGTGTTGCCAAAATCTGGTTTATTCCTTTTACTTGCACTTGGGGGGGGGGGTGGGGTGGAAAGGTCTAAATTTTTGGGCCTCTGCCACCAAACCACAGGCAGTTCTCTGGTCCGCACTGCAGTTTGGATGACTGACAAGGCTCAGTGAAAAACAAGTGCTATTTGTTTTCCTGTGCCCAGTATTTAACTGGAAATCAGAAGGCAAAATTTCCAATCAGTTGTTAAATAGCCCCAGATGTGTGCTTAGCTCCACTCTAGGAAGGGACGTGCACAGCCTAAACCACAGCGCATGTCCAGGCCTTCCTTTTCTTAACTCCAAGTGATGTGTAACTGAGAGTTGTAGTATCCAAAAATGCCCTTTGAATAACTCAGGCATTCAAGTTTGGTTGTGAAGAAGGGAACTTAAAAAAAAAAAAAAAAAAAAAAAAAAGGAAAATCCCTGTATTCTCCACTATGTTGCATTTAAAAATCTGGAAATGATTTTTTTTTTTTTTCCTAAATTCCTCCTTTCCCTTGCTTGGCACTTCTCCCCACGCTTAGAAAAACATTAGATTAGCATACCTGCTATGACGGTTTCTGTATCCGCTTGTTCATTCATCCAACAACCAGTTTTGAGTGCCTACAGGATGCTGGGGACTGTGCTAGGTATGGAGGGTTCCAGAGAGAAATGGAATGGACTGCCTGCCTTCCAGGAGCTACCCATTACATAGGAGAGATGGTTAAGAGATTGGGAATTGCATTTCAAAATTTTAAAAATGTTTTGTTTTGTTTTTTTTTAATTTTTTTTTTCAACGTTTATTTATTTTTGGGACAGAGAGAGACAGAGCATGAACGGGGGAGGGGCAGAGAGAGAGGGAGACACAGAATCGGAAACAGGCTCCAGGCTCTGAGCCATCAGCCCAGAGCCCGATGCGGGGCTCGAACTCCCGGACCGCGAGATCGTGACCTGGCTGAAGTCAGACGCTTAACCGACTGCGCCACCCAGGCGCCCCTGTTTTTATTTATTTTTGAAAGAGGGAGAGCATGAGCAGGGGAGGGCAGAGAGAGAGGGAGACACAGAAGCTGAAGCAGGCTCCCGTCTCTGAGCTGTCAGCTCAGAGCCCGATGTGGGGCTTGAACCCATGAACCACGAGATCTGACTTGAGCCAAAGTTGAACGCCTGATAGATTGAGCCACCCAGACACCCCAGGAGTTGCATTTCAGTGTAAAATGTACCATTGTTGGAGGAGCACCTGGGTGGCTTGGTTAAGCTTCTGACTTCGGCTCAGGTCATGATCTCACAGTTCTTGAGTTCTAGCCCCACGTCGGGCTCTGTGATCACAGTTGAGCCTAGAGCGTGCTTTGGATTCTCCCTCTCTCTGCCCATCCCCTGCTCTGTCTCTCTGTCTCTCTGTCTCTCTCTCAAAAAGAAACATTAAAAAAAAAATTAAAAAAAAAAAAAGAAGTACCATTGTTGGATCCTGAAAATTGGAGAAAATGAGAATTCTCTTCTTCCAAATGCAATGAAGGCAGCTCCCTCTGTGAGGCTGATGGAGGAGCAGTGTGGGTTGGGGTTGCGGACACAAGAATAGGTTTTTGCTCAACCAGGAATGTCACTCCTGTGTACTAGGAGTGTATAGACTAGGGGTCTAGATATACCATTTTGGATTTTCCAGTTAGGCTTTCCCCTAAACAAATTCTCTCTCAAAGACAGATTAAATAACTAAACATTTCAAGATTGGTTCTTCTTCTTTTTAAAAAATGTCTCTTGTGGAATGACTCACTGTGCCCTTTGGGATATTCCGAGTGGTTGTGTACCATGCATTTTTGTTCCAGAGGCTGCTTATCTGTTGGTTTTGTGGCTTGTCCATAAGAGCCCTAATTGTAAGGGGCTTGATCCTCTCATGAACTAGGGTCAGTCAACTACCATATTTCCTAGGAATGAGTTTCTGGCCCATTTGTGGTCAAGAGAGCTCTTCCTAAATGTCACTGTGGCAATTAGAGCATTGGAATGAGTCCAGTTTCAGTTGGTAATCCTGGTCCAGAAAGAGTTTTTTGGAAGACTTCCTAGGATTATCTTAACTTGCTGGGTTAAGGCTTGGGAATGTTGCCAGTGAGTGGCCCCTTGGCCTTGTGAGGTTTGCCTGGGTGTATTCTTCCTGCTCGAGACATCCTGTCCTGGAGGGTTCACGCAAGCGTAGACTTTTCCTGGCTCCACTGGACTTTCTGTGTCATGTCTGTGTGCAGGCCTGGGCTCCAGCTCTGTGAAGGCTTTGCTTTCACTCAACAAATTGAGGTTAAATAAACTCTATTTTACCAAGGAGAGAAGACAGGTTTCTTCGTGTAGAGTCCCATTCCTTCCTTTAAGGCTTTGCTGTCTAAGGCTACTCTGGCAACCTGATGGATCTGCCCTTCCCAAGCTTTGGGCAATTGTATCAAACATCATATGTCTGGTGCCCTTGGTTAATGTGGTAGGCAGCTTGCAAGGGGCTGTTTGGTAGAAAAAGTGAGTGTTTTGTTAAGGGAGGTTGCAGAATGTTTTTTCGTGTAATAGGAGGGGGAGAAACTTATCTCCTGGGAGATTCTGGTGAGGCCAGCTTGAAAGCTTGTGGCTGTGCCATGGTCCTCTCACTGCAGACAGTGAGGCCCTTGGTAAGCATTCCCCACAGGTGACCTGCAGTCCCCATCTCTAATGGAGACTGCATGATGGCCTGACTCCTTTCTGGGGATGGAGTCATTGGACTTATTTGAGGCAGCCCAGCACTGACACTCTAAACCTCCATCATCCAAACCCCTAGCTTGGAAGCGGATTTCTGCAGAGGAGGAAGGGGTCCCTTTAGCCTTTCTTGTTTCTTTGTCCAAGGTAGAATTTATATCCCGAGAACAGTTTTTGCCCTTGGTTTTTGCCTTTGGTGCTAATACCCTATCCTCAGATGGCCTCTTAATGCCACCAGGCCAGGGAGTCCTCCTTACTCTCCTGCCTTGTCCTGTTTCGGTGGCGAATGACACAACTGTGATCTTGGGACCCAGGGTATACCTGAAAGTCAGGGTATATAGCCATCTGCCACCTCTGTCAAAAGCCCACAAAAGCTCATTTGATCTCTAGCCATTCTGTGTTTATGACATAGTCTGTTCTGGAGATTCTATAGTTTCTGGCTGATACAGGCTGCTGGGTGATGTTCAGAGTTACTGTTTGGAGCCAGCACTGCTCCAGCCCTTGAAAACAGGGTTCATATATCCTTTTCTGGAAGTTCAGACAAGAAGGCTACAGTCCAGGCATAGTGAGGAATGAATTATGGCCTGTCAACCTTATGATCTGTCAGACAACCCTTGTGGCCCATTGTGAGGCTATGTATACATGTATGTGTACATTTGACAAACACTTAGTGCATGAGCCATGTGCTAGGCACTCTTCCAAGTACTTCACATATATTACCTTATTTAACCTTCATAACAAGCCTGTAAAGTAGATACAATTATTATCCTCATTTTAACATGAGGAAATCGTTTCCACAAAGGGAGATTAAGTTAATTTGTGCCTGATCGCGCAGCTAGTAAATAAATAGCATCTGTAACCCATGTATAGTGCTTAGAATAGTGCCAGGCACATAGTAAGTGCTTGATAAATGTTAGCAATAATAATAAGTATTTTTTAATGATAAGGATTAGTAGTTTGGGTTAGCTTTTCCCCTACTTTCTCCCTTTTATCTCCTATCTTGGACTTTGATCCGGGGTTTGAATGGGAGCAAATCGGTGTAGCCAGGGATATTGGAATTTAACTGTCCACTGTCATCTGGCCCAGGGCTTTCCTTTTGCAGAGGGAAGGTATTTAGGTTGAATGATTTCCCCTGAGATGTAGATGCAGGACATTGCCCTGATCACAACCAACTACATATAACAATAGTTTTCCTAGATACAGTGTGAAGCTTTTGAACTAGTGTCAGCCATTGCCCTCCCACTGACTGGAGGTTAGTCATTGAGGCTGCCACCTTAAAAATAGCATTCCAAAAGTGATTAACCCCCCTCAACCCCCTGGTGTTTTGAGCTGTTTTTTTCTCCAGTTGTTTTCCCCTTTGCTTAGAGCCCCTGCCATCATCCCTCAGTCACTATCTGTAGCAAAGAAGGTAGCTGGATGGCCTCCTGAGGGACGTACATAATCTAAGTGCCCTTTACTTTTCAGAAAGGTAAATGGAGACCTCACTGGGGACAGTCACACCACTTGATTCAAGGGTGTGACTTTGATGTCCTCTGTAACCCTGGTCTCCAGCCTGGAACCACTAATGACTGTCCCAGCGACAAGGGCTTCAGAATTGAACCTGAAGAGCCAAATCAGGGTATCGCTCACCAGATCCAGTGAGGAGCTGGCGTGAAATTGCCTCTCTGGTTTCATTTCAGCAGAGTGTGTTGTGAATGGCTTGCTGCAGTACTGGGATCTAGGTAATGCCAGTATTTCAGTTGGGTGTGGGTGTTAAAATTGCTTCTTGATCCTTTTTCCAACAACATTGTCCCCCAGGCTCCTCTGGTTAGCTTGTCTCTGAATCAGCTTTACCAGAATACCCTGCATAGCCCTCTGTCTTTCACCCTCTAGGATCATTTATTTCTTCATCCAGGGTGGCCTGGAAAATGGAGGTAAGTGTAGAAACATGGCCTGCCTTTGGTTGAGAGCTAATGTTAGGAAGGTCAAGAGGGCTCCAGCCATTCTTGGGGCTGAAGGCCCTACCTCCATCATGCACCCCTGAAGGAAATATCCTTTAGAACCTTTTTTTCCTAAACTGTTCTTAGGTCTGGGGTTGCTAGGCCAGAATATGCAGCTCCATTTCTCTTCAAGCCTTCATCAGCCATTCACAGAAGCTGTAATAGTCAGTGGTTATCCAAAGAAAGAGAACCAGTAGGGGATATATATAAAGAGATTTCTTGCAAGGAATTGGTTTATGCCGTGTGGAGACAGACAAGGCATGGCAGAAATCTGCAGATTGGTGATCAGGAAGGAGGGCTGGAACTCTCCAGCCTGAGTGGAAGCTGCTGTCCACAGGTGGGATTTCTTCTCAGGGAAGCCTCAGCCCTGCTCTTAAATCCTTCAACTGATTGAATCAGGCCCACCCAGATTATCTAAGATAATTGCCCTTATTTATTTATCTGATTATGGCTGTGAATCACACTTACAAAATACCTTCACAGCAACATCTAGATTAGAGTTTGATTGAATAATAGGATATAATAGGAATAATAATAGCCAAGCCAAGTTGACATATAAAACTGACCATCACAGGGAGCATTTATATCTTAAATTTATACACCCTGATAATTCTTGCCAACCTAGGTCTACCATAGTTTCTCTTCAAATGATTTCAGGTCCTTTGGCAGCTTTTGTTGTTTACTATACCCAATCTTTCTTCTTCCCAACAAGTAATTACTTTGTTCCCATAACAGTCATCACTATTTCTGTCTGCCCCTTCCATTTCCATTTTCTCTCCCCTACTTTTTCCAGCTGAACTCCTTAGACTGCTGGGGAAGGGGGAGAAAGAGAAGGAAATAACCAAATGGAACGGGGGAATCTCTATGCAAACATCAGGAAAGGACATAGTCCCCTGCTTTGCCTTACTGCTTTCCCTTTTCACTCTCTTAAAAGCCTGGATTTGTATTGCATAGTTTTTGGAGTCTAATAGACATTTTAATTCTGCACTTGTCCTTTGCTAAAGCTATGCAATCTGGGGCTTTATGTAACCTCTCAGAGCACTAGTATCTTCAGTTGTCCCATGTGAAGATTCAGAATCTATGAAACGTTCACTTAGTAAGTGATCAGCAAGAACCTTCATGGCTATTCTCTCCCAGTGTTCTGTTGATAGGAGGCTAAGGTGGGGCTCTGTCTACCCAGATCTACTGATTTCTTGAGTTCAGTAGTTGACCACTCCATGGTAGTGGAGTAGAAACAGCTCTCTAATGGGAAAGAAAGCCTCTGGTTCTGTTGTCAGCCTGCTTTCTACCAGCTGTGTGCCTCGGGCCGATCCTGTAGCTTCTCTGAGCGTTAATTTCCTTGTCTGTAAAATAGAACTTAGATTATCTATTTGATGAAGAGGAACACTATAAAGAGAATTCTTGGAACCTATTAGGAGCCAAGCACTTACAAAGTTCAGTTTGTGCTCTTGAACCTGGGTTGGCAGATTGGATATAACTTAAAAGAAAAATAAAAGAATCTTCCCTAGCTAGGGATTCCCAGAAGCATGTTTGGAGGGCAAAAACAGATAGAGGATCATGGCAAGTGATGATAATGATGTCAACATTTTGTTTTTTCCTGGAAAAATACCCTTTAGATGACAAGTACGCTTTAAATTTTGAATCACGCTCATCCTAAAATCCTGCTAACACTGGCAGATGAGAAAGGTAAGTTTAGGAATCTGGAGAGCTCATTTTGTAAGACCATCAAGGGTCCCTCTGTGACCTGGGACTCTACTTTGGAAAACTCTACATTGTAAAGCAGCTCATGCTTCATTAATTTGGTAACCTGTGTGGACTGAGTCTGTCTTTCAGATGCAGTGACATATTTTGCTTCCCTTTGTATATTCACATATACTATCGTTTCTGTAACATTTCCACGGGAGATTAGAGGATTGCTTTTGTAGTGGCTTACATTCAAGTTTGTGCGTGTTTATAGTGACAGGGCTGCATCTCAGAGCTTTGTTCTTGGCATGTGTAAACATGTTGGGTGTTAAGAACAGAGGGCTGTTTCAATCCTTTAGTTCTCTATATTCCATTTCAGCAAAAATAAAAATTAAAAGCAGAGGGTGACCATCATGAATGTTTTGAGAAAAAGTGTTGAATATTAGTTTTAAGTCATTTTAAAGGAAGAAGGTAATCTGGTTTTAGATACAAAATTAAAATCACCCAAGATTTTTAAATGGTTGCATGGATTTGTGTTTCTTGAATGCACGATTGGCAGATGCCATAATCACATGGCTCATGCATATGTAGCATTACAAATTAAGACTGTAGGTTCATGGGCATGGAAGTTATTATTTCTTTAAAACAAACTTAAAAAAAAGCATTGAGTCATGATATATGGTTAATAGAAAACATGTTTCAGATCATATTTCACCTCACGTGGCTTTGGAGGAAATAGGCAAGCACAGCCCTCCCAGGAATTGGGTAGGAAAAACGTGTGATTTTCCTCTTTCAGAATGTAGGGTTTAGTCCTCATTTGGGAGGTAAATATTTCAGTACTGTTCCAGTACTTTATGTTAGTTTGTTTTTACTGGATGGACTTTGTGCACAAAATACACCAAAGCATCATCTCAATGCCTTTCTGTGTGGGCACTGTTAGATGAACTCTAGGACCCATCTGCCATCAATACTATTTATATAAAAACCTAAATTCAAGAGAAATTCCTATTCTACTTTACGTCTTTTTTCCCCCTTGAATGGAAGGAACTAGCAAATACTTGACACCACAGGTGTTTTGGAAATGTCGATGTGTTTTTCTTTGCTTTTTTTGTTTTCCTTGTTATGCTCTATTTTCCCAATCAGGCAACTCCAAAAAGAGATTTGTCTGCACAGGAGTCAGGGAAAAGGAATAGCAATGGTAAAAGTTACGGACAGGGCAAGATAGAAGAGGGAGAGGAGCTGATCCTGATTGTCCACAGGCTGCACTTTCATCAATGCCAAAGTCATGTAAATGTGTGAAGCTGGGTGTGTGAGCAGAGCAGCCCCACGGAGCTTTGTAACCTGAATAGCAGGCGCTCACCAGCCACAGCTCAAGCTCCAAATGGACCACAGCTGAGCTATAGGGCGTGTGTATGTGATTCCTGGAACAAATTTTCCTCTGCGATGTCAGCAGGCTTTTCTTCATCTTTGGGGAGCTGTGTCTCCTCTGATTTCACAAGGCCCACTTCTTTCTTTTCAGATGTGCAAGAAGATGACTCTATCCATGACTTGGCTTTACTCTCTCGTCTTGTTTTTTTTTTTTTTTTTTCTTTTTTCTACCACTGCAGAGGAGAAGATTCATACTTGATCACCATGCTGCAATCCTGTTCCTGTTTGCTTCACAAAGATTATTTGAAATTTAAATAATATTTGTATCTATGGCCTACAGCAATGATCCTCAACTATGCATTGGAATCATGGGGCGGTGGGAGGAAGGTTATAATGCAGTTTCCTGGACCCCACATTCCCACCCATCCTGGAATCTCCAGGATGATTATACTGGTCTAAGGATCACACTTTGTGAAGCATTGGATTTGAGATGGCTTCTTGACATTAATTTATGTTCTGAGACCAGATCAAGAAGCAGATGGATAGATGGATATTATCAGTGTTTCCTTACAATCATATTGGAGGAGGTCCTGGAGTAATACTGTCGAATAGAAATAAAATGTGAACCACAGAGGGAATTTAAAATCTTTTGTTAGTACATTTAAAAGGGAAAGGAAAGGCACCTGGATGGCTCAGTCACTTAAGTGTCTGACTCTTGATTTCAGCTCAGGTCATGATCTCAGGTTCGTGAGATCGAGCCCCAAGTCTGGCTGTACACGGACAGCATGGAGCCCGCTTGGGATTCTCTCTCTCTCCGTCTCTCTCTCTCTGCCCCTCCCCCGCACATGCTCATTCTCTCCCCCTCTCTCTTACTCCCTCTGTCTCTCCCTTTCAAATAAATAAACATAAAAATATATTGTTAAAAAGTAAGGGAAATAAGTGAAATTATTTGTAATGGCATATGTAATTTAACACAGTATATCTACATAATAGCATTTAACATAATCAATAAAAAATTGTTGAGGTTTCTTTAATCTTGTACTATATGACACAGTACAAAATCTAGTATGTATTTTACACTTGCAACACAGGTCAGTTTGTTTAGCAATATTTCAAGTGTTCAATGGAGTGTGGCTACTGTATTGGACAGCTATAGAGCAGGTACAGTGTGCTCTGAGCCATTGGCAGACACGTGACTGATGGAAGTGCTCGTTCTCATTTCTCCACTACTTCCGTATGTGAGTGACCTCAGAGTCCTTCTTAGCACAGAACTTTAGGCAGGTACTACCAGTTGATTGGACCTCAAGATTCATTCATTCACTAAATACTTCTTGAATATCTTTTCTAAATACAGCACTATTTTAGGTGCATCACGTATACCCATGAACAAAGCAAAGATCCCAGCCTCTGAAGGAGCTTACATTCTGGTAGGAGGAGATGGACAATAAACATAATAAATAAGTAAATTATATGGTAGTTTAGAAGGTGACTTTCCAAGAACATGGAAAGCAGGTTTGGGGGTGTATCAGGATTGCTAGAGTGGGGGCTGCTGGGTAGTTGGATTGTAATTTTTAATTGGCCCCATGAGAAGATAACATGTGACTGGGTGAGCAGAAACTTCAGATGAGACTTCTTTTTTTTTTTTTAATGTTTATTTATTTTCATGAGACAGAGCATGAGTAGGGGAGGAGCAGAAAGAGAGGGAGACATAGAATCCAAAGCAGGCTCCAGGCTCTGAGCTGTCAGCATAGAGCCCAATGCGGGGCTTGAACTCACAAACCACGAGTCATGACCTTAGCCAAAGTCAGATGCTTAACCAACTGAGCCACCCAGGTGCCCCTAGATGGGACTTCCTTATCAGGACTGTTCATCAGGGAACATTCTTCGTAAGGTGAGGGCAGTGGGGAGGGGATAGAGGAAGGGGAGGGGAAGGGCATAGGATGAGTGAATCCTTATAGTATGGTACTACCTTCTCTCTCCCCCCTCACCGAAGACCAAACTAACTCGGGGGAGGCCCACAGGGATACTGTGATGCAACCACCAGGCCTCTGAGTCAGCTGATGTGCTGAGTTAAGTGCTAAAACAGAGAGCCTCAGTTCCAGGAAAATGGTGACTGCACCCATCGGCCAGGATTTGTTCACCTCACTAGAACTTGGGAGATAAATCTTGAGGCTTCCATGGATCTGCTTAGGACTTTAAGAGTTAAAGTTTAAATGCAGGTGTGGAAACAAAAAGGGCTGGTTGCCTCTTTGCTTTTTTCTTGCTCTTTTGGACAAGGTTGTTGAATCTGATCCAGAAAAAATAATAAACTTGGCTCTTGTTGCCTAGCCGTAAGTTCTTGTAATAAAACTCCCAGCACTGGCAGATAGAGTAATGTTCTGCTCTTTAAAAAAAAAATCTGGTAGCATAACCAGAATCTACAATACAAATGTCGTGCATGGTTTAAGTAGGGAAGAGCATTCAGGAGGTGGCTCAGTGTGCATCTCAGTAGCCTGGGGTTTGTTGGGCAGTACAGTGCTTCACGTTTGCCCCTTCTGGCCAAGGATCAGGATTCTTAAAGCTCTATGCTCCGTTCATTCCCACAGGGAGATGTTTGTCATGTCAGGGAATGTCAGAGGATTGGGTTTTAATTAGCAAGCAGGAGGAAAGTTCGCTGAATTCAAGGGAGGACATGGAATGATGTAAGAATGTGTTTTTAGGTGGAGGTATTGGGTGAAAAGGCAAATCATGGGCTTTAAATGTTGGCTGAAAGAGCATTTCCACAGGCAGTGAGAGAAGTAAGGAGTTTGGGTTACAGGAATGAAGAAACTATGGCATATCCTTTCCTGTAAGTAACAGAACCGATTCTCATTCAGCAAGCAATTATGGAGTCCCTGCTTTGTGCCAAGCTCCATGCCACGCAAGCCCCGGAGATTTAGAATGAGCAAGGTGCTTGATTGACTCTTGAGCTGTTTTTCTTTATCAGTTTTGCTGATAAAGAGTCACATTTCATGTGAGAGAGGGGCTCGACTAGAGGTCTGACAAGGCACCTGCGCGCTGCTCCACCCTGAAGACAGAAGGGGAGTCTGGGAGGCTTCACAGAGAAGGTGGTTCTGTGGAAGTTCAAGGAGAGTTACCAGATGAGGAAGGCTGGAAAGAGCAGTCCAGGTGGGAGGGACCTGGATGTAACAAGACTCAGGAGCCTCAAGTAGCAGGATGTGTTCTGCCACCAAGCGATTCCATATGGTGAGTACATGGGGGAGTGGTAGCCAGTGGGGCAGGCAGAGGCCCTTTCTGGTCATATGCCATTTAAGATGCTTAGATACTGTCCTGCATCATCATGAGTTTACTCTTTAGAAAGATCTCCCAGCAAGGAGGAGTGGTGGAAGGAGACCAGATTGGAAGATAGGGGGTTACTCTAGTGGTTGAGATGCAGGTGTCTTGAGATACAGGGCCAGAAATGGGGTGGCGGCATGGCAAGAACCCACCAATAAGGTGGAGTAAAAGAAAATACCTGCCATTTTATCCAAATATAAAATCCTTGCTCTTAACATTTTTTAAAACATTTCCATATTCACTCATAGTTATTTTCCTTGAAGTGGTGATTGTAGCCCCTCCTTGTATTAGAAAAATATTGTTTCTTGCTCTTCTCTTTATGTCTGTGTTCTTCCACAGACTGTAACCCAATCCAGACTCAAATAAGGATACCATACCATGAAGATCAAGTAGGAGACTAGAGTGCCAGATGGTAGAGGGGATGACAGTGATAGATCATGTGTTTATTTCAGCAGGGTTCTTAACAGGTTCTAGCATGATGCCCTTACAGACCAGGTGAGGACAGTTCTATGGGGTTACTTTGTAGTTGATGAACAACCTGGGACCCCAGCATGTGCTGTTTAGCATCTTTGGGTCAGCATGGGAGTATACCTGTAAGTCACAGACCTTAGCCTGGTCTTATTCCACTGCTCAAGTATTTAGATGAATGTATAGAAGGCACGCATGTGAAATTCAGTGATATTGACAGCTAACAGAATAAGGATTTTCTTAAATGTTTGTTTATTTATTTTGAGAGAGAGAGAGAGAGAGTGCAAGCATGAGCGGGGAAGGGACAGAGAGAGGGAAAGCGAGGACCCCAAGCAGCCTCCATGCTCAGCACAGAGCCCGATGTGTCACCTGATCCCACCACCGTGAGGTCATGACCTGAGCCGAAATCAAGAGTCAGACGCTTAACCAACTGAGCCACCCAGGCGCCCCCAGAATAAGGATTTTTATGTGTCCGACACAGATTTGATATATGGGTCTAAGGAATAAATATAAGACTTTGTGTTTCTATGAAAGAATTACTGCTATAAGGGAAGGATGGAAAGAACCTCAACCCGGTAAAATGAGCCCTGGGGATTTAGGTGCCACCATCTCCACCACCACCTCCCCGGCGTGAGATGCCGCTCTTTCTCCCTGAGGTTATTGCAGAAGCCTACTATTGGTCTCCTGCTCTTTCCGCTCTTCAATCTAGACTGGCCACAGCAGCCAGAGGTAAAAATTTTTTAGATGTTTTCGTGAACTCTCAGTGGTGTCCCATCTCACCTGGACTAAACACCATAGTCCTTAGTGGCAGTCTGCCAGGTCAGATTGGACCTTCTCAGCTCTGTGACCTCTCTGACCTTTTCATCTACCTGTCCCTCCCGCTCCATCCCGGTGCTCCAGCCACACCGGCCCCGCCTCTCTCCCTTCTGCTTGCCAGACCTTTACATGCGCTGCTGTTTCAACCACAGATGCTTTTCCTTCTGACCTCCGCAGGGCTTTATGCTGTGACTTTCTCAGCTGGACTTTCCCCATGACATTTAAGCCTTCGCTTCTCTCAGTTTATTTTGCTCCATAGCGCCTCTTGGGATACTACATATTTCGCTTATTTATTGTGCTCCTCTGGCTTCCTTAACAGACTGTAAGCTCCACAAGGCCGAGGAGTTTCATCTGTCACCTTTCTGTGCGATTACCCCAGCACCTCCAACACAGTGCCCGGCACAGATGAGGGAGGTGCTCAAGAAATATTTGGCAGGTGTATGTTTGAAGTATAAATTAATGAATATGAGATAACAGCAGAGTTCAGCTGATAGAAAACCTAATGTGATTCTGGGCTGCATGCAGTGTCCACATATATGTAGAAAAAGATTTATTGTAAGGAATTGCCTCCTGTGATTATGGAGGCTGGCAAGTCCAGAATCTGCAAAGTCCATGCCCCGATTTGAATCCGAAGGCCAACAGGCTGCTGTAGAACCTGGAAGAGCTTATTCCGGGGGTGGGGTCAGGCCTTCAACTGATTGGATGAAGCCCACACACCTTAGGAAGGACAGTCTGTTTTACTTAGTCTACTGATTTAAATGTTAATCTCATCCACAAACACCCTCACAGAAATACTCAGAATTATGTTTGACCAAATTACTGGGCACCCTATAGCCCAGGCAAGTTGGCACATAATTAACCATTACGGTGCATTTGTCAGACCACACCCCAAACCCCAAGTCTTGTCCTGAGCACCACATTTCAGAGACTATGCTGGTGAAGAACTGATAACCACAGTATCTGAGGAGGAGGTGAGGGGGCTGGAAATAGTGCTCTGAAGAAGTAGAGTCAGGATTGGAGTCAACTGACATCTTCAGATGCTTGAAGGCTTATCTCGTGGAGGAAGGAGGAAGGAATTCTTCCTCTGGGAGGCATAGCTCAGACACATGGGTAGAAGGCAAATCTTACAGATAGAACAGAAATCTGCCTCGGGAGCTGATGAGGTCTTCTTTCTGGCACGGTTAGCACAGAGGCTCACTATGACCAGGAGTCCGAAGTCTCCTGTTTGGTCTTGCTCCCGTGCCGATCCTCTGACCTTGTGTGTGCCATTTAGCTTCTCTGAGGTTTCTTCCTCTCCACTGTGGAAATCCTAGTAACGTAGCTCATAGGTCATCCTGAGGATCAGATGGAAATAACAACACCTTCTAAAACTCGGTGGGGGTTGGGGCCGACTTTTGTCGGCGTGCAACTTTGTCAGAGCCAGGAGAACTGGTGATCAGGAGGAGTGCTGACTAACCCCGTGCCGCAGCAGAAAATTTCCACTGACCTGCAGTCAGGGACATTTCACTGCCTCTGGCAGCTTGGCTTTCTTCTTATTGGAATGTGCCTGAGGAGCGGCAGTTAACTCCTTTTCCAAATTCCTCAGCTGTGAGTGAACGAACCTTGCTGCTGGCCCCCGGAGAAGACAGACTGGAGCAGGGTTGGTGGTACATGGAGGGATCAGCCAGGAGTTGCCCCTTCTTGAAGAATCAGCCATGCCCTAGTATCGCTTTTCTGTTACTTTCGGATGCATTTGGGAGTTGCTCCTTATTTCTCTCTTACACTGTATACCCCACCTTCTACTCCGAAGAAATGTACTCTAGGTACATGGTGTTTAAAACTCAAGTGCTTTATTTTATGGCTGTAACATGAATGAGGACAAAAGGAGCGGAACATCCAGGGATACTTGCCGAAACATTCAGAACTGTGCTGGCAGAGGGACAAAGGCCTTTGCACTGTTGTAGGTTTTTTGGTGACAGGCTTGATAAAAATGACTTTTTAGCACAAGTGGTTTTCAGTGAAAAGAAGATTTTACTACAGTGCCTCAGTCGTAAAAATCAGATAAACACTGAAGTTCAGTGTTGGTGAGTAGCTAAGTCTCAGAGGGTTTATACATATGTTGGCATGGTTATTGTTTGGCAGGTAAATGGTTCAGGAACTTTTTCTTCTGCAGGCATTGTTCAAAACAAGGTTAAAACTGGACAGTCCCCACTGATTTCGTTTATATGTAACTGGCATCAGGACATGTTTTGCAAATGTCATTAGCGTTCTTCGCAGCACTTCGTGGTACCTGATACATAGTAGGTGTGCATGAGGTGATAACTATTGTTAGAGGCCATGGTTTATGTCCAGCTTAGTAATGATTAGTTTTGGGCTTCCTAAACCAGGAAGCTTCTCTTATTCTTTATTAAGTACCTAACGGCCCAAATTCTAGCATAGAGATGACTGTCAACTTGAGGATTCAATCTGGGGATCCAGTAGACGTTTGAATGTTAGCAACATTCAGTCAGACCAGGATCTCTCAGGTGCAGTACTGTCGACATTTTGGGTCATCTTTGTCACGGGGGCTGCCCTGTGCACTGTAGAACATTTAGCAGTATCCCTGGCCTCTTTGCCAGATGCCAGTAGCTCTTCCCTCCCAGTTGTGACAATCAAAAATATTTCCAGATGTTGCCGAAAGTCCTCTGGGGGACAGAATCACCCCAGTTAAGAACCACTGGTAGAGAGGAAGCTGCAAGGTGCCCATGCTGCCCCTGACCCATAATAGTGCTTTTAAAATTACGGATCACTCAGTCCCAATTAAGGAAGGGCTTCTCAACCAGGGCTGACCTTTGGAATCACTCAGGGAGCTTTAAAATGATCTGAGGTCTGGGTCCCATCCCAAAGGTTCTCATTGGTCTTGGGTGTGGCCTGGACCTCATAATATTTAGAAGCTCTTAGATGCTTCTGCTTTTCAGCCAAGAGTGAGACCACAGCATTAGTAGGTCATGGAATCAATTTGGCGAAGAACATCTTTGCTAGCATTTAAATATACACAGTAGTGCCTGGTGATCTGAAAGTTTTGCTTTCCATGGTTTTAGTTACTGTTGATCAGTCGCAGTCTGGACGCAGATGCTCCTCTTCTGATGAATTGTCAGAAGGTCCGTAGTAGCCTAACACTGTGTCACTGTGCCTACGTCCTTCATGTCGCTTCATCTGCTCACGTAGGCATTTTATCATCTGACATTGCAAGAAGGGTGAATACAGTACAGTAAAATGTTTTGAGAAAGGGAGGCCACATTTATTTGCAACATATTGTTTTAATTGCTCTATTTTATTACTAGCTATTATTGTTAATCTCTTACTGTGCCTAATTGATAAGTTAAACTTTACAATAGGTAGTTATGTATAGGAAAAAACATGGTGTACATAGGGTTCACTGCTGTCTGTGGTTTCAGGCATCCACTGGGGGGGGTCTTGGGAGATATGCCTCAAAGATAAGGGGGGACTACTGTACCTGTGTATAATTGAATAGAAAATAACAGTGCCTAGCACATAGTTGGGGTACATACTATGTTGTTTGTGCATTAAGGTTGCAAACATCACTGTAAGCAATAGAACCCTAAGCAAAACCCCTGCCCTCAGACTGCTTTTAGTCTGGTTATTTGTAACCCCCTTCAGAAACTCCTTTGCTCTTTGTTAATGAGAAATAGTTAATGTGAAATTTAATACATTTATAGCAGTGTGGCTTGGGAATTTGTGAACCTTGTTGCTGACAGTTTGAGGTTTCACCCTGACATTCATAAAATCAGTTACTTTTATAAATGCTAGCCAATTAAGATGACATGTGCATATTTTCACCAGCGACTAAATTTGATTGCAGTGCAGCAGCAAGATGATAATTTTCCTCCTTTGTATGTGTTAATTATATATACCATGATGTGCTAGGTCAGCGATTGTCTAGATGCATCCAGCAGGAATGTGGTGCTTGCATAAATCATCCTGAAAGTTTTATTAGGATCAGTCTAACAGCCTCTTGACTTCATTATCTGTGGGTGTTTGGGGGTCTCACAAAATAAACTGTAACATACATTCATCTCACTTCTAGGCAGCAGTGCGATGTTGTAGAAGACTGACAGCCTCCAGCCATTCTCTTTATCTCATTGCCCAGGACAACACAAACCAGTGTCTCTGGGATGGTGGCTGTCAGTAGAGGCCGCAGTTATGGAAGACCTGGACATCAGGTTTACTTGCTAACTGGACTTTGGATTGCTTGCCCTGATCTTGAAGCCCATGACAAGCCCGTGATCACACTCCCTAGTTTCCGCTAGGCTAGAAACTCTTTACTTGAAAGGCTGGCCTTCAACTGAGATATCAGGAAAAATAGCAGTGATCATTCTTGTGATAACTCACAATGCACTCTGCAGTCTTTTATCACAGAGTTCTTTACAAATTCTAATGGCACAATCCTGCGTCACTGGTTTCTTAAAAATACCAGTAGTTCTTTGCGTCACTGCTAGCTTTGTTGTTTCCCAGGAGAAGTAGCCTTGGGACTGTTTCTTGAATCAGCTGCTGAAAAAAGACCCACCTGTATAACAAAGAGAAGAGGTTGGATTGACAAATACCCATTGTCTGATAAATGCTTTCTCTCATTATGATTCAGCTCCAGGTGACTATACCATATTAAACATGTACATTGTTCTATTTCCTCTAGGTGTCTCAGGGTTCCATGGTCCAATTTTCATCAGGAAACTTCTCCTTGTCAGCAAAAACAGAAGAAAAGAGATTCCCTTATAGAAACGACCGTCTGCTAAGTTGGGCTCGAAAGGAGTACGGAGCAGTCACTTCATTCACTGAACTCAAGATAGCAAGAAACATTTACGTTAAAGTGGGGGAAGGTAAATTTTACGTGGTTTCAGTTAATGACTGATTTATGACAGTCACTTGTTTTCTTTTCAGAGACCAGGTGGTTAGGGCAAGGAATCCTAGAATTACAGAATGTTGTAGCTGGCAGGGACCTGAGAGATCACCAGGCCTGCTCCCCTCACATTCCTTCCTTCCCTTTTTTTTTTTTTCTTTTTTCCCTGAGGAAACAGGCCTGGTAATGGCCAAGCAGGATGTTGGGAGTAGCATGGTTGAGAGAGGAGAGGAGGCTGTGGTGCAGGGTTTAGAAGACGTCCACACACAGAAATCGGAAGTGAATGAAGGGTGAGAATCCGAAGTGAAGGAAAGGAGGTGATCGCTAATGGAATAGAGGAGGAGTTGGCCAGCTGAGCCAACAGTTAGGGCTTCCTCTTACCTGTTGATCTGCAAACATTTGAAGCCAGTGTTGGTTTATGGTCTTGAGACGTGGGTTAAATTTTGGACAATAGCAGCAGAAAAGTGCTTAAATATATTTTTAATACTAATGCCCATTACAAGGACAAATTATTGGAGAAAGGAACTGTGTGGCCTTGATAAGAGATTTGCCCGTTTTAATTTCCTTGCCTTGCAGAGGGATATAAATATCTGGTAACTCAGTTTGAAAGCACATTTTTAAAAATAACTTCTTTCATCATTATTTTTAGTTGTATGTATTTGGAGACCCCATTAGTTACTAGAAATAACAACTCTTGTGAATGAGTCCTTGTTATAGTCAGGTGAGTATGTGAAAACTGCATTTCAGGTCTTCAGCGTCCATCTGCTTTCTGTTGAACTCGACAGCACTTGTCACCTCTTTCACAGACAGCATGGCAGCACAGCCTTGCTCGTTGAATGCTTGTTTCCAGCCCGTTCTTAAACCTGGGCTGTTTGACAGTTGCAGGAAAGGTGGACTCTGATGTTGGAGTATGTGCTAAGTGCAAAGGCCACATCAGGTGCTTTCTTTTCGCAGGTACCCCACTTACCCTCACCAGTAATCCTACGAGGAAACCATTACTTCCATCCTTTTACAGAGGGGTTAGTGGTGGGTTAAGCTAGCTTGCTCAAATCCGCATTATTAGTAAGTGGTGAAGTCAGAATTCAAACCCAGGTTTCCTGACTCTCAAGTCTAATGCTTGTTTCCTGATGCTGTATTTTAAGTCTTAGCTAAGTAGGCACAACCTGATAATACAAGTAGGCCACCTGGGTGGAAAGACTTGTTTAGCAGAGAGAAGAATTTTAGGTGAATGTTGGATACAAAAGCTGGAGTTTGTTACTGAACTCTTAGGTGGTTAGGTAACTTGTAATAGAGGTCAGCTCCCATTGGAACAAAATGCAAAACCTCTTTAACAAAGGTTCTAAGCCCTGGCGCATGGCCTGCATTTCTGAAGCAGAATTCTAGTAGCGTAAAAGGATATTGATCACCTGCCCCCCTCCCACTTGGAATTTGTTACCATAAGAAAATGTGTTACAGTAACATTTAGAGCTGTTGAGCTGTTCTCTTGACAGTGCAGGAACTTTTATGCACAGCTGTTGCCTGCCTTGAGAGTGAGGGTTGGTTAAGTGACTTCCCCAGGGCCACACACCGAGTCAGGAACGAACTCAAAGGCCCCCATGTCCAGTCCAGTCCAGTAACAACTGGTGACTCCTTGGTAACACCTTTGGAGCCCCTGAAACTTGATTCCAGACACGAGTCGGGTATGAGTCACTGGTATACACTGTGGAGAACAACCCTTGGGGGAAGTGAGGTTCCTTGGTTAGGTCGGTGGACCACAGGGTGATGTTGTCTGTCACCATGGATCAGGCTTCACTGAGCAGGACTCATCAGCCAGCTTCCCAGAACCTGCCCATCTCTCGCTAGCTACCTCTAGGGATCCCAAGCCAAGATCCCAAGCAAGACGAGCAGAGTCTCCTCTTGTTCTATCCCCAGTGGCTCTCAAATGTGGTCCGTGCCCCAGCAGCATCCTCATCACCTGGGAACTTGTTAGAATTGCCAATTCTTGGGCCCGCCGAAGACCAACTGAATTGAAAACTCTGGGAGTAGGGTCTAGCCGTCTGTGTTTTATTTAACAAGCACTCCTGGTGATTCGGATATGTGCTCACGTTTGAGAACTGCTGCTCTAACCACTACACCTAGAATGGAAGAATTGAGGACTTGCCGTTCTTACTCCAACTTGTCTCATTAACTGTGACACTTCCAGCACCCCTCTGATTTGCCACGTAAGCCTCAGTTTCCACAGCAGGAAAACAAGGAGTTTGCATTATTTCCTAGGTTCCCAGAGTATATCATTCCAAGTCACAAAGTTAGTCGTCAAACCTTTCCTAAAATACAAATAAGCATGTGACTTTCTCCCCCCCCCCCCACCAAAACTTGCCAGGTTTCTACCCGGGGATTCCCCTTTGTGGTTTCCTTTCTACTTGGCAGTTGGTATAAGTTTTGATGCCAGGCATGCGGAAGGTCATTTGGGGGGAAAAAAACTCGGGCACACACATGTATACACAACAGAAAATGATCAGCTTATTCAACCTAGTGACAATGGCATCTGGGACTTGAGCCCTTAATAATAGCAACTTTTTTTTTTTTTTAAGTTTTGTTTTATTTATTTTGAGAGAGAGAGTGCCCAAGCAGTGGAGAGGCAGAGAGAGAGGGAGAGTGGGAATCCCAAGCAGGCTTCCGCACTGTCAGGACAGAGCCTGACTCGGGGCTCAATCGCAGGAACCCTGAGATCATGACCTGAGCTGAAATCAAGACTTGGACCCTTAACCGACCCAGCCACCCAGGCACCTCAATAATAGCAACTTTTAAACAAACCTTTCCTAGTGGCTTAGGAGGGTCACAACGTGGGTGAATTTTTGGTATTTGTCTCAAATCTCACCTCATTGTTTGTTAATTCAGGACACCTGTACCATATGCCTACTACATGCCAGATGCAAACCAGATCCACCTATGAACTGAACTGAATATACAGGCCAGAGTCTCAAGAGGGTCCTAGTCTCTGGAGTTCCAGACTAGCCTGTCGCTGGCCCATGCACACACCCCCTGATTCTTGATTAAATTTCAGTCTTGCTACCGTAGTATCATTTTCCATCCTGTGATCTGGGGGAGGCATCCGCAGGGCTATAGCTATGGGGTGTGCATTCCTCATCTGTTCATCCGGGAAAACCCTCAGCAGACGTGGAGGGGAGGCCACTCCAGCTGCCTCAGTGGAGCCCTGGCCTCTTCTCTCTAAGGGGGTCTTCAGCGAAGAGTGCAGAGGGAGGATCCAGGTCTGTTGTGCAGGAGCCTGCATCCTGGGGCCTTGTGAGCTCCTGTGGTCCCCTCTGTTCTAGGCCTGGTGCATGGAGCCATGATGCTACAGTGTGTGCTGATACCCAGGCTTGGTGGGGGTTGGGGGCAGGGCAGTACCAAACCAATCTTGGGACCTCCTGGGCTGATTCCTCTCTCCTGAGTGAGACTTGCATGTGTATTTGAACCCTAGCATCCTGTCCATTAAATGAAAGAGGCAGAAGTTTGTTTCATTACAGTGCCAGGGCTCTGATTAATTACCCCTTCTGAAAAAAAGTTTGCTACACCTAGAACTTCCTTGACACTGGTCCCAGCTGTCACCCTGCCAGCAGTTTCAAGTTCTGTTTAAACATTTAAACCGCTGGCTGGAAATCCCATCAACCACAGTGCTGTGTAAACGGCATGTGCCCTTGTGGGAGTATCTTTAGACTCTTGGTACTTGTATCGCTTTCCCTGGTGGAGGTGATGAGCAGCCCTTAGCACAATGAGATGATGTTTGCAAAAGCACCTTGTAAACTGTAAAGTGTTATAAAAGCATTAGTCATCTGTAACGAGATTGTGAGAAAGAGTGAAAGTCTGCCCTCACTGTTTCCCCCAAACTCCCTCCTTCAGTCTTTAGATCTGTAGTGCTGTGACGAATAAATATGAGGGAATGATTCATTCTACATAGCGGGCCAGAGAATTGGTTAGGTGGTTGATCCCCCTATTAATTGAAGTAGCAAATATCCAAGGAGGAGCATATCTGGATAGATAATTGATTTCAGTGTTGAGTATGTGGACTATGAAATAACTATTGGATTTTTTAGGTGAGAGGTACTTGGTAGACAGATGCCAGCCCAGGACTGCAACTCAGAAAAGGAGTCATGATCTAGGTACAGGTTGAAGCCCTAGGAGCAGTTGAGGTCATTTGGGAAGATTATGAGACAAAAAGAAGATTGAGGAAGGAATTGAGTTCTTAGCCTTGGTTTTGTATCAAGATCAACTGTGGAGCTTTTCAAGAAGAAAGCTGCCTAGCACCACCCTGCCCCCCAGATCTTCTGACTCAGAATCTCTGGGATGGGGTCCAAATAGGTGGATTCTGGTGTGCACCCAAGATTGAGGATCGTTGGTGTCTAAAGAATGGGCAGAGGAGGGGGAACCAGTAAAAGAGATGGGAGGTAAGTCAGAGAATGTGGATGAGGACAACGCAGTATCACAGAGAACAGGAAAGGAAAGGATTTAGACCAAAAGAGGCCACTAGAATTGGTCAGTAGGAGGTCACTGGTGACCATAGGGGAGGTATTTGAAGGCAGTGGTTGAGTTCTAAGGCCGTCCCTAGGGCTTGTGGTTCCCTGTGTCCTGCAGTTGCTCAGTTACTATCACCTTCTTCCCTTCGAGTCTGATAATGTGTAGCTCAGTGGTGTGATGAATTGTCCTGTGTTTCTTTCAGATCAAGTGTTCCCTCCCACGTGCAACATAGGGAAGAATTTTCTCTCGCTCAATTACCTTGCTGAGTACCTTCAGCCCAAAGCAGCGGAGGGTTGTGTGATATCCAGCCAGCCCCAGGATAAGGAAGTACACATCATTGAGTTAATTACCCCCAGCTCTAACCCCTACAGGTAAGTGAGTGAGTGAGTGTGTGTGTGTGTGTGTGGGCATGCGCTGAACTGAAAAGAAATGAAAATAAAGATATATGCTGACTTGAGGCAGAGACAGTACAACCCTACTTGTGTAGGAGGGAGGGAGCTGTTCATGTGTTGGGTGAATTAACAGAAGTTTTGAAGAAGGGAGTGAAGGCACCAGTGGTATATTTTATTTTTGGCATCTGTCTCTAGATCCCCTATATTCTAGGTGAGTTTCTGAAGCCTATTTTGAACTTTCAGGCACTAATTAATTACAGTACAAAATAATTCTTGCTCCATTGTTATCTCCTTTAACTGAGGTTATTCCTGATAAAAAAAATTATAAAATATGCCTGTTAACATAATTATAATTTTAATCACATTCTGTTTTTAATAAAATTCCATTCATAGTGTCCTCAGAGCACATTTGCATTCAGAGCTGTGTGTGCTATGAAGGTGTGTGTGCATTGGGGGTGGGGGAGTGAGTGTGGGTGTGTTGGCGCATGGCCCTCCGTGGCGACACACCAAAGAGCCATTAGATACAACCTGCCTCTCGCTTACGTTCCTTTTCTCCATCTCCCACCCTCAGCTTCCTGCCCCAGGACTAGCAATTTAACCTTCCCTATCAAGAATGATTAGGGAACTAAAAAGGGGATAAAAGAGGAAAAGTGCCTCTTTCTTCTACTCGAGTCTGCATTCCTGTGGACCACTGCCTTAAATTTATATTGTAGAGGGATTTCAGAATTAAAATTCTAATCAAATTTTGCTTTCAAAGGTGAATAAACTACACATCAGTTTGGGGAAGATTCCATTCTGTCCCACATGAAGAATTTTGTGGAAAATTAAAAGAGAATGGGAATAGAATCAATCTGGCAAACATGCTTAGATATTAAGCCTCAGGCTTCATTTGAGTGTATCATTCATCATGTGCTTCACAAGTGTGTAAAACCAAATGGAAAGAAAGACTTTCCTTTAAATTCAGAATGACAGAGATGTTATTGTTTGGTTAAAAAAATTCTCCTGTATACTGAATTCTTAGAAGTTTGGGTTGTCTTCATCAATTTTCCAGTAATCAATTGGTTGACCATCTGTTTTCTTTATTTTAATAACTGTATATCCAGAAGTTTGGGAAAGTGAGTGCAGATATGATTCTGTAGCAAATGTTAATGGCTTATGCAAACCTTATTTAAGTCAAATTCTCCAGCCTTTCGCCTCTTATTTCATCTTAGGTGTCCTAGTTTTTTTTGTTGTTGTTGTTTTTGTTGTTGTTTTTTTCTGTTTCGGGGGTTTGTTTTGTTTTGTTTTTTTACTACCAGGCGTCCCTCCTCCCTGCCACCTTCCAGGATTTTGAGCATATGCAAATTGGAAAGTTACACACTGAAGGTGTTGAAGGTTGAAAAGCAACAATTCTGCTTTAAAAGTAAATTCCTGGTTGCCCAGATCCATTTCAAACAGTGGCTGCCTTCAGTAACTGTCTTTTTTATTCCCCCCAAAGAAGGAGAAAAATTTTAGTGTCTAATTATCAGCAGGCGTATTTTTCTATTGTTATGTAAAACTATTTTGTTTTGTGTGCACTAACAATCTGTTTTGCACATGTCATTTGCCTGGGATCAACTCCAGCTTTTTAATCAACTGGCCAGACACTGGAAACATGAAGACTTGGAAGAGAGGAGATAGTTGCAACTCTCTGGCATTTGGGTTCTAACTTTGCCTTTGTTTTCCATTCACAGTGCTTTCCAGGTGGATATAATAATTGACATAAGACCTTCTCGAAAGGATCTTGAGGTGGTCAAAAATCTCATCCTGATCTTGAAGTGCAAAAAGTCTGTCAACTGGGTGATCAAATCTTTTGATGTTAAGGGAAACCTGAGAGTTGTTGTAAGTTTGCTGAGCATTTCTTTGTTTTGATGCATGGCAACAATTTAAGCTGTGCTTGTATGTGTTATTTTTGTGACGTTTTTGCTTTATATGTATTATTTTTGTGAAGTTTCTGCTTCTCTGAGCTCTCTGTGATTTTTCACTTTATAAAATAGGCTGCTCCATGGTTTCTCCTGACAAGGGCAGACAGTGTGGTGGCTAAAAGCATGGCCTCTGGGGTCAAGATCAAGATTTGAGTCCAGACTGCCATTTACAAACTGTGACCTTGGGCAAGTCCCTTAACCTCTTTAGACCCCAGTTGCCTCATTTGTGAAATTCCTGAAATGTATGAGTGTGCTTTCCAGTCAGAGTAACTGTAAAATAATGCGCACAATGGGGCCTTTCATGGTTGACAGTCCTGTAATGGCCTCACTGTCATGGTACTGAATATCAGCTCTTAATTTGGGGTTAGGTATTTAGGGAAGGTGTGGAAAATTGGGCTGACCCCAGCTCACACTGTTGTCTTTTCTTTTAGAGATAAATACATGGTATTGGCATGCCTTTTTGCTTGCTTCTAACTTCTGAGGGTGAAACACTGATGCTAGAATCACAGTAATGGGGTGGTTAGTGAAATAATATAGGAAAAGTACCCCCAGCCTACTCCCTAACTAAGCATTACTTCCATGAAGGAGATATGCTTAAGAAGTTTATTAGTTGGTTGGCATGATAGGCAGACAGCAGCTAGTTTCCTAAAAAATTAAATGTTGAAATTTGGTAAAATAAATCTTTTTCAAATATGTTTACGGCATTAACTGTGTGACAGACAGCACGTTGCACAAATTACATTGAAAGTTCAAGAAAACCCCCCCTCGTCACTTTTAAGAAGATAATTACCTTAGCATCTCTTTTGTAGGCTCAAATTTTTGTGTATTGCCTTTTTAAAAAGTTGTGTCTGATTCCCTCTTTCAGTACCTGCATTGAAGCAATTGGAGAGGGTTTTATGTTTTCCCCATTTTGGGGGAGGGATGCCTCTGGTTTTGGTGCTGTTCATTCATGGCACCTTTAGCGTGATATGACAGTGGACAAAGCCAGTGCTCCGCTGGGGCTACCTCATGTACAAGGACTCACCAGAAGCAGCAGGCAAAGCCACAAGCATACACATCTTAATTTTAAAGTACTGTAATTGTTTCTGGTTCCTGTGGGTTTTTGTGTTTTTTTTTTTTTTTATAATTGTGAGAGGATCCAAATAAGCCATCCTGTGTGAGGGCGATACATTAATTTGGTGTCGAGAACAAAGCCCAGCCGCAGTTTTCTGAAGTCAGAGCTGTTTCAGTTGCTTTCCCTGGCTTGGCCAGAGGGGTGTTGGTGACCTGGGATGTCTGCAGCGTTTGCTGCCTGGCACACCAACCAAATGTTTTTAATTTCAGAATAACAAAAACAGGAAAGGGAATTATGCTTTGAAAGGCAAAAAACATACGGTACATTTTAATTCCCTGCTGGAGTTGTGTAAATGTTCTTTCGGCCCTGACCCTTCAGTGGCTCTTTCTGTACCTGAGCATGTATGTGTTCCTGGTCCATGGCAGTCCTGGAGTTCACTTTGAATGTCTTCACTTTTCATATGAGTAAGACAGACTAGAAATGAGATTGCTCATCCCAGGGCAGGATCTGTTTATATTCCTCTCTTTGGCTGTACTCCTGTTCCTGGCCAATTTTGGACAATGCATGACAACATTACTAAACAATTAGGTAATGTTTCATGATGTTCTTTTTTATTCTCCCAATCAGTTTCATGCTTTTTGATTTCCTAACTCCCAGTCTCAGATGTGAGTTCTGACTATGCTCTGAAGGAAAGGTACCTGCTATTAAAAAAGTATACATTCATGCTTAGAAAAGGGAAATGGTTCATAGTGGCCTTGTTTGTAGTATCTTCTTTAGAGACAGCCTGGTAGACAGGCTGTGTGCACAGGGTGAGTTCTCAGCCACGTGTGCTACTTAACTTCTGAGTGAGGGACAGAGAGAGAGAAAGAGAGAGAGGGAGAGAGAAGGAGCAAGAGAGAAGTAGGTCTCACCCAAAGCAGGACTCGAGCTCACTGGATGTGGGGCTCAAGCTCATGAACTGTGAGATCATGACCTGAGCTGAAGTCAGATGCTTACCTGACTGAGCCACCCAGGTACCCTCCTTGTATTTTAGAGGAGAACTAAATAACATATGTAAGTCTTCTAGCATAGTGCCTGCCATAAAAAGGGAATTTATCTTCCTTCCACAGGAAACTTTTCAAAAGTTTGTCTATAGGAGCAATTAACTTCTCTAAACAAAGTGAAAACAAAATGTCTGCTGAAGGAATTATGAGGCACTTGATTGGGTAAATGTAAAGAAGAGTCCCATTAAACACAGGTGGCATGTGGGTGCCTGTAGGGGGTGGGTGCACAGGCAGAGTGCACCCTCCAAGAGCCACAAAGGGCAGTACTGTGGACAAGAACTGGAATACTAGAACTGTCCTCATTACTGTGCCCAGCTCTGGGTTTCTCTTCAGGTCCCTTATGGACCGTGCATAATCACATTTTGGAGGAACCTCCAAAACAAAAGAATAGATGGAGGAAATATTTGGTTACACTATTTCAAATGGCCTCAGCCAGCTTGTTCTTACAGAAGACATGTTTTAATCCCAGTGGGAATGGACTACATCTCTGACCAACCTCTCCCGTACCCCATCATTTCTGATGCAAGTGTGTGTTGGGCAGTGGAGGGGAAGGGGAAGAGGGAAGTGCTCAGACTCTACCTTGCTCATCATCCTTCATGAAGATGTGGCTGAAATATGGTGGTGGTATTTGGAGACCCCCTTGAACACTCCCATTTGGAGTAGCTACACCGAAGCCTTAGAAAAGCCTGGGGACTCCCTGTATCCCGAAATAGAGGGTGAGGAATTTGCTCATTGCTGGGAAGGAACCAATTTGCCAAGCCTTGCTGTTTTACAAACGTGTAGATAGATTTCTAGCCTTGTAAGTCCTGAGGCGTAATCAATATGAGTTGTACTGACAGCTCCTAGATTTAATGTGGAAAGGTGTAAACAAATCATTCCATATTGGTACAAAAAACACAGGTGGCGGTTGTGATGATAGTATTCTGGAAATATAGTATTTTCTCAGCTGTCCAACAACATGAAAGACTAGGGCAGATGAGGCCAAGCTGTGTTGTTTAGGCCAGTGTTACAACTCCCGCCAATCAAAACGACATGCTGCTTTAAAAGACTAGAAGAAGCTGCACCTAGGAAACTAAGTTTAAAGAACTACTTGGATCCTTCCTTACCTCATTTTAGTTTAGTTTTTTTTTTTTTTAACCCTTCCTTCCTCTAAGGAATTTTCTCTAAATCAGGGTAAGTGCTGGAATATTCCAAACCTGTCAAGCTGAGTTTTTCACAAATGGCTACAAAGCGTGGTTAAAGCTCTGTCTGGTTCCTTTGCATGCATTATTGTGACTGGCTGCTCTGGAAGTTTCAGATAATCACTTTGGGTCACAGAAAAAATATACTGGGGGAGATCCTTTAAGCTTTGAATTGAAAATATGTGTCCTTAGCCAATATCCCACCACCAAAGAGGCCAAGAGAACTTAGAGCCTGTGAATCTTCGATGGTTTTATAGTGGGAAAGGATTAATATTTAGTCATGTTCGGGGCACACAGAATGGGAAACAAATGGAGAATTCAGGAAAAAATGCTGCATGTATGCAGGAGAAAATAATTGGGCATGGAAATTAAAGTGATTTTTATACGGCGTGAAAATGGCCTAATCTTCATGCTGGAAGGGCTTTCTAGTCTTGTTGGAGCAGTTGTCGAAACTACGGTGCCTTCGCTTTGGGATCTCCTCTGCATCCGTCAGCTCCTTCACTGTCTGACAAGGTCACTGCTGTAGGAGCCAGAGGATGTGGAAACTTACCATATCCTGGTTACTCAGTCCTTTCTTGGAAGGATTCCTATCACTCAGTTCTAATTTTGTAATTAATTACCAAGTGAAAGTCAGCTTACTGGTATTGCTGGATAAAATATTGGCACTTAGAGGGACAGTAACCCAAATCAATTAATTAATTTTTGGAACATAAAATCGAAGCATCTTCAGTTAATAAAATTGACAAATGAATACAATTACAGGATTGCTGAGCTGGCCATAAATTATAACTGAAATCTCAACACTGGTTGTTCCACCATATGGAATTTAATAGTTTACAAAGATGAGATGGTCTCCACAGTGAAGTAACTGCATTGTGCCTTCTTTCATTTAAATCTAGGGTGCAGAAAATAGAAGCATGGACATATTTTTGGCAGTATAACATGCACATTTTTACACTTTATACATCATTTTAAATAAAAATAAGGGAAAGTTTGGTATTATATATATAATTTAAACATTTTATATATATATACACATACATATATATATATATATACATACATATATATATATATATATATATATATATATATATATAATTTAAACATTTAACTAACTCTGGTAACCTAGTAGGTATACTCAGTATGTAGCTACTTGTAGATCATTGGATTATTTTTATCAGCATAAGCAACCCAAATGGTAAGATCAAACAACATGAATAAATTTCTCTTAATCTGCTGTTAAAGATTTTCACATCAGTGTTCTTAGCCCAAGGAAAGTAGGGATCAAAAGAATAAATAGTTCCTTCATATACAATGTAGAATCTGTTCATTCTAGATATTGAATTTGTACTTAAAGCACTGTTTAGTTTTAGACTCACGAGTGAAATTTTGCTGTTATCTTCAGGCTCCTAACAGTATTGGCTTTGGGAAAGAGAGTGAAAGATCCATGATAACAACCAAATCAGTAAGAGATGACATTCCTTCAACCCAAGAGAATCTGTTCAAGTGGGCTTCGGACAATGGCTATAGTCCAGTAACATCATATACAGTGGCTCCTGTGGCTAATAGATTCCATCTTCGGCTTGAAAACAGTGGTAAGTATGGATTTTTTTTTTTCTGTAGTAAAAATATCCCCTAAATGAGGCTTTCCAATGAGGAACTCTCATTACATCTCATATGATACTGTTTTTCTGTTGTAAATTTTGATGATTCATTTGACTGCATTTTACTATCAAGTTTAAGAGTATCTAGAATCATGATAGATTGTTTTAAAGCAACGATCTTTGGTACTTTCGTACAGATTTTTCTGTACCAAATTCTTTTGGTACAGTTGATTGCATGGTGGAGAACTTTGTTGTAGATCACATAATTCACTGTGATTACATTAAGAACAAATTAGCCTGGCTTCTTCTCTCAGAAGTGCCTGCTAATCACTGACAGCTGAGATGCAGAGCGGCTGGAACTACGGGGGAAAAGTCCTGGGTCAGACTGCATCTTACAGGACAGTAGTCACGAGGTGCTTCCTCTTTCTCACCCAGAGGGGACGCAGGAGTCATTACCCCAGTTGGATGGAGCAGAAAGTGGAATTTTAACAGGTTCTTGAGGTTTTGCCAAGCCTCTAACTAGCGAGTTTTCTGATCCCCAGACCTGTTCCTCACCCCCTGGTACTGCCGCCAAGGACCGTGCCCATAGATTGAAGGTTAGGAATACGGGCCATTTGTTCACTGTTTGAGGGCAAGTTGCTTAATTTCTGAGCCTTAGGTGGTTCCTCCTCAGTAATATGGGAGAGCAAATAGGCCCTACCTCAAAGGGTTGTTGTGAGGTTTTTGTCAACGTACAAATTTAAAACCCTCCAAAGCTCTGGCCTCTTTTGGACCCATACAGCTGTGCTGTCTGCCATCTTTTCCCAAAAGATAGTATTGAAGGAGAGTTAATGTCCCCAGTCATGTTCACTTCCTGCTCCCACTGAGATGGATTGACCTCAGGCGTTGACTTTGAGACTGGATGGATATAAACAGTACTGGGGAAATGTCTCTTCCCTAAATTGTTGAAAATAGGACAGAACACTGAATATTGATTATATGGAAACAGGTCTTTCCCTTTGAAGGAATAAGTGTACCTAAGCAGCTTTTTCTTTTCTCCTTCAGGACTAGGCCAGGGTGCTCAAATGCCTGTTAGAATTTAGCAGGCAAAAAGGAGGTAGCAAATACTATTTCAAGAAATCCCTGAAGAATGTATTCTAAAGAATCTCTAGATTCAAGGGAAGTATTACAATGGCACTTGAAAATATTATTGTCCCAATAACTTATTCAAATCATGTATTTTTTTTAAAGTTTATTTATTTATTTTGAGAGAGAGAGAGAGAGAGCAAGCTGGGGAGGGGCAAAGAGAGGGAGAAAGAGAATCCACACTTTTAGCACAGATCCTGACTTGGGGCTCGAACTCACAAACCATGACCTGAGCTGAAATCAAGAGTTAGATGCTTAACCCACTGAGCCACCCAGGCGCTCCTCAAATAATGGATTTTTATATCTTACAGGGCCTTAGAAATTATCTAGTCCATGGTTCTCAACCTTGGCTGTATGTTGGAATCATACAGGGAGCTTTAAAACATATTAATGATTGGATACCTCTCCATAAAGTCTGATTTTAATTGACCTGGGGCACAGCCTGGGTATAGGGAATTTTTTTCAATCTCCCCAAATAATTTTAATATAGAGGACTAATGATCTAATCCAACCTCTTAATTTTAAAAATTAGAAAACTAAGACACAGAGAAGTAAGCCACTGGCCCAGAGACACTCAGTCAGTTAGAAAGAACACCAGGACTGGAATTCAGGTTTCCAGACTCCTTGTCTCCTTTACACATTGCTTGATAAGAGTAATTTTACACACACCCATTCTGTGCCAGTTCCTCTTGTACTTGCTTCTAATGATGATGACTGTGGCCTGGCATCAAACGCTGACAATGTTGCCTTCTGTCACCACCAGAGGAAATGAGAGATGAGGAAGTCCATACCATCCCTCCTGAGCTACGGATCCTGCTGGACCCTGGCAGTCTGCCTGCCCTGGAGAACCCACCCATCCGGGGAGGGGGAGGCCGAAATGGAGGTTTCCCCTTTCCTATCCCCGATATCTCCAGGAGAGGCCAGATGGAAAGAGGAGAAGATGGGATCCCCCAGCCGAGGGACCCTATCGTCCCCAGCTTGCGGCTGTTTCCTGGTCCCGAAGAGCCCAAGGAGGTGCAAGAGAATGTGGATATTTCCCTGTCAGTCAAATGTGACAGTGAAAAGATGGTCGTATCTGTAGAAAAAGAGTCTTTTCAGGTCAGTGCAATTTCTTAAAGGAGAGAAGAGAAAGCCACCTCCCTCCCCATCTTGCCCCAGTATGTGTTAGTTATTTCCCTCTAGCTCTTTCACTTTTGAACTCTGGGGACCTGATACTGTTTTCTCAGTTGGATGGGCTTACTTCCCCTTGGCTGTGTTTCTTACCCGGGTCCTGTTATTCTCAGTTAAAGGGGGTTCCAGATCCTTGTGTGTCAATATTTTGCTATTGAATTTCCAAGGCCAACAAACACAATCCTTGGTAGGCTGGGAAGAGGTAAGGGGGGAGGGGGAAGGCAGGCCTCCAGCAACCAATACCATATGGGAAGACCAGGAAAAACACGTTCCTTGTGTGCTGCAGAACTGCTTGTGGGCCCCCCCTTATGTCTTTGGTGGTGGTTGTTTCAGGCCAACAACTACTCGGGGATGGAGCTCACTCTGTTGGATCCTACCTGCAAGGCCAAGATGAATGGCACCCACTTCATTTTGGAGTCTCCCTTGAGTGGCTGTGGTACTTGGCACCGGCGGTCAGCCCCGGATGGAGTGATTTATTATAACTCTGTAAGTGTTCCCCAAAACAAAGCTTGGCCCTTTGCCAGATCCCTTTCCGGGTGTTTCCTTAAAATTAGCCTTAAGATTTCTATGAAAATGTGCAGGGGCATATACCCTAGGCCTAAAAAAGCCAAGTGTCAGTTCTCAACAAATTGGGTGTCCTTTGACCTTGAGTCGACACAGCTGAGCTAGCCAGCTCCATGGTCTCTGTGGCCTCATTTCAGTCTTGTCCAGAGGTAGGAGGACTTCTCCCTTCCTCGTGAACAAAATAATCAAGAGAAATCCAAAAATGGCCCTTAAGAAATTATTATTAAGTATTATTATTAAGTATTATTATTAAGTATTAAGTATTCTCCAACTTGAAGAAAAGAGATTAAATTGAAAAAAATCCCCTACTTTTGAAGTTCCCCAGAGAAAGATTCCACAGATTCCCCCAATGATTATCCACTATAGTAGCTATCCTGCACTTTTCAGAAATCATTCTTGTCAGTTCATTCATCTGAATCTTTTTTTTTTTCTTCAGATGAAGCCTATTCTTGCAGAAATAGACACTAGGTAGTAAATATTAAAAAAATTTGAAACATGAAATTTCAAAAGAACTTTATAGTATTAATTTTGCAGTTCAGGTTATACTTTTGATGGTAAAAATAAGGCTCAAAAATCCGTGTCTGGCTTTGACATGATGTGTGTGTCTATGCTCCCAGCACCTACTCCAGCTTTGCCACGGGCTGGGGAGGGCATGACTCTCATTCACATTCGTCCCACTGCCCTTTGGTAGATACCCTTGACCCATCCAGAGGAAAGACTGGAGATCAGGTGCTCTGTCACTGTGGCTCATGTGGGGACTGACTCTATGGGCCCAAGTTTATTATTCTTCAGACTTAGAGTGTTTGAGCTGGAAAGAACCTTAAGATGCTCTCATTCAACTTCCTCATTTCACAGGTGAGGAATTTGAACTCCCGGGAGTTAAGAGACTTGCTTAGATTTGAGGAACTAGTTAACGGCAGAGCCAGGACTGAATCCAGCTTCCTGACCTCTCATCCACTAATCTTTCCCTGACACAAGGCTGGCCCAACTAATCTCCCTTTGTTCCTGGAATAATTTATTAACCTTTGACCTCTATGATGAACACACCCCTGCCAATTCCAACATTAATTTTTGTATATTACCCAGTTTTTCCAGATATAATGAATAGCATATAGTACTGACATACTTGATTTTGGAATTTTAAATTTACGTCTAAATTAACACCAATAGAGGCTCTGGTTATCTGTTAAGTAAAAATAATATCATTTTCCTCAGAAGAAAAAGGTATATCCCAAGCCCTTAAAATCTCTTTCTTCTCGTGTGTGCGCCTGTGTGTGTGTCTGTGTGTGTATTTGTGTGTATATTATGATGATAATACCTAGGGTAAGAAATGTCCTAGGTACTTGCTTCAGGTACATCAGTACTTTCTTGTGAGGAACCGGTAAATGGAGAGGTGGTTTTTCTACATTCTCTTCCCTTTAGTGAGTATTTTAGGTGTTCGTTCCAGTGATAACTATTTGTAGCAATTTCCAGACTTACTATATACTTTTGTTTTGCAACATATTCAGAAATTAGGCACACGACACGAAATCAGACCAAAAAATATGACTATTCTATATACACAAAAAAATTAGGATTTTATTTATGGAGTCACAGTCCTCAGGTGAATTTTTCATGTTATCTAGAACTGACCTAGGAATAATCATCTCAACTAACATTAGGATAGACTATCATAGAATAAAACAGGATTCTTTCCTCCATCTGTATACCATACAGAAAGATACGGGGGAGGAAATGAGGAAAAGGTAGAGGAGTACAGAGATAAGATGAGGAGAGGCTGGCATAATAGTAAACATTAGGTACTTTGTTTCCAACTCAAACTTGATAGAAATCTCAATGGATACAAATTAGCCAGCTCTTAATATTTCTTAGAATTTTTGATGTAAAGAGAAGTCCCTTAAGGAGAAGGCCCCTTCCCTACAGGCTGGCCTGCTGACAACCCCATTCAACCTTATTCCAGTGCCTAGTGTTTTCCTACTGTTTGAAACAAGTTTTATTCTTTCACCAGGAAAGATGCATACTTTAGTCAAGTTTTAATTTGAATGTACTTTGGGTTCCTCTTTATTTTTATCTCTTTGAAGATAAAATCCTGAAACACTTGGAGGTTTTTCTTATTTTTATTTTGAGAGAGAGAGATGGGGGGCACAAGTGAGCAAGGCCAAAGAGAAAGAAAATCCTATGAGGAGCAGAGAGAGAGAGAGAGAAGGAGGGAGGGAGGGAGGGAGAGAGAGAGAGAGAGAGAGAGAGAGAAGTGGGGCTCACCTGGGGCTCATATTTTTACCCAAAGCAGGGTTCATGTTCACCCCATGTAGGACTCAGATTCACCAACTGTGAGATCATGACCTGAGCCAAAGTCAGATGCTTAATGACGGAGCCACGGAGCCACGACCCAGCCGCCACTCAGGAGCCCTGTTTTGTTTTAAGTCAGGTTTTCAGTTTGCAACTGAATTATTACATTGGTGTTGGTGTGAGATAGAACCAGATCATGTGACTGGGTGTTTCAATGACCATGTCTGCGCTTTCTTTGCCTTTTAGATTGTGATGCAGGTTCCATCACCTGGGGATAGTAGCGGCTGGCTAGATGGTTATGAAGATCTGGAGTCAGGTGATCATGGATTTCCGGGGGATATGGATGAAGGAGACACTTCCTTCTTCAGCCGGCCTGAAATTGTGGTGGTATGTGTTTGTTTGTAGTAGGTAGTTTGTGAGAATGTTGTCCTTTTGGTCGGCTTTAATTAGGGACTGTTGGGAGTGGGGGGGCAGGGATTAGATGTTAAAGGCCAAAGGTTATAAAGGTCTAGGGTGTTCATCCTTCATTTGACTCTGATTTATCTCTGTTTTGTTTGTTTGTTTGTTTTCACTAGTTTAACTGCAGTCTGCGGCGAGTGAGGAATCACAGCGGCTTCCAGGACCCACTCCACAGGAATGTCACTTTCAACATGGAGCTCTATAACACTGACCTCTTTCTCGTGCCCTCTCAGGGGGTCTTCTCTGTGGCAGAGAACGGACACATTTATGTTGAGGTATGCTACTTATGAACATTAACTAGCCTTGGGCTTTTAGGTCAGGGCTGAATTATAGTAGCTCCTGGGGCAGACCTCATCGTGTTCTTCCCCACACCCCTTAACCAGTTCTGGGTAAGGGCTTGGCTCAGAAAATGCATCCAGGTTGATTTCTTTCTTTTTTTCGTATTTATGTATTTTTGAGAGAGACAGAGACAGAGACAGAACATGAGCAGGGGGAGGAGCAGAATGAGAGGGAGACACAGAATCCAAAGCAGGCTCCAGGCTCTGAGCTGTCAGCACAGAGCCCGACGCGGGGCCTGAACTCACGAGCTGTGAAATCATGACCAGGGCCAAAGTCAAATGTTTAACCAACTGAGTCACCCAGGCGCCCTGCATCCAGGTTGATATCTGACCAAAGCAAGACATTTCAGGATTTGCTACATGGAGAGAGTGTTTTACAGATGAATGTTTTTTTTGTTTTTGTTTTTGTTTTTTTAATCAGCAGTGTGAATTCTAATAAAGTCCTGTTCTTGCTTTGTCCTTAGTATTTTTGGAACAGGAGTTCAGTATTTGCACTGTTAGAGTTAACCAGGAAGATTTCACACCACTGCTTTTTTTTTTTTAATTGTTTTAATGTTTATTTATTTTTGAGAGAGAGAGAGAGAGAGACAGAGTGACAGAGTGTGAACAGGAGAGGAGCAGAGAGAGAGAGAGAGAGAAACACAGAATCCGAAGCAGCCTCCAGGCTCTAGGCATTAGCACAGAGCCTGATGCAGGGCTCAAACCCACAAACCGCAAGATCATGACCTGAGCTGAAGTTGGATGCTTAACCAACTGAGCCACCCAGACGCCCCTCACATCACCTCTTATATCATCTTTTAAATTGAACACACCTCAGTGAAATGCTGTGCGCTTCCATATCTCATGAAAATTGGGTTTTTTTAGATCATTATCTAAATGTGTCTATAAATGTATGAAACTATTTTGTATACATAATGGTAATTATTATGTATAGCATATATCTGTGGAATAACTATGAAAATATTAGGTAGTGGTGGGAATAATGAAATAATAACAGCTAACATTATTGCAGATTTATTTTGTGCCAAACTCAGGTTATAAGTGTTATAGTAATTGACTCTTCAAAGCAGTCCGATGAGACAAGACTACTGATATCCCCATTTTAGGGATGAGGAAATTAAGGTACAAACTTGTCTACAATCACGTAGTTAGTAACTAATTCATACTCAGGTTGTCTGGCTCCAGAGCCCATAATGTTATCTACTAGATGCTACTATCATTTATCCTCAAAGGGTCACTTAAAGGGGAAGAAAATGGGGGTGCCTGGGTGGCGCAGTCAGTTAAGCGTCCGACTTCAGCCAGGTCACGATCTCGCACTCCGTGAGTTCGAGCCCCGCGTCGGGCTCTGGGCTGATGGCTCGGAGCCTGGAGCCTGTTTCTGATTCTGTGTCTCCCTCTCTCTCTGCCCCTCCCCCGTTCATGCTCTGTCTCTCTCTGTCCCAAAAATAAATAAACGTTAAAAAAAAAAATTAAAAAAAAAAATAAATAAAGGGGAAGAAAATGTAACCCTCTCACCAGTGCAAATATCCAGGTTCATGGATTAGATTCTAGAAAAGGATAAATATCTCTGTGGCCTCAGAACACTTGCTGGTCTTACAAGAACATCATCCTCTGATGAGCTAGTTTTGGTGCTAAACTGCAAGCTGGTGTTCTGCTTCACTGTGAGAGGATTGAGAAGCTTACAGGGTGGAAATGGGGTACTTTGACACATTGAAAGTGACTTCAGAGCACATATTTCTATTTCAGAAAGACAAAGAACTCTCACCTTTGTCCTCATTCTGGGATGGAGCCCACTGGCTCTAGACGTTTTCCTGGATCTCTCCTCCTTTTTGATTCCTTATTCTGAGAGGTCTTCTCTTTTTGGGGGTATACCTTTTTTCTCCACTGGGGAAAATATACTGCTTTCTACATGCTGTTCCTAATTATAGATCTCTTCTTATCCAAGATCATTTTTTTCTTCTTGCGTTTCTGCCTGCATAGTCCACATGCGCAGTGACCCTCTGCTGTGCCCTGGATTTTAGGGGCCCTGCTCAACTGCAGTTTGTTCTTTTTCAAACGTGTGCCTGCTCTGCTGACCTATGGCTTTGCTGCCGTATACTCATCAGTGGCCAGTCTTCCTCCTGTATCCTATCCTGGGCCTTTTGGTTTTTCTTCCCAGTCCACCTAATGCTGGCTTACTTGAAATGCTTTTTTTTTCTTACTTTCACATTTATATCTTTTCATATACTGACTATATTTTCATCCTCTTTTTAAAAAATTTTTTTTAAGTTTGTTTATGAGAGAGAGATGGAAGGAGAGAGAGAGAGAGAAAGAGAGAACAAGTGGGGGAAGGGCAGAGAGAATCTGAAGCAGCTCCAGGCTCTGGGCTGTCAGCACAGATCCCGACGCGGGGCTCAAATTCGTAAACCCTGAGATCATGACCTGAGCTGAAGTTGGATGCTAAACTGACTGAGCCACCCAGGCACCCCTTCTTCTTCTTCTTCTTCTTTTTTTTTTTTAAATTTGAGTTAGTTAACATACAGTGTAGTCTTGGCTTCAGAAGTAGAACCCAGTGATCCATCTCTTATATGTAACACCCAGTGCTCATCCTAACAAGTGCCCTCCTTATGCCCACCACCCATTTAACCCATCCCTCTACCCACCTCCCCTCCAGCAGCCCTCAGTTTGTTCTCTGTATTTAAGAGTCTCTTATGGTTTGTCTCCCTCTCTGCTTTTACCTTATTTTTCCTTCCCTTCCCCTGTGTTCATCTGTTAAGTTTCTCAAATTCCTCATATGGGTGAAATCATACGATCTCTTTCTCTGACAGAGTTACTTTGCTTAGCATAATACACTCTGGTTCCATCCACATTGTTGCAAATGGCAAGATTTCATTCTTTTTCTCTGAGTAGTATTCCATTGAGTGTGTGTGTGTGTGTATGTGTGTGTGTGTGTGTGTGTGTGTGTGTGTGTGTGTACAAGGTACCACATGTTCTTTGTCCATTCATAAGTCTGTGGACATTTGGACTTTTGCATAATTTGGCTATTGTTGATACCACTGCTTAAACATTGGGGTACATGTGCCCCTTCGACTCAGCAAATGACAGCTTTTCTGTTAGTTCATTTTTCTTGGGGGCATTAAAAAGAACTGTTTATAACCTCCAAATTTTACATCTAGAATAGAACTACTAATTATAGCTGGCATTTGTTGAGTAGCTGAGAACTGGTGTTTGTGTGTAATTGTGACTTTACACATGCTCACAATAACTGTTTCTGGTAGGTATTGGTGCCCTTATTCTGTGTGGGAGGAAACTGAGACTCAGAGTTCACAGGGCACAAGTCACAGAGCACGCAACTTCCTGAGGCTCATCTGCTCATCTCCCTCCAAGGCCTGTAGTCCTTTTACCACTCATTTCCAGGCCATTTTAGAGTAAAAGACTTACTGACCATACTTTTTCCTCCAAAACAACTTTTCGGGATACCTTCGACTTTCTGCTACTATGTACTTTCTTTGAGATTAGAGGAAAGATTTGCATTTCTTCTTCTGTCTGCATTTTTGCATTGTGGGTTCTGACTTCATGTTAAAGGCCACTTTTTAGTAATAGGATATATGTAATTTTCCATCTTTCCAAGATATCTTATTTTTTTAGAAATATTGCCAAAACAATGATCTGTGAATATTTATAGACTACCAACCATTATTTCCTAGAAAGATTTCTGACTAGGTGATTTCCCAAGGCCACATCTTGGGTTTGGTTGAATTGACCCTGTGGCTACCATGAAGTACTTTAGAGAAAATGGACTTGAGGTCAGAAGGCCTGGGTTTTAAGCCCTGGTTTTATCCAGTGCTTGCAAAGTGGGGTTTTGAATGAGTCATCCATCCTGGATGCTGTTTCTCCTCCATTTATAAAATGGAGATGAAAATATTTATCTCACAAGATTGTTCAGAGGGATTGAGCTTTAAGGCCCAACAAAGTGACATGATCACAATCATCTTCACTGTTGAGTGTCTTGTAGTTAACCACGTAGGGAGATTTCAAAATACTGCTGTGCCCTATGCGATGTCAGGGATTTCCCCTGGGTTCCCAGAATGGAAAGTGCGTTTATATCTCCACGCCTTTTGAAAGGATTCTGGGGCTATTGGCTTATGATTAAGGACTAACTTTATTTCTAAAGTGTTTAAGTTTATTTTGACCCTAAGTTTAGTAAAGGAATGAGGCATGAGGGGAAAGGCAGTTCACACAGTATCCATGTGTCACCAAATGGAGAATCCACTCTGGTCCGAGGATTTTAGCTGAGTTCAGGATAGTTGAGGTTTGAATTCTGTTTACACTTGGCCAAACACCACTTCCTGTTTCTAAAGAAAAGAACCTTAACAAGGTTTGGACGTAGCCCATACAAATGTTTTGTAAGAGGGAAGTATAATGAGTTGGAAACGTTTCCAGATTAGATTTCCCTTAAAATACCCTTGGGCTTAAAGAGCGAAGGGAGAGTACTTGGCAAGGCCTATTTTGGACCTGTGAGCAGCTAGGACACTTTGCCAGGCTCGTGATCGCCACCAGATTGCACGGTTCCTGAACCAAACTGGGCCAGCTCTGCCTGCTCACTAGGAAGCAGGACTTTAGATGAATCTGTAGCTTTATTGCAATGTTTTAGGCTCATTCTGACTTGCTGCAGTTTAGAAGTTCAGTCCTCTCTGCCTAGGTTAAATAGATTTTGCTCTGTACCTTATTTTTGAGCAATTTCAAAAAATAGCTTGCGCTACAGGTGGTATGCTACTAAGACATGATACAGCATTATGACATCAGGGATTTTGCCTGTTGGTGTTTGTTTATTTTGGAAAATCCATTTTAGGTGCGCGCTGTGCTTTTATTTTTATTTCCCAGAGGACTTAGGGGAGGTTGACAAGATTTATTCATCTTGTGTTGGAATCTTCCAGACTGACATTGGAACCAAATAATTCATCATAATCATCCATATCAAGTTTAAATGGGAGACGTCTTTTTTCAATGAGTATATATTACTTTTGTAATTAGAAAGAAGACTGTATAAGTACACTATGAAAATAAAGCAGGGTCCCTCATCAGAAGCACAATGTTGATATGTTACCCTTGTGTAATAGAGTAAAAGAGAGATGCCAACTTGCTTCTGATTGGTCTTTCTGTTCTTTTGTAGGTGTCTGTTACTAAGGCTGACCAAGAATTGGGCTTTGCCATCCAAACGTGCTTTATCTCTCCATATTCAAACCCGGATAGGATGTCTGATTACACTATCATTGAAAACATTTGTCCTAAAGATGAATCTGTGAAATTCTACAATCCAAAGAGGGTGCACTTTCCTATTCCCCAAGCTGAGATGGATAAGAAGCGATTCAGCTTTGTGTTTAAGTCCATTTTCAACACCTCACTGCTCTTTCTACAGTGTGAGCTCACGCTGTGTACCAAGAAAGAAAAGGACCCCCAGAAGTTACCTAAGGTGCGTAGGCCTTCATCCATCTGTATGCTATTTCGACATTTTTAGGTGAGGCAGTGACCTACCGGAGAAGTTTAATCACGAGTTATTGCAGGTTGAGGTTTTTGGTTTGGGAACTGCCCAATTGAAGTAATAAAATCTGTGTTAGCAGGGAACCGTGAGTTTTATGGAGTCTTAGAGAATAAATCCTGACAGTATGACTTTTTTTTTCCATGCATGCTACTTAGTAGTATCTTACAAATGATAAATCAAGACTGTTTTCCATTGAGGGAGAGGTCTGGCTTTATCTTTGCTATTCAGATAGCGTGCAGTGCCAAAAGTACAGAGCCGAAAGGACAAGTTCAGTGTGAGGATTAATTTTTCCAGGTCCCGCTGAGACTTGTATTGCAATTGTTTTTTGACCTTCTCTGTGTGAATTATAAGGTTGACTTGTCTCAAGAGGACCTCTAAGGGAAACTAACAAATATTTTAATTTTTCTCAGCTTCATACTGGTTCATCATGTTTACCTTATGTCACTCCCCATATTGAACCAGTACATTCTGTTGCCACAACAGACATCAGAACATTTTGACCTTGTTGGAATGGCTGCGTAGGAGGGATCTGCAAGGTTAATTACAAACCCTCATTAGTTGGGCCTTGTGCAAGAAGGGTGTCTCTGCCACAGTTTTGTTTCTGTGATCTTCCATAGTTATGTATAATTCCTTACATGCATTTCATCTGTAGAAATCTCGCACAGTGTTAGCTGACTTATAAAACTTTTGTAGTCACATATAAATCAGTGTCTAAAACTAATAATTGATTGGTATCATTAATAGTTTATGTGTGGAATTCTCTCTTAATACATAGGTAGATATAGAGGGAGGAGGAACAATTAAATCATTATTACTGGATAAATTAAATAATTATTACTGGATAAATGCTTTACACTGTTATATTCCCCTGGGCATCCATTTCTCTGATAACATCAGAGAACATTTTATAATACATATGAAAATGTAGCAAATCTGGTCATGATCATTTGGGAGCATGAATACATAAGATGATTTAGACTATGTTCTTTAGGTTGCTTTTGGAAACATTGATGCCTTAGCCTTGTGGGCATTCACCTCCCAGTGGCCATTTGTGGACTTGTGGTAGAGAAGCATGGGAAAACTTAATGCTTGGCTGTGACACACAGCTGGTCCCTGCAGCTGGTGGAAGACTTGTAGAAGTTTGGGATCTAGGAGGGGAGGCCTGGCAGTTACTAGGCGTCTTTACTGAAGGCTTTGGTTATTACCTCTCGCTGAGCCTGGCCTGGCATAGTCCATAGCGTATCATTCTGTGAAAATTAATCCCAGTACTTCATTGCAGAGAATTCTAAGGAGAGTTCTAAGGCCCAGCAGATGACATGGGATGTGACCCCAAACCTAAAAGTCTCTATTTACGCCCAAGGCAAGAGAAAGTAGAAAGAGCATGAGGACTGAGCAGGAAGGCCCACTGCTTACTAACAAGATTTTAAGCAAGTCCCCTGAGCTCTCAGAATCTGCATGGCCTCATCTATAATTGAAATAATAGTAGGGGCGCCTGGGTGGCCCAGTTGGTTGAGCGTCCGACTTTGGCTCAGGTCATGATCTCATGGTTTGTGAGTTCGAGCCCTGTGTCGGCCTCTGTGCTGACCGATCAGAGCCTGGAGCCTGCTTAGGATTCTGTGTCTCCCCGTCTCTCTACCCTTCCCTGGCTCGCGCTCTGTGTCTCTCTGTCTCTCAATAATAAATAAATGTTAAAGGAAAAAAAATGAAAAAAAAAAAAAGAAATAATAGTAGCTGGCTTCCCTTAGGAACAGAGGAGCAAATGAGACAGTAACAACAGTCCACCATTTATAGTGCAGTGGCTTCGGGTGAACTGTTACCACTCTCCTCATGTTTACTGCTTGTAGGTAATATTTCCACAGTTCTAGCGACTTCTCAGTGCCTTCTATGATGATAGAGCCAAAGAATCTTCCTAGGAGGAGTACTCAAAGATCATTGGGTCCATCCCTGCCCTTAGCTGATGAAACTAAGGCCGGAGTTAAGTGTCTTGCCCAGGGTCGAGCCGTGAGTTGGACGTAGAATCGTAGACTCTTACTTATCTGAAGAAATAACAGCAAAGTAAGAAGGCTTTTCCTAACATGCAGATCTTTTCAACAATGAGGCCTTTCCACAGAAAAATCTGTTGTTTCCCTTTATAAGGAGGCTATTGTAAAGGCTTCCTCTGGGTTTTGGGGGAAGGGAAGGAGTTATTTTCTTATAATATGCTGTTCAGAGCAGCAATGACAATAGAGCCAAAAGCCTTTGCTCTTTTGTGATTGGAAGAGCTGGAAGTTCATTAGCTTTTAGGGATGGCTTGCTATAGACTTCTTAAAGGGTTGATATACTTCTTACAACAAAAACAAGTAGATGCCACGTACATCAGAGTTTTACCTATTGATAAGCATAGACAAGGAACTGAAGATGTTTTAAAGAAAAACGTACTAGAGTGTGATTACACTTTTTAAAAACAGATATAACAGGCTTGGGCATGCTAATCCTAAGTTCGGGGCCTTAAAATGACTGTAAACAGCTAATCTCATGGTCCCCACACCCGGCTACAACTCCCCAGGACTCCAGTGTGGAACACTATAGCAGGTGACCCTGGTCACCTATACCATTTTGAACGAGTCTATACCAGGATTTTAAAAAATCAAACAAATTTGACAACATTATTATCTTTTTGGACAACAGATGTAAAATCTGTCACTTTCATAATGCCGTGCATGAAGTTTCCCACAATCACAAATCACAAATATGAACCATTTATGTGAAGCCAGCTTGGTGAAGGGCCAACATTCGTCATATAGTTTTTTTTTTTTTATTATTTTTCAGACTAAATAACACTAAAACCTCTAGTTGTTTTGTGGGAAGATGGGGGAAAAGGCAATGTTTATAAGCCATCCAGTGATATTTGAATCTTCAAGTGCAGCTGAGAATATCCTGGGTCTGCCACTATATCTCCCAGATTATTTATGGTTCTTTGGAAAACGCCCAAATCTCCTGTTTTTCTCTGGTAAACAGCTGTGAGCTGTCTGATAAGGGGCACTGGCCAACTGTGCAGGCTGAGTTGGTGCAGGCTCTTCGGGGTGACCCCTGACCCTGCTTTGCTGTCTCTGCCTCTCTGCAGTGTGTGCCTCCAGATGAAGCCTGCACCTCGCTGGACGCCTCAATGATCTGGGCCATGATGCAGACTAAGAAGACCTTCACCAAGCCCCTTGCTGTGATCCACCAGCAAGAAGAAGTTAAAGGTGCGTTTTGGAAGGCTCGCTCAGAGCCTGGGGGTTGCCCATTTTAAGAAGTTCCAGTACTAGACCCCTAGGATGAGCCTGGGTAGCTCAGTTGGCTGAGCATCCAACTTTAGCTCAGGTCATGATCTCACAGTTCGCGAGTTTGAGCCCCACATCGGGCTCTGTGCTGACAGCTCAGAGCCCACTTTGGATTCTCTGCCCCTCTCCTGCTCATGCTCTTTCTCTGAAAACTAAGTAAACATTAAAAAAAAAAAAAAAAAAAAGCTCCAATACTAAAAAAAAAATACAAAAGAAGCAGCAACAGCCCCAATACTGTAAATCAAAGTACATTTGTATTCAAAAGATAAATTAAGGGCCAATTAGTAACTTTAGAAGGAGTTTTGCCAAAAGAGCCTTTTATTTAGTTAGGTCTGCTCTGACATGTGGCTGAGTTATTAGTGATATGTTTGCCAATGATTTCCTCTTTAATATTATATCAGAGTCAAAGTTGTCCCTATCCCAATGTCACTCTCCCTTGCCATTCAAATATGCTCCCTTGAGTGTGCAAGAAAGGCTCCAAGTTCCTCCTGGCATGCCCGGATTTAGCAGCCCACAGCCCATCTTTCTGTGGTCTACTACCAGTGATTCTGCCGAGTGCAAGCAGTTCCAGGGCTGTATCAGGATCGCAGATGCCTTTGGGGAGAGTGTTAGGTATATGAACACCATTCATCTTAGGTCAGAGCAGAAAGAAGGTTAAGAACCACTGTCCAAATGCATTTTTATAATTCAGGTTTCAGAATGTTACCCAGGCACATTTGTTGCTTGAAGCCAAGGGTGCCTCTTCTTGCACACCTAGGAGCATCAGCAGTCTGCATCTTCTTGTGGGAGAAAAGGAAGGACGTGCCCTAAGAGGTGTGGCCTCAGGTAGACAGGCAAGGCAAAGCCAAACATGGTGTAGGCCAAGTCAGCCAGACCAGCGGAGAAACCGAGCTGGGCTCCATGGAGATGTTAGCAATGGACATGAGGTCCTGTGGACTGTGGAGAGCATCTGATGGGGACGGGCATCACAGCCGAGGGGCATGGACAAACAAGAACACATCAGGCAGCTGGCAACATCTGAGGGGGTGGAGCCAAATATACATGGGCTATTTGGGCAGCTACATTTGTCACTGTCTAGAAACAACCTATGACTATCTGGAAACATTGTCTAGGGGTGCCAAACAAAGAGAAGTCTGAGAGTGAAAGTGGATTCCTAGCCTCTGGGGCTAGCTATTTCAGGGCTAGGTCCCATGCCACCTTCCACCACCAAGGGACAGAGAGGAGCTTGGCACTGGAGCCTTGATAGAAGCCAGCAAGCATACTGTCTCCTCTTGGTGAGCATGTGCTAGGAGGCCTGCCAGGTGGAGCTGACACCTGATGTAGGCTTGGGGGCAGCGCTGGGATGGCATTTCTGATGTAAGCATTGTTGGATTTGGCAAGACAAGGCAGTGGGGGCTAAGAGGATAGGCGCACAGGACCTAATAGAATAGAGGCATGTGGATGTGTCTACTTTCTTCTTTGGTTGAGTGACCTCTGTGAAAAGAGCCATTCTTACTGACGTATCTGTATGTCATTTGCCCTCTTCCTACTGCTCACTTTGGAAAGGCAGGAGATACAGTGAGGAGGGCACTGGCTTAGAGTCAGGAGCCTGGGGCACAACTTAACTTTACCTGTTGTACTGTTTGAAGAAGCAAACTAGGTTTTAATTCATTGCCCAGCCATTCTGAAAGTGGTGCAAAATGGACATACTAGATGTTTATTGGTTCCTTATTAACACTTTTTGTTGTTGTTTTACTCTCACTGATTGGTTTTCAACAATTTGAAACTGTGTAATAGCCACAGTCTTTCTGTAAATGGATTGCCCAAATAGTTCCCTGTTTTGGGGGACCAGGGGAAAGAAATACGTTAATTATGTTGCGAAGTATATCACAGTTGGGCAACATCTGGCTCATTTTGTACTTTTGTGAGTGGTTTAACAATAACAGCAGCCGCTTGTATTCCATTTGTTACTCTTACCTTTTTTGAGAGAGGTAGTTCCGCTCATAATTGAAGGCAGCCGCTTGCTTTTTTCTATGCCAAAGAATAATTAGGCATTAATACACAGCGGTATAACTTCCAGTAATTCATTCATGCTTCTTTTAAGTTTGGTGGTATTTTTCTAAGTAATTCCTCTTGCAAATTAGGTAATTACTTTTGTTTAAACTTAGTGTAATTATCCTGAAAGTTCGGTGGTGTTGTTTTTTTACATGCAAGTTCCAGAGGAAAATTTTACCAAATATCAAAGCAGTTTCATGAGATTTGCTGATTGAGACTAGATTTTAGCGGAGAAGCTTGTGGTGAAGAAAGTTGATTGCTTAGGGTTGTTAAACAAATGCAGGTTAGACTATCAGCCAGCTTCCCTTGGGCTGTGTGCAAATAGGCTTTCTAACTTTGCACTGAATGGCAGTTCTGGCAGTTTTCAGCTCTCTGAGTGACTCCTCCCACCCTTCATGTTTATTTTCTTTTGATTCTGAAATCATTTCTTTATGATGCAGGCCATTGGAGTCTGTGTTTTCCCTCTGCCTCTCAGTAAATTGGAATAATCAGTTGAAATGGGGATGTGACCATTTGCCTAATAGCATTAGGTTATTTGAATAATAACTGGGTCATCATGAACAGTCTTTCTGCCAGCTTTGTGTGTTACTTTTGTAAGCCACAGAACCTGTAGTATCTCCAGGAGTATCTCTTACTGGACGAATTTGGGGGTAAAAATTACCCAACCAATGAGATGTTTGACTGCCTTTTTAGCCACACAGGTGCTCTTTGAAGGCCGTGCTGAAGTTCCAGGTCTCCCTGGTCATTGGTGCATCTTATTTCTCCACACTGGATTTTCTGGGGCAGCAGCAGATAAAGGCTCAGGTTATCAGCTTCTCAGCCAAGCAGAGAGCTGGTCTGTACTCCCAGTGCTAATGGCCTGGTCACATTTCAGGTGGTGTTTCTTCCTCCTATGGACACAGAGAATAGGCCGCCAAGACTAAATACTTCTGGGTCCCTCCTCTGGGCCACTGTTTTTTTTTTGTTTGTTTTTGTTTTTCAATTTATTTATTTATTTTGAGAGAGAGAGAGAGAGAGAGCGCACACCTGAGTGCGCACATGCGTGAGGGAGGGGCAGAGAGAGGGGGAGGGGCAGAGGGAGAGGGAGAGAGAGAAAATCCCAAGCAGACTCTGCACTGTCAGCACAAGAGCCCTACTCAGGGCTCGAACTCACAAACCATGAGATCATGACCTGAGCCAAAGTCCAGAGTTGGACGCTTAACCCACTGAGCCACCTAGGTGCCCCTGGGCTGCTATTTTTAATGGAATATGCCTGAGCTTCCACAGCACATAATCACCACCTTAGTCCCTTGGGAGCTAGCTTTGGGTTAGCATTATTTTGCTGCTAAAACTTTCAACAGATGATTGTGCTGGTGGTGATGATAGTCATGGAGATGATAATGATTATCTAACATTTACGGGGCATTTGCTTACCTACAGGGCTCTGTGCTGAATGCTTCATGTGGGTAATCATATTTAATCATCATAGCCCCTCTGGGAGGCAAGTATAGAGCAATATTGGATAACCTGACATAAATAAATGGTGGGTCCGAGATTCAAATCCAGGCACTTTGATTCCAGGGCTTATGTTCTGTAAACCCTATGCCTTATCCTAGGTAGAGGTTGATTCTAGGTTTTAATAAAAACTACAAGCAACATAGGTATCTATCTTCTCACACCCTTTTCACACCCCTTCTCCTATTCATGCCATTTCACACTGGCAGTCAAGTTCATACTCAAATACGCTAATGATTGTGAACTGAAAAGATGAAGAATTTTAGGAAAAAAATCTGTTCCCCAAAGGGTAAGATGTTGGGACACATGTAAGCCGTTTAAGAGAGTATTAAAATTGAGAAGTTCTGTGACTCTGAATTGTAACTCACAAAAAAGCCCAGAAAACATGAATAGTCGATGCATATTATGGTTTATGGCAAAACAATTAAAATAGTTGAGGTAGTGCCATCCTACCATATTTTCTGAAATATTTTGAAGTATAGGCACGTTAGTGCTGTTTGCTTTGGATGCTGTGACCATTTTTGTGGCATTTGAGAACACACTAGGGCTTGCGCAATAAAAATGGCTCTACCACAGCAATGATGATTTTTTGAAAATGGTGAAAGGGAAGATCATCATTTGTCTGAAATTTAGGGCACATATAAAAAAAAAATGAGTGAGAAAGAACAATAAACATCACCCCCAAGTTTGCCATGATTTATATACAATATGTAATTTTTAGCAAGTTAAATGTTCAAAATACTGAATTTCCACTACATAACTTTTTAAAAATAAGTGTGCTCAGGACAGCACCTGGCATATCATGGGTACTTGGTAAATGTTAATTTCCTTTCCTTCCTCTTAACCTCTCAGCCAAACTGGGTTTTTGTGGGGAGTAGGGGTGGAAGGGGAATGAAAGGGAAAGCTGTAAACGTCAATTGGAAGTTAATCCAAGAGAGGCGTTACTTTTTGGAACATACTTGATTTTTCCAGAACAAAAATACTCTAAAGCACCCAGCCGGGTTTTGTCCTCAGGCTGAAGTAGAGATGAGGGGAAGCTGAGTAGAAAGATGGTAGAAATGCTTAACTGACAGACCGAGACATTCAGTCTTTATCCAGTAAGGGACAGAGGTATCTAGGGACTTTTTACTTTGGAAAATTTTAAATATATACGAGAGTAGGATAGGATAGGATAGGATAGGATAGGATAGGATAGGATAGGATAGGATAGAATAGGAGAATGAACTACTATGTATCCTCCGTGTAGTTTCAGCAGCTACCAATTTATGGCCAAACTTGTTTTGCCACTTTCTGTCCCTGGATTGTTTTGAAGGATATCCAGACATTTCATCTCATCCATAAATATTCCAGCATGCACCTCTAAAATTTAAGAACAATTGAAAAGATTGGGGTATCTGGCTGGCTCAGTTGGTGGAGCATGTCACTCTTGACCTCACTGTTGTGGGTTTGAGCCCCACGTTGGATGTGGAGATTACTTAAAAATAATAACATCTTTAAAAAAAAAAGACCTTGGGTAGGTAACCAATGATCAAATCATTTAGGAAGACTACTCTGAAAGCAGCATGAAGGTTATTTTGGGGAGATATACACAGTATAAGATATACATGATAATTACAGTTATTCAAAAAATGTTTATTGGTACCCACTATATGCTCGGCATATAGTAAACCTGTCTGTAAGGCCTTGTGTAGTGCAGAGGTTTACACCTTGACTCTGTTGATGTTTTGAGCTGGGTAACTCTTGGGGTAGAGGGCTGTCCTATGTATTGTAGGATTTTGAGCAGCATCCTTAGTCTCTGTCCACTAGATGCCCATAGTAAACCCCTCTACTACCCGTTGTAACAACCCAAAATGTCTGCAGATATTTCCACATGTCCCAGTGGGATGCAGGGGGCAAAAATCACCCCAGGTAAGAACCAGTGATCAAGTGGAAGGGTGCGGATAAGTGACAGGGTAATTGGAGTGAATGCCATAAATATTGAAAGAACCAGCAAAGGGGTTCATTTACAGTGAAGTTAGTAAAAACTGCACGTTAAATGGGGTCTGCACAGAGGCCTCCTGAGTCCCCAGCTTCTTCATCTTCCTATCTTTCCCTCTTTGCCAAACACCAATAGATGTGGGTACCAAGTAGACACCTTGTTCCCCTGTGGGCCTGCTCGATCCTACCATATTTAGGAGAACTGAATTGAAAGCTGGAAGCTCAAAGCTGTGGTCAGTTACTCATGCATAACCCCAGAAATATCCCGTTTATGAAAACCATGCCCAACAAACTGAAATTTGGTTCTAGAGGCAGACCAAAATTTGCTCAAGAGTATATGAAAAGATTTAATTCAGAATGCTGATTATAGTTTGTTCTTTCTGCAAATGAATCTCTATTGTTAAAATTCTCTTTGCAGCAATAGCAAGGATTCCTTTCTTACCATCTTACCCTTAAACCAAAAGTAAATATTGCCGCGTTCCCGTTTTCCTTTCGGCATGCCAGCTCGATTATAGGGTTCCGGCGGAGATCAGGCTCCTTTAGTCATACACAGGGGTTATTGGGGACTTTTGGAACCAAAAGGAGGATAAAATCCTGTAACTTCAGTGCTGCAGCTTGTGCTTGTTATTGTTTATGGAGGAACTTCACCCCGGGGGAAATAAGCACCAAATGTTTCTGTTTAGCTGCGAGAAGGCCCCTATTTGGGGTGGGGGGAAAAGGATTAGATCATAGGCTAAGTCCATTAAGAGTTTTAAAACAATGCCATCCATCACAGAGGCCTTGCTCTAAAACCCAAATTCTCACATGTGAGGTCTCCTTTGGGGAGAGTCATTATTTAAAACCACTTAGGGATTCTGAGTGAAAAAGTTTAGCCATGGGCGGTTGATTGGATGGAACTCTTCCCAGACGCGTGTATATTTCTCACATGATGAACACTATAGAGACCTTTAAATGCCTTTGGACTTAGTTCAGCGAATCAAACCACTGCATCTTGGAACTAGAATTTTGTGGTTAGATACCCCTACTTCATAGGGTTCTTGGGAGTTTAAAATGAGAAAATCCAAGAGAAGGCTTTTTGTCAGTTGTAAAAAACTATACACATGTATAAATGTAAGACATCACCTTCACTATTTTATCACTGCCAATAGGCTGATAGGACCAAACCCCTAGGAGACAGTCTCTTGTGTGCATTTTGTAGTCGGTGTGTGTTCTGCCTACTGAAATAGATTTTCTTAAAAACACACAATCATTTTAATTTTAGTAATTCTATTTCAGTATAACCTGCACATGTCCTCACCCTCGTGCCCCCGTGTTGCACAACTCCAGGGGGCAGTGTTCAGTTGTGGTGGCTTTGATTCATCCGGGAGCATTCCTTCCCCTAGAGCTGGACCAGGATATTTGTGCTGCAGCCCAGCTGCGATGGTTAATCCTGAGAATTTACAATCCTGTGTAGCTTCTTTATTTTTATAAACAATGACCTGGAATGCTGCTTGTTTGGTCAGTTTTTCACAAGTTCTTTTCACTCCACTGTGGATTCCAGCACAAGGTGTGTGTTCCTTCTTTATGGAGTGGAAATGGAGGTGAAAAGAGAGGTGCTAAACACTGACCACTTGAAACCCTAAAGAGCGGGGGAGAGTCTGTGCCAGGACTCAGCACACTATTTCCCTAAAGGGCCAGATAGTGTTTTTGGTTTCTTCCTCATACAGTCCCAGCCCTGACTACTCAGTGCTGTTCTTGCAGCGTGTAAGTGCGAGCAGTTGTAGACAATACAGGAACGATGAGCATGGTTATGTTCAAAGAAAACTTTATTTATGGAAAGGTTTGAATGTCACATAATTTTCATATGTCATAAAATATTTTTGGTTTTTTTTTTTTCCAGGCACCTAACAATGTGAAATTTAGGGCACCTGAGTGGCTCAGTTGGTTGAGTGTCTGACTCTTGATTTCAATTCAAGTCATTATCCCAGGGTTGTGGGATAGAGCTCTGCTTCGGGCTCCATGCTGAATGTGGAGCCTACTTTAAGATTCATTCTCTCCCTTTCTTCCTCTCTCTGCCTCTCCCTCTCTCCCTCTCTCCCTCCCTCCCTCCCTCCCTCCCTCCCTCCCTCCCTCTCTCCCTCTCTCCCTCTCTCTCCCTCCCTCTCCCTCTCCCTCTCCCTGTCCCTCTCCCTCTCTCTCTCCCTCTTTCTCTCCCTCTCTCTGTCTTCCCCTCCCTCCCTGCCTCTCTCCCCTGCTTGTGCATGCTCTCTCTTTCTCTCTAAAAGATATGTGTGTGTGTGTTACACACACACACACACACACACACACATACACACACACACACATATATATATGTATATATATATACAATAAAAATAAATGTGCGCCTGGGTGGCTCAGTTGGTTAAGCGTCTGACTCTTAATTTTGGCTCAGGTCATGACCTCACAGTTCATGAGGCTCTTTGCTGACAGCATGGAGACTGCTTGGAATTCTCTCTCTCTCTCTCTCTCTCTCTCTCTCTCTCTTTCTCTCTTTCTCTCTCTCTCTCTCTCTCTTTCTCTCTCTCTCTGCCCCTGCCCTGCTTGCTCACACTTTCTCTCTCTCTCTCTCAAAATAAAGTAAATAAAATTTATTCTTAGTTCATGATCTAAGCTTTTCTCACCGTTAGTCACAAGTATCTTCTTGATCAGTGCTTTCCTGTTAAGGACAAAGTGACATTCCCTAGTCATTAGCCTACTAAGTAGAATCTGGAATTTGGGATCAACCCCTGCCCTGATGCTTTCCAGCTGTGACCTCGGGCAAGTCACATGATATCAGAGTCTCAGGATGCTCATTTGTAAAATAGTGATAAGAATTCTTTTTCTGCATCCCTCACAGGGCTGGTGTGAACCTCAAATGAGATTTGAACACGAAAGAATTATAGGAATGTCAAAGCATCTTCTATATAGCCTTATTCCAGGCTTCTTCTATTGTGTCCATTTTCGAAAAGCATATCAACAATCTAATGATCCTTCACTGAATATTTCTGGTCAGCCTATTCTATGCTAGGCTGAGCCTTGAAGATGTACAGATAAGGAAGAACTTGACCCTGCCCTCAGGGCAGAAAAAAATGTAGAGAATTACGATGCGATGTAGTATAGGTACAAAAACTGTGGGGTGGAATTAGCAGAGAGGGTAGAGACCAGCCCTGCTGGGGTGGAGGTTGGGGCAGTAGGAGAGTCAGAGAAGGCCTCCCGGCAAAAATACCAACAGTGCAGGTCTGGGGGAGAAGGGGTATTTCAGGGAATGGCTTGCAAAGTGTGATGACATACAGCAGCATGGAAAAGTTAGGGAGCTTAAATAAATATGGGTGAAGGACCCCTAGGAAAGGAGACTATAGACAGGTCGGTAGAGGAGGAAGGCGGAACTTTGTGTGCTCTGCTAGAGCTTGGATTTTCTTTCCTATAAGTTCAGGAAGTCATGGAGCAGTTTAATCAGGACAATAACTTAATCAACTCTGGGCTCTGGAAAATTCAGTGTGGGGGAAAATATAGAGGAGGAAATATTTGGGGCAGAGGCAGCAGGGCAGTGGGTGGAGATAAGGAGACCAGTTAGGAAAGCTCTGTAACCAATGCAGATGTGTGATGAAAAGGAGCTGCACTAGAGGATAATAGCACTAAGAAGAATAAAGACATTTTTACAAAATTTGTGTACATTAAAGTAAAAGAACTTTTTTAAAGTGGAAGAACATCATGAATACACTGGAGAATTATGGTATTTGAAGGTATCGTATCCTCTTGTTAATATAAAGGTGTGTACACACACACACACACACATTGTCACACTCAAATTAAGTTGGCCTTCAGGTTTTCTTCAATTTGGAGAACCTGTACAATTGATGGTTAACAAAGTGCAGTGTTTAAAATTTCTGAGTAACCCATGTTACAGTTTTGACATCTAAAGAGGATAATTGACAAAGCTTTCACCGAGTATTTATTAACAAATAGGAAAGTGGCAGTCTCTGCTCAGATTTTGATGACCTTTTGCTTAAAACTTGGTTTCTCTGTGGAATGCATCATGATTTATGTATTTTTTCTTTCTTTCTTTCTTTCTTTTTTTTTTTTCCAGAAACCAGTCTAAGCATTAAGGAACCGAATCCAGTTCCTCCACGTAAGTCTTTACGCATCTGTTTTGAAATGAAGCCTCCTGGGCTTTTTATAAGAATGAGTTGGTTATGGAGCATTTGGCAAACTTTGAGTTTTGATAAGGAGACTTCTACTCCCATTCCCTTTCTCCCCCATTTTTTCATAATCTTGTACTTTCTTTTTCCTTTCCTCTGTCCTTCCTTCATCCTTCTGGGTTTTTTTCCCCTGTCTGCCTCTTTTAAATATGAATTTGTTGACCCATTGGCATGTGTGGCCTTACTTAGCTTTAGAGAGAAGAGTTCATTATTTGCATACCTGTATCAGCTGTGATCTAAAAGCATTAACTTACAGCTATGGGAGTGGTTTGCTTATGCATCATCAACAGTAATTACCTGCTCAGAGAAGTAGGGCTAAGGGAACTAGTTGCTGGGTCTTCTAGACAGTCTCTAGTCCAAGGGGGGCGAGGGGTGGTTATGGAGGCCCTGGGGGGACGTGTGTGAAAAAAGAGAGAGACCAACTGCTACAACATGATGCATTGGAAATCATCCGGGCCAATTTTGTCACTCGCTCTGGATGAAAACTCTAACCAAAAGATTTAGGTAGATTTGCCTGTGGTTATAATTGGCAGTCAGACAGGACTAGAGCCTGGGCTTCCTGCTGTATACCCAGAAGCTCTTCTAGATGGTGTTGCCTTGTGAAGAGAATCTCTGCTTTTTTTTTTTTTTTTTTTTTTTTCTTCCCTACGACTGTCTGGGTCAGTCTCCATTACTGACCCCATCACATTACACATGAAGGTCTAGTGAGTTCCCTTATGCAAAGCACTATACTGTTCTAGTTAAGGATCTTACTTGAACAATATTGTGGAACATTATCATGAACCCACAAAGAGACACATATGGACGCATTTCTCTCATACTTACCCAGTCTAATTTTCATAAATAACATCTCTATTTTTAGAATTTAGGAGAAGTTTTACTAAAAACTTTCATTCATGCCTCTCTTTTGCATCTGTAAGCATAAAAAGGCAAATCATCTTTTAATACCTGCAGACTAGACTAAATTGTGTTGATGACTTGGTTCATCTTAACCTCTAGAGTTCTTCCCAATTCTTACTCCTTCCTCAGGATCCCAGACCTTTTACAAACTCCTTTTCTTCACTCCCTGCTTTCAGCAGGTGAAGTAGTGCAATCCCCATTTTCCAGAAGTTAACACACCAAAGAACACATGGCCTAGAAGACTAGCCACCAGGTTGGGAATTCCTAATTTCTAGAATCGTTGCCAGCATGACCTACTTTTCCTGAGCCCTTACGACTTAGTTCTGGGGCTACTCAGGGAGTCATATTTGTCTACAATTAGATCTTTTACACTGAAGTGAGATGAAAGGCAAAGTGATTTAATTCACATGGAGATCAGCTGGAGTTGCTTCTGGCTGGAGAGGAACATGGTATTGAAATATTGGGGAGATTGTACACCTGAAATTTATATTAAAAAAAAAAGACATCTTGGAAATTTTATCCTACTGAAAACCCTTCTCTCTTAGAAAGTGATTTTAACTTTTTATAAGTGATTCAAAGAAGGTGGTTCTCAGGAAATGTTCTATTTCTGTAGCCTGGAATTAATTTCAAGTATAAACATCTTTGCCAAGTGGAGGAACAATTGGTTCTATTTATGTGTTTTGCTGACCATAAAACTGACATCCCTCCACACCGAGACGTGTTTCCGTCCCCCTCGTAGAAAGATCACGGTTGGAAAAGTGTTAAAGAGTAGGTTGTTTTAAATGATACAATACATAATTGTTAAGATGGAGGGTTTGAGCTGAGACCACTGAAAAGTTAAAATCTATAGGTCGATCCTTACCTCATGTTTCCTCCTTGGCACTCCCTTTCTTCCGGTCATCTCTCATACTTGTAAATGTTCATGAAAACATGTTTGTAGAGTATTTGAAGTATGTTTTCTTGTATCATTGTTCAAAGTGTTTGCTGTGGGTCACATTTCGATCATGGAAGTTGATTTTCCAAACCATCTTCACACGGAGGCTGCAAACTGAGGAGGATATCTTGGAAATCGGATCATTTTATTTTCCTTTTGGGGGAAAAAAAAAACATGCAAGTTTCAAATACACTGCATTTTCTTGGAATCCTCATTTTACCCTTGTTTTATTAGTCAGGGCTCAGCCTTCCCAACAGTGCTTGTGGCACAGATACAAAATTGTAACATATAATGCAGATTCACTGAAAGTATGCATTGGCTTCCCTTCCTTTGTAGAGATCTTCCATGGTCTGGACACCCTCACCGTGATGGGCATCGCATTTGCAGCATTTGTGATCGGAGCACTCCTGACAGGGGCCTTGTGGTACATCTATTCTCACACAGGTGAGTGTGACTGTCAGATAGTAGTTGCTGTGAATCCTGTATGTCTGCCACACAGGCGACCTTTCAGGGTTTCCTTGCATGAATGGATGGACTGACGAATGAGAGAAAGTTCATCCCCACTGTTTGCACATGAATGTATTTGGCATAAATGGGGTTTTGCAAAAATACAGTGTGCCTGAAGCACCATTAGAAAAGGAATGTTCAAGGGTGCCTGGGTGGCTCAGTCGGTTAAGCATCCAACTTTAGCTCAGGTCACTATCTCTCCCTTTGTGGGTTCAAGCCCCTCGTCGGGCTCTGTGCTGGTGGCTCAGAACCTGGAGCCTGCTTCAGATTCTGTGTCTCAGTGTTTCTCTGCCCCTTCCCTGCTAGTGCACTCGCTCACTCGCTCTTTCTCTCTCTCTATCTCTCTCTCTCTCTCTCTCTCAAAACTAAACATTTAAAAATAAAAGAAAGAAAGTAAAGAAAAGGAATGTTCAAACTATGTTAATTGCAATTGAAATGTTGGTCAAGTTTAGCTACTAATAAAGCTATTTTGTGGTTAGGGTTGAATTAAAGACAATTAATGTAGACAAACCAGAAATACAAACCCTTCCCTCAAAGCTAAACACTTCAGTGCAGACATATGAATGGGCAGGAAGTGAAAAAGGAAGCGAAGATTTTATTATCCTCTCTGCCAAGATGTTGCGCACTGCCCACCAGAATCCCCAGTCTCAGTGGCTTATACCAGAATTTCTTGACCCTTTTAAAACCCATGCCATGCCCTCTTTGATAAGCATAAATTTCTCATGTCTTTCTTCTATAAAATTGTTTAAATTTTTAAAATATATTTTCATGAGGGGCACCTGGGTGGCTCAGTTGGTTGAGTATCTGACTTCAGCTCAGGTCATGATCTCACAGTCCATGAGTTCGAGCCCTGCGTCGGGCTCTGTGCTAATAGCTCGGAGCCTGGAACCTGCTTCAGATTCTGTGTCTCCCTCTCTCTCTGCCCCTCCCCTACTCATGCTCTGTCTCAAAAATAAATTAAAAAAAAAGTTAAAATATATTTTCATGATTTGCAAACAAATAAAAATGGTGAAACAAGGCGCTTTGTTTTCAAGCTGTGCTCCTCCTTCCCCCAAATTCTGATATGCCACACCCCTCCCCTTTCCCCTTCCCCTCAATCCAAAGGTTGAAACATTCTGGCCTGAACAGAGAACCTGTTCTGACCCCAGTACAGAATGCAGGCCTGGCAAGGGGCGAGGCTGGTGCGATGGGGGAGGAACAAATGGACCTTCCTTCTGTTGCTTCTTTCTTAGTTTCCTTGCAGATAGACATAAGAAAGAAAGACATGCATTTTGGGGTATGTCTAGAGAGCTACTTAGGCTTATGTGTCCTTGGATACTTTGAGTTTATACTATGAACCTAGGTAAATTGTGCTTGATTGATCAGCCCGAGGTCAGTGGCAGGTTCAGCCTTTCTATTTAGAATTTCATTGATTTTCCATTGAACGAATGAGCGCCATGATCTTTGGCTTTACTGTGGGCCATTCAACCAGACAAGCTAAAAAGATGACTGCTTTAAAGGGAGACGAAGCACAGAAGGGCATTTTGAGAAGTCACCTCTTAATCCCTAAGCAGAATTTTTACTTCAAATACTGCATCCTCTGGCTGAGATATTTTAGATTATGGCCGAAGGAGATCAGATCCATTTGTGCCTAGCATGGAAAGTCACACAATCCAAAGCAAAAGCTTAGGAGTTGTGATAGTGGAGCTTTGAGTCCTCAAACTATTGTTCCCAATTGGCGATGTTTGAGTGAGGTATATATCATGTGAGAGAGAAAATGAGACTCTTAATCCTAAATGTAATGATTCTGAGGATATACAAACCCCTGGGAATCAATTTAGGCATATTCTTCCTCATGAACAGTTCATATAAGCACCAGAAGGGACGGCTTTTAGCAGAGTAGTATTTTAGAGTAAGTAATTTGTCAGAGGCGTACTGACATGTTCAGATCTCACGCTAGCAGTTCCTTTTAATCTTTCCCAATCTCCTGCCTGGCTGTGAGATTCTAGGGCCGTTGGCAGCTGATGCTGTATTTTGGGAATGAACTTGGAACTACACCAAAAAGACTCTGTCGCCCTGAGGATTTTATATGGGCTGGTTATCCACCTATGCTTAACATGTCCCTGCTGAGAGCAATGACTGGCCTTGGCCATGGAGCTACACCCTCAACCCTGGAAGTTCATCTCAGGCCGGGTAGGGCCAGGCAGCCAGGTCCAGGCAGTATCGGGCTACCACATGGCACTCACTATTGGCACACACCCCACTAAACTCACTCCGATAATCCCAGACTCTTGCGCACAGCCATGGTCGCAAACCTGATAAAAAGCAAAGCTTGGTTTTATGGCATTTATCGGTCTGCTCATTAAATTCCAAGGTTTGTCGTTCCTGCTCCCTTCTCCCACAAGCCAGACACTGAAGGGGAGGAGTTTTTACATTTTGTTAATATAGAAATAGGTTTGGAAGTAGATTAAAGAAAAACAAAGCCAAAAACCTTTCCTATTATGGTTTCCAAAGCAATATAAATTACACTGATTTGGAAGTTAAAAGGTTTATAGACACTGTCATTTGGGCTCTAACCCTGCTAGCATCACATATGATACAGCTTCAGAATGACTTTTTATTAAAAGCTGTAGCCTCTGGTTCATTTTAAAGACTTCTCATACGGAAAACCAACATCATATAAGTGTGAAAAAGGCCCACTTCAGAACCCAGTCGTACTATCCTGTCCAGAACTCCTTCAGTTTCCTACCTGGATCAGCTAGCAGCAAGGTTAGATGAAAAGAGATTCTATTGCAGTAGTCAATGGAGAGAGGTATGTATACACAGACTCAATGCATTCAACATCCACAATAGTCTAAGCTGTGAAACTCAGACCTTGTATGGTATATTTCGGGGTTCAAGCAGCATCTGCCTCTGTGTCAAAAACAGCCCCTAATTCAGACAAATTCTCTTTATGTTCTTCATTTCCATCCGAGCACAGAGCACCAAACCAAGTCATGTGTTTGAATTGTGGATACATACTTCCATACCTGGAACGTGTGTTAGTCTAAAAAAGCTGGGTCCGTCCTCTGTCATATCACAGCTTTGGGCACCATAAGCAATACCTCCTGAGGGCTATATTAACTCTGGAAAACTCCATTCCTAAAATTTACATTATCTACTAAGATACCACAAAAAGGAGTAACAGTCAGAATAGAAATGGTCCTGGAAAGGAACCATAGAATCTTCATGCTTCTGCTAGTCTGGCTAGTGCAGGAGTCCCAAACTTGTAGTTCTTAAAGGTCCCAAAAATCATATGCAGAATTGTATCTGTCATTTTTTTGATGTGAGGGGCAAAAGTATTTACTTGTATTTTTTACTAAAACTTTTTAGCCCTATTACAGTAACATATGCACATAGCTTAAAGACTGAAATAGTTCTACAAGACTTATTAGAAGAACATGAGCCCCCTACTGCCCCACTCCCTTTTCTTGCTCCTCAGAGCACCATTCCTGACTCTTAGCTGATTGTTTTGGACATTAATCTATATATTGAAATAATAGAAGTATAGTATTGCAACTTCTTGACTTAACAGCTTTAGGCTTTTTCTTTCAACAATGGAAAATGATAATTCAGTTCTTTGTCATCACTGTGTCCCAATTATACATTCACGCCCCTGATTGTCCCCCAACCCTACCATCCTCTTAACAGAATTATAGTCAAATTTTGGGTAGATCAGTATTTATTGTTTATATTATAACTACCTAAATGCTAATCACAATTTAGCTATATAGTACATTATTGTTTCTCCTGTATGATTTTTAATTTTCCCTAGAATTGATGATTATCTCTCCCCTCCTTCCCCACATTAGTTTTGTTTTTTAACCCCTTTTTAATGTTATTATTTATTTATTATTTGAGAGAGCAAGACTGCTCACATGAGCAGGAGAGGGGCAGAGACAGAGAGAGACAGAGAGAGAGAGAGAAAATCCCAAGCAGGCTCCACACTCAGCACAGAGCGTGATATGCAGGGCTCCAACCCATGACCCTGGGATCATGACCTGAGCCCAAACCAAGAGTCAGATGTTCAACTGTCTGAGCCACCCAGGCAGCGGGCTTAGTTTTCTGTACGCTTCTCACTAATTCATCTGTTGACCCTCTGCCAGTTGTCTCAGTCTCTTCTGAATGCATTCAGACAACAGTATTCCACTGGTTCATTTTCTTCACTAAATCTTTCTCGGAGCCTTTTTACCTGTTCATGTCTGAACTGGCTGCCCTCTATATTGGACACTGTTGTCTTCTTATATTCCTTCACTACTGTTCTGGGAATTCCCTGCACCTTGGGAGTTTTGTCATTCCATGTCTTCTCCTCCGCTGTTGAAAGGGTACATAAGAAGTAAATGTTTGTCACACCTTGCATATCTGAAAATATCCTCAGTTTATACAAACACTTGGTGGACAGCTTGGCAAGGTACAAAATTTTAGGTCATAAATAATTTTTCTTTAGAATCTTAGAAGCACTCCTCATTGACCTTTGGCTCTGAAGATTGCTTTTGGGAAACTCAGAGCCATTCAAATTGCTGGCTTGTTTTGTTTGTTTTGTTTTCTGGGAGAAATTTTACAATGACAGTCCTTGACTTAGGTGGATTTCATACATTATGGAGCTCTTTAAGTCTAGAAATTCATGTCTTCCAGCACTGAGATTTTTGGAATCATTTGTTTTTACTCCTATTTTCTCTGTTCTCTCATTCTAGAAATCATCATAAAGATGAACCTCTTGAATGATTCCCCAATTTTCCTTTCTTTTCTGTTTTCTACTTTTTTCCTTAATTTTCAAAGAGATTTCGTCATCTTTATCTTTTCGTTTCCTACTGAATTTTTAACTACTGCATTCAAATGTTTCAATTCCAAGCCATTTTTCCTATGAATTAAAAATATATATCTTATTCCTACGGGTGTAATATCTTATCCCTCTGAAAATATTAATATAGGATTATTTAAGAATGAGTAAGTTTTGAGGATATAGATGGGATATACTGATTGTGAACTTCCCTTAGGGTGATCTGGCTGCCTTTTATTTTTTTTTTTTTAATTTTTTTTTTCAACGTTTATTTATTTTTGGGACAGAGAGAGACAGAGCATGAACGGGGGAGGGGCAGAGAGAGAGGGAGACACAGAATCGGAAACAGGCTCCAGGCTCTGAGCCATCAGCCCAGAGCCTGACGCGGGGCTCGAACTCACGGACCGCGAGATCGTGACCTGGCTGAAGTCGGACGCTTAACCGACTGCGCCACCCAGGCGCCCCTGGCTGCCTTTTATTGAGTAACTCCTAATAATTCATCTTTGGATCTTTCCTCTTGAGGTTTCCTCACCAGGTTTTCTATAAAATAGGTTTTCTTATTTTCTTCCTGGAGAGTGCAGGTCTGGCTGTCAGCGTTCTAGGCACCACAACATCCAACCTACAGGACATTCATTTAATCCTCCTCTTTGAGTTGGGTTCTCTGCTCTCAGCTGTCCTGGTGTTGTTCACTCCTGGAAACCTCAGTTTCATATTCTGGAGACTGAACTTCCTGTCTCCTTCCCAGATGAGGATGGGCAGGGTCCCACTCCACAGGGTAAAGAAGGGGATTTAGAAAAATCTCACTGCTGCTTATACGGCAGCAGTCAGTCAACCCTAGTGCTTGCAGCCTCAAGTTTGCCCTGTCTTTGCGAGTAACTGATGCCACCATTTCCTGAATTTTTGAGGGTTCTGTACTATAACTTGGTTGTTGCTCATCTGTTCTTACTGTTGGCTTAGGTTCTGGCTCTCTTAAATCTGCTACATCACTTACTACTCACCCATTTCTTCACCAGCCTTCAATATTTTATTGATGTCGCCACTCCTGCTTTTCTTTTTTTCTTTCTTGAAGGTTGATGCCTTTTAAAAATCTGTAAAGTGTCAGGGCACCTGGGTGGCTCAGTCAATTAAGTGACCAACTCTTGATCTCAGCTCAGGTCATGATGTCACGGTCTCATAGGTTCGAGCCTCACATCAGGCTCTGCACGCTGACTGTGCATGGAACCTGTTTGGGATTCTCTCTCTCCCTCTCTTTCTGCCTCTCTCTCTCTCTCTCTCTCTCTCTCTCTCTCTCTCTCTCTCAAAATAAATGAAGAAACTTTAAAAATAAAATCTGTACAGTGTCATTTTGGTGAGATTTTTCTCTTGGCCTCCTTGTAGGTTGTCATTGTGCACCAATGTCTCAGTCTCTTGATATCCTAATTGGAATTATTTCACTATCTCACCCCTGTAAGAAGAGTGAACTAGATTGTGTTTAGTTTAGAGAAGTATTCAGTCACTGTGTATCGTTTCCAAAATTGAGCCTCCCCATTCTCCAAGCTAAAAGACCTTCCTTTTGCAGACAAAACTGTGCAGGAGGGTGGGTGAGAGGTTGTCATCATTTATCTTTACTTTATGTAACTTGCCTTTGTGGCCACTGAACAGAATGTACTCACAGTGTGATGATAATAAGAGGAAGAAGAGAGGAAGACGGAAGAGGGCAGGGGTCCGGGGCGAGGCTGCCCTCCATGTGTGTCTCTGTACAGCCCTGGGACTTGAAGATCTAGTTTGTTCAACTGCTAGTCTTGTTACCTTACTATGAACCATGTTTCCCTTTAGTAAACATAGACGTGACCCCTTCTGCCCAGGGTCATTGGCGGTGAGAGCACTTAAGCAAGAATGCATGTGAAAAGTCTTATGAACTCCCAAGTCCTACAAAAATGTAAGATAATGAACGTTTCTCAGATATGTAGGCAGAACAAAAATCTAAGAGTGGAAGGAATGCTGCATTCCACAGAGCAATATAAAATGCTGAGGTCTCAAAGTAGGCATGCCTGTCCCAATCCCTCAGGTTTCTGTTCAGCAGTCCTCAGTTGAACATACCATGTGTTCTTAAAGTAAAAGCCAAGCACCTACTTAGGTTTACCTGAGTCAAGTAAGAGCTTTTAATTAGGAGCATCTCTAGGGGCTTCAAATGTTTCCAGAAGTCTGAAGTTTCTTCAGGCTCCCAAGTTTAGTCCAGGTGCAGAGAGAAGCAGCAGGAAGACAGGTGTGACTAAGGTAGGGGGCAAGAGGCTGAGTCCCAGGGATCAGGAAGATGCAGCTGGAACAGATGGGAGCCCTGGTACGACTGTAAAGAAGGCAGGAATCCACTCTCGGCACCCATGTGCTCAGGTTAAGTTAAAGTAAAATAAGCCACAGAAAACCAAAATGTGGGGGCAGATAGGTTGGCTGTACTGCAGGAATATAGGAAGAAAATGATAGGCAGGACATTTTGAAGGGTTTTAATTCCTGCCTTGGAACCTCTCCCCCCTTCCTCATAAATTATAACAACATCAGACGTACCCCTCCTGATGAGTTTCGCCTGCAGAAGGAAAATCTTTTAGCTCGGAGAGTGGAGACGGACCATTTTTGGAAATGATAAATAATGAATGAACATTTCTATAAACTAAAGGTAGTCTATCTAGTTCACTATCCTTATGGGAGCAAGCTTGTAAAATCATTACAATTAGGATATCAGGAGGTTGAGACATTGACTGTTCCATAATTACAACCAACACATAGGCCTTGCAGACAGTATCTTTTTCTTTCCAGCATCAAGTAATATTAAAGCTAAGCCATCCCCAGGCATATGGTTTTCAATCCAATGCTTAAGTGTCTTCCAAGAAAGAGATTCCATAAATTCCCCTTATAACTAACCAATCCCCATAATCAGCAAGTTCTTTTCTCTGTGACCTAAATCCTTAGTGCTACCATTTAAACTCATTTCCTCATGTTCTGCCCTCAAGAGAGATAAAGCACAGCTGTCTGCTCTTCTTTATAATAATCCTCTTTGGGTGATATTTGCAAACATTCTCCTTTGGGCTAAATAATTGAGATTCCTCTCACCTTTCTTTAAAATTCTTCTGTTGTTGTTGTTTCCCCGTGGAGCCTCTCCAAGTTATTCACATCTTTCTGAGATGAAGTTTCTTCCCCAGAACCTGCCATGCTGCAAGATGCAGAGATAAGAATCCAGTTGTAAAGTAGACTGCCAAAGAGGTGGCAGGAAATCAGATCTGGACAACTCCATGCCAAGCTAAAGAAATAAAACAGATTATCCCTTAAGAAATATATTTTTCTGTTTCTGAAAGCATCTCTAGCAACATCTTGGCTCAGCCACAGGCGAATATGTGAACTGGGTGGAATTATTTCTAATACACCCTCTTCCAAAGGCCTCCTCCTCTACTGTCCTTCCTCCCCACATCTCTCTTCCTTAGTGGGGTTTGAAATTTTAGGAGCAAAGCGTGAAGACTGAACACATTTCTCCTGATAGCCAACTATGATGTTCATGAGTAAGGACCCTTCCTTCAGTTCCTTACATTTGCTAAGTGGGCCTATTCTGCTTAGCTCTGGGGTCCTCCCTGCCCTTCTTCTCCGGAAGTACGGTGGTTGTATTAGTCACCCAAGGGATATGTTACGAGTTAGTGCTCCAAGAAATCAGAGGTCACTGTGATAGAGAGCAGAAAGCCAAAGGGCCCATCTCAGAAAACCCAGGGGAACTCCGTTGGCTTTTAAGCAGAAGCATCTGCACATCAAACTTTTGTTTCTCAGGGTGACTGTTTCTGTCACACCACTTCTATCTGACAACAGAAAATCCTTGTCGTAATTTGTCAGAAGGTGAAAGCTTTTGGGGCGCCTGGGTGGCTCAGTCAGTTAAGTCTCCGACTTTGGCCCAGGTCGTGATCTCGCAACTTGTGACTTTGAGCCCCGCGTTGGGCTCCGTGCTGACAGCTCAGAGCCTGGAGCCTGTTTCAGATTCTGTGTCTCCCTCTCTTTCTGCCCCTCCCCCACTCATGCTTGCTCGCTCACTCGCTCTCTCAAAAATAAACATTTAAAAAAAATTTTTTAAAGAAGGTAAAAGCTTTTAACAATGTGTGAGAAATCTCATCCATGTGAAAATAGCCACCACAGTAGGAGAAGGTATTTTTAATATTTCTAAAAACAGTATTTTCAGTATTTCTGAGCAGATTCTCAGACAAAGATTCTCCTTGGCTTGGCACATTATTGGCTCAAAGTCAGTAGATTGGCTTTTTTTTTTCCTCATTTTTTTTTCCTGAAGTATAGCCGACACACAATGTCACATTAGGTCAGGTGTCCAGCATAGTGATTCCACAAGTTTGTATGTTTTGCAACGTTCACACAGGTGTAGCTACTTCGAGGTCAGTAGATTATTAGGTTAAGTTGACTTGTCCACCGTGGTGAAATACATCCTGCAATCTTGAGAGGAGAGGGGGCTTCTTTGTTTTGCTTTGCTTGAGTTTTCATTTTAGACAGTGTTTTGCGTTAGCACAAGAGTTTCCAAAACTGGAAGCTGAAAGACCTTTTTAATGGGCACTGATTAAAATCAACTGGCATGCCAACAAATTACATTCGGCAAACAGACATCAGAAAGCAAGTACTCATACTTCCTGGGCAGGGAGTAGTATTGGCACTTTTCCTGACTCTGAATAATCAAGCCCGTGTCCAATTCTGGATGAGACAGACTTGCTCACTGTCAATAAATGAGGCAAGGCCACCATGCTTTAGCTGCTATCAGGCTGAACAAATGAAGTCCAGGTGAGCCAAAAAGGGAAGGTGGAGTGTTGATTCCTGCTGCTTTTCTTTTTAAATGGAGAAAAGTGTTGCAAAAATGCGCTTCATGCGAGGCCCCATCAGTCCTTCTAATAGCATAATAATGCAGCTGGGTGTGGATCAACATGTGGGCTTAAGGGAGCTGAATTTTTAAAGTATATCACAAGTTGTTTGGGTCCCTGGAGGCTTTGGGGTTTTTTGTTTGTTTGCCTTGGTGTTTTTGTTTTGTTTTGTTTTTTTGACATCAGAATAGCTAAGAGATTTGATTTCCTTCTAGAAATAAGCTCCCACTCTGGGGAAAGTGAATTTCTGGCAGAAAGTCACTGTCATGGAGGCAAACTTCTCCAGATCTTTAATTACATACATACATGAAGGGTAGAGGGTAATGCTGGGGAACGTCCAAAATATAGATTGCCTAAAAAAACCAAGAAGAGTGGAAATACAGTTTCTCTGCCTCTGAGGAATATTGGCCCCCTATCCTCTCTCTATCCCACCAGTCCCGGAAGAAAAGATAATCAGAGGAAAGACAGCACGGGCCAAACAATGCAGCAAGCATACAAATGCCCTGAGGTTGATGCAAAAATGTGTGCTGTAGTTGTGTGGTTTGTGAAATGGGTGACAGGGGAAGCTGTAACCAGATGCGAAGGCATGAACGGGTTCTACATTTTGCAGAGCTGCTCTTTTGGCAGAGTCCTTTGAGGGGCCCCAGAAAGGGAATGGAAGTAACAGGCTGAGATCCCGCCCTTGAGGAGTCGAGGAGCCTTTGCTCTGTGTGTTTTGTTTTAATGAAGTGGGCGGAGGGTTGCTTATCTCTCTGGCTGATAGCTGTGTATTTCAGCAGGACCGGGAAAGAGGAGGCTCATTCATAAACAGAGCTGGCCCTCTGGGGCTGCCAACATTAGAAGAGGGCGACTGCTGACCAGAAGATTATTAAGTTTATGCCCTGACTTTTCAGAGAAAATGCAGTGTTTTTCATTGGAGAGCATTGATCCCTTTTCCCTACACAGAGCCATTTTTTGAGGGCTGCCCTGAGACCAGTTTCGCTGAAGAAAAGACTTCACTCTAGGGCCGTTTGCAAAGTGCTAAATGCAAACCATGTGTGTGGGTGACCCAGGGTTTCCTCCTCCTCCAAAGCACTGCACATTTGGCACAAGGAATGGGTTTAGCTAAAATTCAGTGGGATGTGTAATGAAAAGTGGGATGCTTAATGTGTTAGGAGATATTCTCACTGCACCCCCAGTGAACTGCAGGATGGAGGAGGTTGTTCCCAGGCAACCATAGTTCCCCGTGTGCCAGCAGCTAAACTCCTTTCCCAAAAGGTTTTTCTGAGAGCAGGCTTGTCCTGCCTCCATTTCTCAGCTGGGTTGTGTTCATGGGCCACACAGCACTTGGCTGTGCTGTAGCTCGGGCAAAATCTAGGCTCACCACCCCCATTTTGAGCAACTATATTCAGAAAAAGGCCCCCGTACTGCAGACCTCTCTCAGTACAGTTTAAAGGTCTCACCCTCTTGGGGTGCCCGGGTTGGCTCAGTCAGTTACGTGACTTGGTCTCAGGTCATGGTGTCATGGTTTGGGGGTTTGAGCCCCCTGTCAGGCTCTGTGCTGACAGCTCAGAGCCCGGAGCCTGCTTCCGATTCTGTGTCTCCCTCTCTCTCTCTGCCCTTCCCCTGCTCGTGCTCTCTCTGTGTCTCTCAAAAATAAATTAATGTTAAAACAGTTTTTTTTAAATAAATAAATAAATAAATAAATAAATAAATAAATAAATAAATAAATGTCTCATCCTCCAAACCTGACTGTATCTTTATGAGAAGAGATAGGCTGTGTGTCCCGAATACAGGGGCTGGTCAGTTGGTACCAATGGTGGCGGTTTCTTCAAAGGTCCTGGGCACTGAAATCCCGGGGATTTATTGTCATCTGTCGGAGTCTTAGCCACTAACACTGCCTATCATAGGTCAGCTTGTAAACAGTTCTCTTTTCACCAGGCAAAACAAAACACCAACAAACAGGACCACTTTCTGTGTAAGGCCTGGTCTACCTGCTTCTGCCCCCGGAGGAGAGAAACATCAGATAGAACAGCAAAGGGGGAAATAACTGACCTTGTCACGGATGCGCACACGTAACACGCGTGTTTCTTCGTCCCTTTTCTTCATTAACCGCAGGGCAGACGGCAGGAAGGCAGCAAGTGCCCACCTCCCCGCCGGCCTCGGAGAACAGCAGCGCGGCGCACAGCATCGGCAGCACGCAGAGCACGCCCTGCTCCAGCAGCAGCGCAGCCTAGCTCCCCGCCTCCGCCCGGAGGGGACCGGCGGCCGCCCGCCCCGCGTGTCCGCGCCGGAAGGCCGCAGCGCGGTGCCATTGCGAAGAGAGAGTGAATTCCAACACGCAGGCCACCTGTTGTATTCCTCCCCCGCCCAGGGTTAATACACGTGTGCCCCCTGGGCTTCTGTAACACACTAGAACTCCTGTGAGAAAGCCAAGGTGGTGGCCTTCTCCACCAGCCCCGCCCGGGCTTGGGGGTTTTCAATGTGAAACACGTGCCAGTTTTCAAAATGCTGCTTTGTCCAGGTAAGACTGTCCATAATTTGGGGCCCCGAGATTTACCCTGACTCAAGGAATTGGTGAGAGGATGATAACCAGACAGTAGGACCAGTGAGGAGATACGGCCAAAGAGCCTTGTATAACTGAACCAAGATGTATAACACAAGAAGTACTTCAAGATTTTCTCAGTGTGTTCCTCCGTGTCTAATTTGCACCTTCTGGACGCACACTTCTCACTTTGCTGTCACACCCTCTGGGGGCTAATGTCCGCTTGAAGGGTGCCGCCCTCAGGGAGTGCACCCTGACACACAAATCGCAGCAACATTCCTTTCTCCGGCCCTGGGCCAAAACCAGTGCTGATAACCTTACCTGCTCCCCCCTGTCCCACACTCGCACACTGACTGCAAAAATGTCTTAATGCAAAGTTTGTATTGCTTCATAAGCATATAGAAATAGAAAATGGCCAAAATCTGGGACTGCATATTTGTCCCCATTTATGACATTGCGTTCTGAGAAAAATTATAAATTGGGGCAAATTTAGCTTTAAAGTTGGAGAGGAATTTGCACAGTAATGTAAATGCAAGTACAGGTATAGACCATGTCACCTGGCACATCTGTTTTCTCCGTTGAAAAAGAGAAAATTCATTCCCCTTTTTAAAAGACCCTGTGTCTTCAGAGTTGCAACTTAAGTGTATTTGGGAGAATTAGTGTTTCCACTCAAAACGTGTCAACCTTGTTAATAGACCCTTTTGTGAAAAACGAAGCTCTTGTTCGTGCAAATGCACGGCAGATCCTGTTGGTTTCTGGTTGGTTATCTGAACAGTGTCACCGATTCTGCCAAGAAAGTGCTGAGATCTGGAAAAGGGCACTCGTGTGGACTGCTTTAGTTCTCTTGCCTTAAATATATTCCAACCTCAAAAAAGGATTTGAGATGGATTTCATTAAAATGGAATAATATGATGCCACTTTGCAGCTAAAATAAGCTCAACTGATAGTCTGTGTTAAAAAAGAAGGCCGAGGAAAGTTGCCATGCCAATTCATTTACTACTGAGAATAGCTTCGTTGCAAAGAAATATTCATCTTCTTCCAGAATTCTCCCCCAAATGACTCCAAATCCTACAGAAAGAACAGGCTAGCTTCTACTCCAAAATATTCATAAGTGAATCTCACTGCCCTTAAAATAAGGAAGTTGTGCTTGGTTCTCTGAATGGAACCCTAAGTAGAAAATGTTGATGATACCCAAGACCTGAGGGCAGTGTCTGTCAGCCCACAAGTAGGTGGAGATACTGACAGTCATTGATATGATACTGATCTGTCATGTTAGTCACTGATATGATAGACATACCATCCAATCATAGAATAATACTCTGATTTGATAAGTATAGCTATTCAATCTGCATAATATTAACCAGAACAGATTACTTGAGGGCTAAGATTTCCAGGCTACCTGCATTGATTTATTGAAAATTTTGCAGATTTCCACATACAAATGAAGATACGAGATTAGAGAATTGATTTCCTTCAGTTAACTTTTTAACATAAGGGTATCAGAGTGGAGGACCTAGATTATGCTACCTGTGTTTGAAAATAATGCGCTTTGCCTAACCTTCAGCAGAATGTATTGTTTTAGCATATTCTATGTATAAAAAAGTTTAAAGATGTCTTCAAAGAAGACTAGAGTCTTTAAGTCACATATAGCTATATTTTACTACAAAAATGTGTGTATAAAGATATATTTAAGTGTTTTAGATAAATTTAAATTACTCCATATGAAATGTTTAATTTCAGTTACTGTGAATTCTTTTGATCAGTTCTTTGCTGTTTAAAAAACCCTTTCCATCCTCTTAAAAACAAAATCATCTATTAAGAGGTATTAAACAGATCCAATTCTTTAGATGGGCAGGGTTAAATCCTTTTGTGATGATTATATTTAAATGTATATTTTTGAGAGAGATGCTACATTGCCAATGATTTTATAAATAATTTAAAATTAATTTACAAATTTATGGATGCAAACCAAAAGATTTTAAAAGAAAGAGAAGGGAAAAAAAATCACCTTTTAATTGTTCGGGTCTTACTGTCAGAAGTATTATTCAGATCAAGAAATCTGTGTTGATAATAAACCCGATCCCATGTTCACTGGAGAGTGAATGTCATTAACTAACTATCTCAGAAATGTTTCTAAAAAATGGTTTTTTAAAAAAGTGTTCTCTCCCCAGTTTTGTATTACAGCATTTCTAATCACTTCATACTTCACAGTTTCAATACAAAGTACAAGCTCTAGTTTATAACAAGTTCTGCAAGTTTCCTTAAAACTGTTGTTATATTCCAGTTAAATGCTTCTGTCTACAAAGTCTTTCGTTACTTCTGCCGGCTACACTCTAATTCACAGAGATCATTTTTGTTGTGTTTGACCAAGCCAAAGCTATTGTTGAAATGCTCCAAACTCCCCAGGCAGAGTGTCTGTGGGATACCTTATAGCTTTCACCATGTGGTGTTCACCAGCAGTTCCTCTGTTTTTAAAGTCAGAGGTGTCTTCTGTCTAAGCTGCTTCTAGAGCATTGTCTACACAAACAAACAAAAATGATCTTTTCCTTGTCTGTGATAAGACTGTAAACCCATGTTCTGTGTGTGTTCTGTAGGGGGCGTGGTTGTGAGTGTGTGTATGGGGGGGTGCGCACATGCGTGCTGGTCATTTCGTACAGTAACTACCTCATGGTGTGAGTGATGGTTGTGGTAACAGAGCACATTTGGTTGGGCGAATTGTGTGTGTGTGACCTTTTTCCTGTTTGTGTTATCTGGGGGTTGTTCATGAAACTGACAGATGTTTTTCTAAAAAGGACTATTATCAGTTTCCAAAAACAATGCTTGTTTCTTCTGGGTTTTCCTGAGTGAGCCTGATTTTGTTGCTGTGTTTCATCTATCAGGGTAAAAAGAGTACCCTTAAAATCCCTGTGGCCAGTTTGAACACCCCTGTTGTATTCTTTTCTCTGTTCAATGTGTTGGCAATTTTATGAATATGCTTAGATGTATAGTTTTGATAACCACAGTTTTAAGTCCTTTATCTGTGCATAATAAAAAAGATACATATCAATTTATTAATGTGTGTCTCTTTTTATCATCATTAAATTCTACCCTCAGGATGACATAACTTTTTCCTTGTGACTTTGTCCTAAATGTATCATCTGCTCCAACTGTGTTGGTGAGGAGTCGGGAGGGAAAAGGCTAAGAGAAAACCCTAGCGCAGTAGAACAGAGGGAAAGAATGGACAGACCTGAGAAAGTAGACAGCAGGAGCTGTCTCTGTTCTTGGAAAAACATGGTGGGAGACCCAGAAGTGAATGTCGGCCCCTGAATCCATTCCTAGCCTTTCTGTCCATCTCCTAGAGCCAAGGAATGGGAAAAAATATGTATTTGGATCTCCAAATACCTCAGTGTTGCTTCCAGAATTCTCTATGGATATGGCACTACCACCACCACCTTTTAGCTGCCCAAGCCAGAAATATGGAAGTCTAACTTGACTCCTCTCTGGCTTCCCACGAATTAGTAAGTCCAGGTTTATTCAACCTCTAGAGTATCTCTTTCTCCAAATCACCTGTTTATTTCTACTCCTGCTGCTGAAACCCAGAATCCAAGGCCCATTATCTCTTAAACTGAATTACTGCAGGGACACCTGGGTGGCTCAGTTGGTTAAGCGTCCAATTTCAACTCAGGTCATGATCTCACAGTTTGTGGGTTCGAGCCCTACATCAGGCTCTGTGCTGACAGCTCAGAACCTGGAGCCTGCTTCAGATTCTGTGTCTCTCTTTCTGTTTCCCTTTGCCCCTCTTCCCCTTGCATTCTCTCTCAAAAATAAACTTAAATTTTTTTTTTTTTTAAAACTGAATTACTGCAACAGCCTAACTGGTATGCAGACTTCAGATTTGCTACCCCCTAATTCTTTCTCCACTATGCAACCAAAAGAAATGAAAAAAGGCTCACATCATGTCACTTTCCAGTTAAAGCCTTTAAGTAGTTCCCCCACTTGCTTTCAGAATAAAGTTCAACCTCCTAAGTATGGCTTAAGGAGAATAATCTGCCTACCTTCCCAGCAACTTCCTTCACCTGTTGGAAGCTCAATTTCTATGTGGCATACCCCCCACTAGACATTTGTATCATGAAAACAACAGCTTGGTTTTTTCCTATTAAGGATTAAATTATGATATCGAATATATGTTTACAAACTGCTGTCACATGTCCCTACCTTCTCCTCCCCTTTTGAGAATTAGTGAAATTAGGTGGTTGGAAACAGACCCAAATGGTATTGAGGCCAGTATCCCCCTCACCCCAACACTTCACACAGGTAGGTGTCCACAGAGCAGGAGCAGGTGAGGGGCTTAAGTAGCATTTCACTCCAGTGAGTTCGAAGTCCTCATTACAGAAGAGAGCCCAGCCACTTTCAGATCAGTATTGTCCTGGAGCCAGCGCTTCTCAGAGGATGGAGAAATTGGCAGGTCAAATAATTTTTCTGCCGTTAAAGTGGGGAGCAGAAACCTAGGCAATCCATAGATTAGCTTCAGAGATTCTATTAACTACCTGAAATTGTATGTAAAATTTTGCATTGATGCGTCTGGGCTTTTTGTTGTTCTGGGGTTTTTTGTTGTTTGTTTTTTGTTTTTTGTTTTGTGGGGTTTTTTTGGTCCATAGCCATTTTATAGTTGCATCCTCTCAAATTTTTTCCTGCACATTCAATTAATTTACATGTATAAAATGAATGCAAATAATACAGACATGTAGCAGTGAAGCAGCCCCCATAATTCTCACACTTAAAGGTGGTAATACTGATTTATTGTGTATTCCCAGGCATTTCCTTATGTTCGTATCAACATGTACATGTCACTGTAATGCATAAGATTGTATCATAGCATTTGTGACTTGCTGTTTTCACATGGCATATCTTCCTATAAGGTTTTGTGTGTGCTGATCATCACTTTTTTTTGCTAGACTTTCCTTAAATTGCCAAAGTAAAGCATGGTCATTGTAGGTGGTAAAGCAAAGTTGTTAATGCTCTTTCCCAGGCAGGCACCTCTCTGGAAGAAGTGATGTTAACAGCCTTTTTTCTTTTTCCTAAAGTTTATTTATTTGTTATTTATTTATTTTGAGAGAGAGAGAGAGAGAGAGCACGCGCAACCATGACCAGGAGAGGGGCAGAAAGAGAGGAAGAGAGAGAATCCCAAGCAGGCTCCACACTGTCAGTGCAGAGCCTGATGTGGGGCTCAAACCCACAAACCGTGAGATCATGACCTGAGCAGAAATTAAGAGTCAGATGCTCAACCAGTTGAGCCACCCAGGCACTCCAAGAGCCTTTTTTTCTAACTCAAACATACGAAATGTGTTCACAGAGGAATTTTTGTTTTGTTTACTAAAAATTGGATCACAATATATATACTCTGAAACTTGCCTTTCTCACTGAACATGGTCCACCCTCTAGGTTAATAGACCTAGAACAAATTCATGCTTTTTAATGGCTGCATAATATTTCATATAATTAGCCAATTCACTGGTGATTGACATTTAGAAGTGGTGTTTTTAGGGTTTTGCGAAGATATCCTGCTGCTATTAATATCCTTATATATGTCCTTAAATTCTAGTGCAAACAAAGTAACAGTGTACTATCAGTAGATTTTAACACAATACTTTCAGAAGTTCATAAATCACAAAGACCTGGATATGGAAGATTTGAACAGTGCAATTAAGTTTGATCTAATGGCCATATACATAGAATCCTGCACCCCCAAATTTGAGAATTTTGTACATACAGAATATTTACAAAAATGGACTACTATTAGACCATAGTGGAATTCATAGCAAATACCACAGAACCTAATTATACCGGTCAAGTTTTTTAACCACAACCCAAGTAGTTTAGAAATCAACAAGAAAAGGATAATTTAAAAATACTCAATACAGGGGAACTGTGGGCTTAGTCAATTAAGAATTTCTGCTCAGGTCACAATTCAGTTTCTGAGTTTGAGTCCCGGGTCAGGCTCTGCACTGACAGTGCAGAGCCTGCTTGGGATTCTCTCTCTCCACCTCTCTCTCTGCCCCTCCCTCACTTGCCCTCTCTCTCAAAAATAGATAAATAAAATTAAAAAATAAAAATAATAGATTTGGAAATTTTTTAACTCCTAAATAATTCATGACTCAGAGTAGTACTCTTAATAGAAATTGGGAAATACATAGATTTGAAAAATAATGAAAGTACTAAATTCAAGCATGCAGCCAAAGCAGTAATTTAGAAGAAATTTATACCTGTAAAATGCTTGTATTGGGGGAAAAATGTTACAAATGGAAACATATCCAGTATAGCAAGTTAAGAAAAGTTCCAAAAACTAGTAATTAAAAGATTACTGGAGATAGATAAAAATTAAGAAAAACAAACACGTGTTAGGAATGAAAGAGGACAAAACAAGATTCTGCAGAGATTTTAATAAATAAAGAATCAAGATAAACAGCTTCATTTTAAGAAGTTTGAACACTTACTTCCTGGTGATGTGCTGTTGGGGCCCTTGTTGGAGGAACAGAAACCACACTGGGTATTTCAATACAAAGAAATTAACATAAGGAATTGGTTAAGCGGGTGTCAGGTGGCTGGAAGGGTAAAAAGAGGACACTGAATTAATAAATGTAGGAAGAATTACATCCCTGGGGCTGAGGACTATTGGAACTTGCAGTTGGCAGGGGTTTCCTCAGTTCCAATACCAGGAAGAAGGGTAGATCAGGAACTGGAAGGCCACAGCTTAGAAGATGGCATGAATGATTTCCTGGAAAAAACTAATTTGCCAAAATCCATTCAAGAAGCAACAGAAAATAGGAAATACATTTAACCATTAAGAAAATCAATGGTTTAAAATCTACTTACAACAAAACAGAATAAAATTAAAAAACAACATTAAAAAAAAAACCACTGCCAAACTCAGATGGTTTTACAGGTAAGTTCTACTGAAGAATCAGTAATACCAGATCAAAGAATCAGTAATCAAAGAATCAGTAATACCAGATCATGGTGATTCTTTTATTTGAGGGATGGCAGGTCAAAGGGAATGAGTTTTTTTAATATTCATACCTATTACCACATTACTTTCTCTAACAGTTGTAGCAAATCACACTGCCACAGCCTTCCCATCGGCACTGGACACATGAAACAGAGCTTGGGCTCTAGACATCAGACTACCTGGGTTTGAATCTTGGACCTGCCATTTGCTAGCTGAGCTTTTTCCTTAATTTAAGAGAAATCTATTTCTTAGCATCGTCATAAATATTAAATGATATAAATCCACATAAAGTATTCAGGATATACTAATCACTTTAATAAATATCATCTAGGGGCGCCTGGGTGGCTCAGTCCGTTAAGCGTCCAACTTCAGCTCAGGTCACGATCTCGCGGTCTGTGAGTTCGAGCCCCGCGTCGGGCTCTGTGCTGACAGCTCAGAGCCTGGAGCCTGTTTCAGATTCTGTGTCTCCCTCTCTCTCTGACCCTCCCCCATTCATGCTCTATCTCTCCCTGTCTCAAAAATAAATAAACGTTAAAAAAATTTTAAAAAATATCATCTACTATTATTGTTACCAGCATTACATACTTTGAATTTGGCCAATCTTATAGTTGAAAAACTATGTCACGTTATTTGAATTTGCATTATCCCCACTGCCGGTGAGTTTGTTTTGTTTTAAGCTTTCTTTATTTGTTTTGAGAGAGACAGAGCTATCGCAAGCAGGGGAGGGACGGGGCGTGGGGGGTGGGGGGGGGGGGAGAGAGAGAGAGAGAGAGAGAGAGAGAGAGAGAATCCCCAGCAGGCTTTGCTCTGCCACTGCGGCAGAACCCAAAGTGAGGCTTGAACTCATGAACCTGTGAGATCATGACCTGAGCCAAAACCAAGAGCCTTTCACTTAACAGACTGAGCCACCCAAGCACTGCCCGCCCCCCCCCCGCCACTTATTTTTAAAGTAAGCTCTACACCCAGCGCCGGGCTTGAACTCACAACCTCAACATCAAGAGTCACATGCTCTACCAACTGAGCCAGCTAGGTACCCCATTGCCAGTGAGGTTTAAGTTATAAAATTATTAGTCTTTCCCAGGTCCTTCTATACATTAACATTTCCTTTGCCCATTTTTCTACTGAGTTGTATTTTCTTAATAATTTCCATATTGGTGATATGATCTATCACACATCACGTATGACAAATATTTTCCTAATCAATGATGGTTTTCTCATTCATCCTGCTTATAATGAATATTCCCAAAATAAAGTGTTTAATTTTATGTAGTTGAATATTTCTGTCTTTTCCTTTTGACTTCTGGGTTTCCTGTCGTGCTTAGGTTCTAACTAAAGTTAAATGCTAATTCTTGTGTTAATTTATTTTTAAAATTTAGATCTTTATTCCATATTTTTGTGATGATATCAGGATAGAGGTCTTTTTGTTTTCTTCAGATGATTACTCAGTTTTACCAGAAGCTTTTATTAAACAGTTCATTTATTTCCTGTTGGATTAAGATTTTGAAAAAGAATCGTGAGAGTGATTTGGCCTTAGCAGATGTTAACATTTACTATAAAATCTTATAATAAGAATATTATGGTAGTAGCATAAGAAGAGTTAAATAGATTACTCAAACAGATAAATCAGAAAGAGATCTAATTCATTGGGACCTTAACATACAACAACTAGTCATTTTCATTAGATTCTTAAAGGATTCTGTGACCCATAATAAGACATATAGGTTGTCTGATTTTCCTTGTAAAAAAACCAGATCTGATTTTTTTCCTGTTATTTAAAAACATTTAGGGGAAAAAGTCTGAAAAACAAACATTTGATTAATATTGGGCCTATCTGATATTTTTCACGGTTCCACACGGTTTAGCCAGAGGGTGGGTGATGTTACCCAAATGGGTCTGGAGGGCAGAGCATCAAGCCAAAGAGGATTGTTCTCAAGCCTTAAGATCTAGGAATTTTTCTTGCTAGGGTTTGGACTTGCTTGAGACCTGTCACCTGTTCGTTCTTTCCTGTTTCTCCCTCTTGGAATGGGAATTTTGGGGGAGGAAAATAAATTTCCCTCCACCTTTCTGAGTTCTTAGCTGCAACCACTATAATAAAAGACATACATACCAGAGGAAAACAAACACGTTTACTAACATGTATACCTCATCTATACATGGGAGACGCCCAGCAAAAAATGAGTAACTTAAGGAGGTGGCTTTAGAATTCAAGATTAAATATCATCTTAATAGGGAAAGGGGAGGGGTGATAACAGGCCTCTTACAGGGGAGTAAATGGCTTTTATGGAAGATGAATGGGCCCTTAGAAGGCTAGATGAGAGCTTTGATAGTTTGTGACAAAGTTGGGTATGGTGTCAATTTTCTGGTCTCCTCTCCTATGATGAGTCAATCTTCCCTGATTGATAAAATTCCCAGGAAGAGTATTTATGACAATTGGGTTACTTTTAGAAGGTCTGTCTTTAGCCTGATAAGAGGGAGTCCAAAGAAAGCCCTTTCCTGCACCTGCTGTTTTTCACGAAACTACAACTCGAAATAATCAACGTACCAAAGTGGCACATTTTGGGGTGGCATGTCCTGAGATCCTACAGACATTCTGGGTAGTGTATTCTGCTACCCTTCAGAATGTCTACCCATGCTTGTCCCACTGTTGTATTTTGGAAGCACATAACTTGTCTGGTTGCCCAGGTTTACAACTGGAGAAGAATTTTGCCTCAGGATTTTGAGTCATACCTACTTCATTTCACACTCATATATGATTTAGATGATATTTAGGTGAGACTTTGGACTTTTGATGCTGGAATGAAATGATGCTAGAATGAGAACTTAGGGGTCTGTTGGGCTGGAATGGATATATTTGGGATGCGAGAAGGGCATGGATTTAGGGGCCAGGGGTGGAACACTATGGACTAGATATTTGTCTCCTTCCATATGTTCATATGTTGAAAACCTAATCTCCAGTGTGATGCTATTTGGAGATGGGCCTTTGGGAGGTAACTAGGTCATGAAGGTGGAGCTCTCATGATGAGATTAGTGCCCTTACAAGAAGAGAAAGGAGAAAACTTGCTTCCTCTCTCCCTCATGGGATATGATGAGAAGACAGACATCTACAAGGCAGGAAGTGGCCTTCACCAGATACCAGATCTGCCAGCACCTTGATCCTGGACTTCCAGCCTCCAGAACTGTGAGAAAGAAATGTTGTTTAAGCCACCCAGTCTATGGTACTTGATATAGCAGTCCAAGCTAACTAAGACAGAAATGCATTTCTGTTACTCCTCATCTTCCTCCCCTCCCCATAAATACTTATAGAATAATTAATATTATAAGTATATAATTATAATAATTAACATAAAACACCACTTATAAAGTGTTGATTTCTTCCACTTGTGAATGTTATAATTCTGTAAAGAAGAAATATTACTAGTTGGTATTTTCAAGGCAAATGCAGATGTCTTATTTGTTTCCGAGCAAGCCAAACCTATATAGAGCATTGTTCTTCCTAATGCAATGTGTTTAAAAATGGGCAAGTAGCTAGTTTAAATTTTATAGATGTCATTGATGATCTAAAGTTTGAGTTTTGACATGTTAGCTGCATTTGTGTCTAAATTTCTATCTCAACTTTTTCAGAGGAATGAACACTGCCCTTTAGATAGATTTGATTTCACACTTAAAGGTCATATGATATCACCTCTCTTTCTGTAGAATGTCATAGCTTAAATTGATTTTTAAAGACCTTCTCCAATTACTGCCTCTGAGATTTCATTAAAAAAAAAAAACTTTCAAGGTAGATCCACATGACTGAAATGAATTCTATCGTCACTTAAAAAGAAATGAGGGTCGGGAATGTGAGTACAAACACACACACACACACACACATGCACACACACACTTACATCTCAGCCATTTTCTGCTCTTTTTTATTAACATGTTCTTAATATTTTCTTGCAGCTCAGAAGCCCCAGAACATGATCCTTTTATAGACCATAGCACACCATCTGTACAAGAAGGATGGGCAAGAATTTCTCAGCTTTAAAATCCAACTTGGTTCCTCCCACTTGATGGATCAAAACTCCAGAGCTGAAAGTCTTCATAAGTGATTTGGGTGGAGCAGCTTTTGCTGGTCTGTTACTCATCCTGGTTCATAAACTGCCTATGACATAGTTCCTGCAAAGAACACAGAGCACTGGACAAGAGTGTTGAGATAATGCTGAATTTTAAAAGGAGAAAAACACATGGATTTTGTTTGGTGAAGGGGGAGGGTAGACAGAAGACTGGGGGTGCCTGGGTGGCTCAGTTGGTTAGGCATCCAACACAGAGCCTGCTTAGGATTCTCTCTCTCCCTCTCTGCACTTTCCTCACTCTCTCTCTCTCAAAATAGATAAGTAAACTTGAGAGAGAGAGAGAGAGAGAGAGAGAGAGAGAGAGAGAGAGAGAGAAAGATTGGATTGTTGGTGTTAAAACCCAACCCAGATAATAACAATCTACTCCAAAAGTGGAAACCAGAGCTTCAAATATCTTCTTGGTCAGAAACACAAACTTCTAGGGTCACTGCTCTTGATTCAAGATAAGTACAGTATCTACAAAAGAGTCTTTCCAGAGGGAAGTCTAGTTATCAAATCTTTTTCTTAAGTGGAGAGGAGAGGTGAAAACAAAAAGCTTCTTAGCCTACCAATTAGCCTTAAAATTAGAAGCATCTGCTGGAGCGTCCAACCTGGACTCCAGGGAAACCCAGCATTCTTCACCATTACACTACAGTTCCAAGAGAAGGTAACTCAGTTATTGTGAGCAAACGGCAAAAAAGACAAATCTTTAGCCCAGCCTGATTTTCCCCATTTTGCCTGATTGATTTTTTCCTTTCAATATATTCTAAGAATGCCAATGTGTGTGATAGAAACTCTTTAGTTTCTGCAAGGAAATAGTCATAGGAAGTGTAGGAAGCAATTAGGAGAAGTATGTCATGGAAATAGGATTTGGTTTCAAATCATTTCATGCCTGTGGATCTAAGCTCAGCTGCAGTGGAGAAAAATGGAAGCAACTCTTAGGAGAGAGACCCACCCCACTCTGCAGGGCAGAGCCCTCCACTTGCTGCCTGCCCTCTGCCCTCTGCCCTCTGCCCCCTGCCCCAAGCCCTCTTCCTATCCATCCACAGTGACCTCTCACCATGTTAACATCTCCTTGCATCCTAATGTCCTTCATGGCTCTGCTGGTACACATCTTTCTCTGTAGAACCTTCAGAACTCCTCCACCTGTGAGTTATTTACCCCTTTCTGAGCTCATGGCACAAACCTGTTACTATCTATCAGCAAGTGCTGTCGATTTCACTTCCAAAACATATTCTAGGGCTTTCCGACTGCACTTTGGCCTAACTCATCCTGCCCCCTCACGACTGCCCCTCACTCCTCAACCCCCACTCCACCCACAGACCTCCGCATCCCTCTTGTCCTGCTACAGTTTGTTCCCTGTGTGGCTGCTGGACCATTGACTTCACAATATGCCACATCTCGTCAAACCCTCATGGAAAATTCTACAATTTCCCAGCACACTTAGAATAAACTCCAAATTCTTTATCAAGGCCTTTATTGGTCCTTAGATTAATCGGTAGGTTTTCTCGTTGATTCATTTTTGTCTTTAACTTTTTAGATTTTTAAGTTTTGACTAAAAATACAATTCGGATAATTTGAAAATTTGATATAAAAAAAAAAGCGTGCATTAGTAAGTCTGGCTCCTACTCTCGTGTCTACCCAGCCTATTTCCCCCATAGGTAATTAAGTTTTACAAGTTTGTCATGTTTCTTAAAATGCAAGCAAATGAATATTTCTTCTTCTTCTTTTTTTTTTTTAATGTTTATTTTTGAGAGAGAGAGAGAGAGAGAGAGAGAGCCAGAGCATGAGCAGGGAAGGGGCAGAGAGAGAGGGAGACACAAAATCTAAAGTACGCTCCAGGCTCTGAGCTGTCAGCACAGAGCCCAATGCCTGGCTGGAACTCACAAACTGTGAGATCATGACCTGAGCTGAAGTCGGAGGCTTTACCGGTTGAGCCACCCAGACACCCCGAGTATCTCTTCTTATGTGTGTTATGTAATATGTGTAGCACATACACAACCTGTGTATGTAATAAAGTAAATGCACCCGTGTTGCATTTGCTTTTCTCACTTAATATATTTTATTTCCATTCCTTTTTTTCTTTCTCCATATAGGCTTCTTCTGTGGGAATATACCATAATCTGTTTCACATGCCCCTTTTAGCGGGCCCTTGGTTTACAAACAAGATGCAATGTGTTGCCTTATATGTAGATTCATTGGTTTGTGTGCAGGAATATATCAAGAGTAAAGTTGCGGAAAAAAGTTACTAGGTGAATTACAGAATGAGTGCATTTCTACTTGTAACGAATATTATAAAATTGTATACTATTAAAATTAGACCTTACTTTTTTTTTTTTTTTTTTTTTGCTCTTGCTTGCTTGGATGTTATAACCTAATTATTTTTATTTTATTTTTAATTTATTTTTAAAATTCCAGTATAATTAACTTCCAGTGTTATATTAGTTTCAAGTGTACAATATAGTGATTCAACAATTCTGTACATTACTCAGTGCTCATTATGGTAAGTGTACTCTTAGGCCCATTCGTATATTTCACCATTTCCCCCCACCCACTCGCCTTCCCTCTGCTAACCATCAGTTTGTTCTCTATAGTTAAGACTCTGTTTTTTGGTTTGTCTCTTTTTTCCTTTGTTCATTTGTTTTGTTCCTTAAATTCCATAGATGAGTGAAATCATGGTATTTGTCTTTCTGTAACTGACTTATTTTGCTTAGCATTATACTCTCTAGATCCACCCATGTTGTTGCAAATGGCAAGATTTCATTCTTTTTATGGCTGAATAATATTCCATTGTATGTATATATACCACATCTTCTTTTTTTAAGTTTATTTATTTATTGAGAGACAGAGAGAGCACAAGTGGGGGAGGGTCAGAGAGAGAGTAGAGAGAGAATCCCAAGCAGGCTCCACACTTAAGTGCGGAGCCTGATGTGGGGCTTGAACTCACAAACTGTGAGATCATGACCTGAGCCGAAACCAAGAGTCAGACACTTAACCGGCCGAGCCACCCAGGTACCCCTGTTTTAATTTTTTGAGGAAGCTCCATGCTGTCTTCCATAGTGGCTGCACCAGTTTGCATTCCCACCAACAGTGCACAAAGGGTTTCCTTTTTCTCCACATCCTTGCCAACACTTGTTTCTTGTGTTTTGATTTTAGCAATTCTGACAGGTGTGAGATGATATCACATTGATTATCAGGGAAGCACAAATCAAAACCACAATGAGATATCACCTCACTTCTGTCAGAATGAAGTTGCACCATTTGTATCAACAATGCCTGTTTTCCCACAGCTGCACCAACTGAGTATTTTAGCCGATCTGATGGATAAAAATGGTATCTTAATGTAATTTAACTTGTATTTTTCTTATGAATGAGGTTGTGCATCTTTTTACATATATAAGAACCATTTATTCTTCTCGTTTGTGAACTGTCTCTTCTGCCCTTTGCCTGTTTTTCTTCTGGGTTGTTGTCCTTTACCTTCTCAATGTCTACAAATTCTTTATATATTAGGGAAATTAGCCTTTTATCTGTGATTATCTTGGCATTTAAAGCCCTAAGGATCTGACCCCTCCTCATCTCTGTCCTCAGCTAATATCAGTCTCCTGCCCACCTGTTATGCTCTAGCCACGAAGTTCTGTGATCTTTTTCTTGCCTGAAGGACTTTATGTTTGCTGTCCTTCTGCCTGGAATGCTGTTCCCCAGATCATCACACAGCTGGCTAGTCCTTATCATTCAGATCGCAGGTCAAGTATCACGTGAGAAAGGCAGATGAGTCAGCCTACAGAAGACACCCAGTTCCTCTCCATCACATCACTCGGGTTTGACTCTTTAAGCAGCACCCATTCCCCACTAACGTTTTTGGGTTTTTTTTTTTTTTAATTTTAGTTTGTTTATTGTCAGTATCTCCTATCCAGAATTGGAATCTCCAGGAGAAGCAGGGTCTGTCTTGTTCATCACTGTCTCCCCATAGCTTCAAACGGTGCCTGGCACAGAGTAAGTGTGTCATATGCAGATTGTGTAATTAATGGATACTTTCCTCCTTTTCTTAGGCATTTCACGTGCCTTTACAATGAGTTTTATCTGTCATATCCTGTAGAAGGAAGATAGAAAATAACATTTTTTTTTAGGCTGCCAGTATGTGCCAAACACTGGACTAGGCTTTATTATATATCTTATTCAATTCTGGTCACTTTGAGCTGGCTGGTATTATGTCTGTATTTATTAGTAAGGAAGCTGAGACTCAAATAAGCCCCCAAGGAAGCTATCTGAGAACACATGTTTTGTATGTGACAATCCAAATGAGGCCGGCTAATTTCAAAGCTCACTCCCTTCTTGTGAGAGTTCTCTTGTTCTGTGGTGTGTAAAATTTACTTGCCCCCAAAACTAAATGACCCCAGAATGCTATATATTTTTATACTATTCCTGGGAAAAAAATATGGCTTGTAATGCTCAAAGAAACTCAAAAGATACAAATAAACTGATGTAATAATTAGATATATCCCTGGTGCGACTCACTAAATCACAGAGTACCAGTAGGAAATAAAACAATAGCCAATGGTACAGGCCCAGTGACTGGAACATAAGTAGATATTTGATAAATATAGCCTTCTTTCTTTCTAGGGGAGCTGCTTGAAGCCAAGTGCTATTTTAAAATCATTTAGTGAACTAGTTATTTAAAGGATTCCTGTGGTGAATCCTCTTCCAAAGCAAAGGTCCTTTTGTGAAATGCATAAACTCCTCCTAATCTTTTTATAAATATAGATTTTTATATATTTGGTTGGCTTAATGTGTTCTGTAAGGAATTTGTTTGCTAAGTCTAAGTGTGGGTGTGGATGTGGATGTGTGTTTGGGAAATGGGTAAGGAAGAAGGGGTTTGGTTGTGCCGTGTTGTAAACCTAGTTGGTCTGGGTAGAAGCCATGAGGTTTTAGAACTGTATTTTGAATGAGATGATAAGACAATAACAAAATACAAGATGGGAAATCCCTAGACTGCACAAAAAAAAAAAAAAAAAAAAAAAAAAAAGAGGCAGCTAATGTACCAGTTTCTGCTGCTACCTATTGACCCCCTGGGTTTTTACAGAGCACTTTCCAAGAACCTACAATGAAACTTGCTGGGTCATGTCTATTCCATGACAGTTCACACATTCATTTGTTTATTCTTGCAAGGAATACTTAATTTTTTAAGTATTTTTTTAGGATTTTATTTAAATTTTAATTGTTTATTTTAAGTAATCTCTACACCCAACGTGGGGGTTGAACTTGCAAGCCTGACATCAAGAGTTGCATGCTTTGGGGTACCTGAGGGGCTCAGTTGGTTAAGCGCCAGACTCCTGATTTCGGCTGAGATCATGATCTCACAGTTCATAGGACTGAGCCCCACATAGGGTTCTGCACTGACAGTGTGGAGCCTGCTTGGGATTCTCTCTCTCTCTCTCTCTCTCTCTCTCAAAATAAGTAAATAAACAAACAAACAAAAAAAAAAAAGAGAGAGTGAGTTGCACACTCTATTGACTGAGCCAGCCAGGTGTCCCTGAAGATTTAAAATTTTTTTTTAACGTTTATTTATTTTTGAGGCAGAGAGAGACAGACCATGAATGGGGGAGGGTCAGAGAGAGAGGGAGACACAGAATCTGAAGCAGGCTCCAGGCTCTGAGTGGTCAGCACAGAGCCTGATGCGGGGCTTGAACTCACGGACCGTGAGATCATGACCTGAGCCGAAGTCAGATGCTTAACCGACTGAGCCACCCAGGCGCCCCCCTGAAGATTTTAAAGTAATCTCTGCACCCAATGTGGAGCTTGAACTTACAACCCTGAGATCAAGATCATATGCTCTGATCTGAGCCAGCCAAGTGCCCCCAGTGAATACTTATTGAGTGTTCAGTATGTATCTATTCTAGGTGCTGGGGACACATCGGTGAATGGCAGACCTGCCTTTAGAAAACTTACATTCTAGGCGGGAACGCAATCAAATAAGCCAATGCTGTGCAGAAAAATAGAGCAGTGTTAGAGTGGTGGGAATAGGTTGGGCTAATAAGAAATGCCTTTTTGATATAGGGAGGGAGCACCCACAGAGAGCACATTTGAGCAGAAACCCAAAGAAAGTGTGTGGGGGGAGAGTATTAACTATCTTTGAGGAAATAAGGAATGCAAATGCCTGAAGTAGGAGCAGTATTGGTGGGGTGCTGAGGACTGGCAAGGAGGCCATGTGGCTAGCATGTTCGGCTAAGAGAGGAGTATAAGGGACAAAGTTAGAGGTTGGAGAATGCCAGAGCAGGTAGTCGGATAGCCACGGCAAGGACTTTGGATTTTATTCTGGATGAGATAGGAAACCATTGGAAAGTGTTGAATTGTGAGATATGATCTTACGTTTTAATATGTTGGGTGTTTTTGGTTTTTTCTTTTGAGAGACAGAGCTCAGGCTTGCACGCGACCAGGGGAGGGGCAGAGGTAGGGAATGAGAATTTTAAGCAAGCTCCATGCCCAGCATGGAGCCCAGCATGGGACATAATTTCATGACTGTGAGATCATGACCTGAGTCGAAATCAGGAGTTGGACACTTAACTGACTGAGCCACCCAGGCGCCCTGATCTTACATTTTAAAAGGATCACTCTGGCTGTAGAGAAGAAACCGAGGTGAGAAGACCAACGCAGTGGCTCTTGCAAAAGTACTCATGAGAACTGTGGCAGTTTAGACCAGGATAGGAGCAGCGAAGTTGGTAGGAAAGGGTCAGATTTTGCACGCATTTCAAGAGCAAATCTGGCAATATATGCTAAGTGATTGGATGTGGGGTATGAGAGAAAATGCAAAACCAAGGATGACATCAGTTTTCTGGCCTGAGTGATTGATTGGAAGAATGGAAAGTGCATTGGTAGGAATGAGGGTGGTGAGATTTGGTGGAGTACTCAGAGACTCTGGCAATATGTAACAGTCATGGAAGCACTGGGCCTACTAAGGAAAGAACGGGACTGTAAGACCTGGTCAGTGTGTACTGATAGAAGCTGGGAGAGTGTGGATGAGACTGGATCTTGGGAGTGCTAGACCAAGGGGGGAGGATGGGAAGAACATAAGGTTGGAAAAGAGTAAGTATATTAGCTATCGCTACATAACAGTACTACCACAAACTTAGCGGCTTACAACAATACACTTTTATTCTTCTCACAGTTTCCATAGGTCAGGAGTTCCAGCACAGCTTAGCTCCATCCTCTGCAAAGCTGCAACCAAGGTGTCAGCCAGGGGTGGGATCTTATCTGAAAGCTCACCGGGGAAGGATCCACTTCCAAGTTCACGTGGTTGTTCGTAGGATTCAGGTCCTTGCAGATGATTGTAATGAGGGCCTCAGTTTCTTGCTGACTGTCTGCCAGAGGCCACCGTCAGTTCTTTGCCACATGGCTCACTCCTTAGGGAAGTTTATAACATGGCTTCTTGCTTCTTCAAAGCCAGCAAGGGAGACAGTCTTCTAGCAAGATGGATGTTATGATCACATGCAATGTAATAATCACTTATATCTCAGCATGTCTGAATCACATTCAAGGGGAAAGACCACACAAGAGTGTGAATACCAAGATGTGGGGAAATAAATTCCACTTACATAAATGGGTTAGAAAAAAGCTTAGGGTGGAAAGCTGCCACCACAGGGTGAAAGTGCCCTGTGGTGAAAGAGGTTAGCTAGTGAGATATTGTAATGGGATCACGAGTACCTTGTTATATCACCCGCAGAAAATTACTTTCCATCTGATGCCAATATACTATTGTACTTTGATCATAAACTCCACTTGCCCCCCAGACCCTTTGCTTCTTACACACACAAGTTAATGATTACCGTCTGATTGTTTTCTCCACGTTCACATGTAAATCTTGTTTTCTTCACATTCGCCACGTTGGTAATATCCTGTGAGCTCAATAAATATGGAGTCGAAACCTGTTCAGGGTTCTTGTCTCCTCCCAGACATTAGCCTCTCTTGTATTCAATTCTGCATCTGCTCTCTTGCTGGACAAGAAAGAACTCCAGACTCATAGTCTGCAACACCAAGACGCATGATCATGGAGGTTACCTTGAGTCTCTTGTCACAGAGAATTTATTGGTATGGGAGCATTCTCCCATGATGCAGGATTTAACACTGGTAAGGCCTCTGGGCAGTAGTGCTAACATGCTGCTCACAGAAGGCAATGTCCCAAATTAAGTAAAGTAGAAATGTCAAAATTTCTGTGGCAGATGGTGGAAGGAGGACCAAAAGGCTCAGAGTGGTGGGTGTGCAGGAGTGGCTACACTATGTAAGGCAGGGAAACCCCACAACTCTGTTCTTCAGGAGGGCCCAGAGGATACTGTGTTTACCCAAGCGATAAACAGCACACTGTAGAGAGGCTGCTGAATGTCTGCCTCAGAGGCTATGGCACTAATCAAGGTGCAAGGAAACTGGTCTGGACAAGGGAGGATATGGTGGAAGTGGTGAGAAGCAGGTAGATTCTAGAATGATGAGATTTGACAGGTTGGATGTGAGGTGTGAGAGAGGAGTCACAGATGACTGTAAGGTTTGGGGGCTGAGCAGCAGAAGGTGGAAGGTACATTTACTGGCATGGAAAGAACTGTAAGGACAGGAGATTTGTGAGTGTCAAAACCCAAAATTCAACTGAGCGTTTTATTTGCTTTATTCAATGATTTGTGGGTCAGGCAGCATCCAATCTAGCAGATAGACAGGACCTCTGAGGAGCTGCACAAAATGAGAATTATAGGCAGAAGGGAGAGGAACAAGGAGGTTATACTGGGCAAAAAAACAGGCCGGTTGTTGCAAGGTACTTTCCTTTCAGGGATGGCAGGGGTCCATGAGGCAGATTATCTAACTAGTGCTGATCAGGCAATTCCTGATTGACTGGTTTAAGATTCCATTTCTGGGAGAGCTGAAACTATAATTAAGTCTAATTAAGTCGTGATTTGGAGATGTGGGGCTTATGCTAAGTAAGCAGCTCCATTTGGGGCCGTTGTCTTATTTTTAACATGGGGAAATCAGGAGTTCTGTTAAGAGTGAGAAGTGTGTTAGGCATTTGGATAGAGATTGTGAGTAGACAGTTCAGTATGTGTGTTTGGAGTACAAGAAAGGTCTGAGTACAGAGATAGAAACTTAGGAGTTATTAGTTTATGGGTGTATAGGCCATTCATGGGATTGGATGACATCACCTAGGGATTAGGTGTAGATACAGAAGGGGTCAGAGACTCAGAGCCCCAGAGCATTCCAACATTTGGGAGATGAGAGAGAAGAGAAAGCCAGGGTCTGTCACAGAAATGAGACAGAGAGACACAGACAGGTATCTGTGAAGGGGGGAAGAGACCAGGCCATAACAAGGGGAGTTTTTGGTAGTATCATCTGATGTCATGAGCTTCAGAGCTGGAGGTTTTAAAGAATATTGAGAGAATGTTTTTTGGTAGAGGCTTTGTGACAGGATTAAGAACAGGAGCAGCTGAGCTCTCAGGGTGCAGCCAGGCAGGGTTCACATGTAACAAGTCATGAACAAGTTCAGATACAACCAGAGAAGAGGTTGGGCATGCAGGGATTTTAGGGATGGTGGATAGTGAGATTTCTCCTTTCCTATGCCTGCCACACCCCCTTTTAGGTCACCAAAGAGATTCCAGTAATTTTCCAGATCATTGCTCTCCTGCACCTACCCCCGTCTTTCCAAGAGAATGCCTCAGTCAGACTTATTCCTGGACTTTGGTAAAGACAAATTCTGAAGACAGGAGAGACATAGACCAAAAGGGGTGTGTGTGTGTGTGTGTGGAAAGGATTTAAGAAGGGATTAAGTCATTAAATAGCTAGGAGTGGAAGAGGTCATGGGAATGTGTCGGGGGTGAGGTGGGGAATGGGGTTGTTGGGAAAGAAAGGGAATGGGGATTTGGTAAAGAAAAGATCTAGATTGATTTAGATGATTTAGATTCTTGTGGGGCTGGAGGGAATTGGGATAGAGAAAAGAGAATACGAGAAGTCCTGCAGGGGTTGTGAATTGGACTCCTTTAAATATCAAGACACGAGGAACAAATGAGAGTCCTCCTCAATAAAATCTTTGTTGAACTGCACTCCTTCAGTGCAACAGTGGTTTGGGGCTGGGCATGTGGGTATTGACTAGGGTAGGGTTTTGTTTTGTGTGTGTGTGTGTTTTTTAAGTTTATGTATTTATTCTGAGAGAGAAAGCATGAGTAAGGGAGGGGCAGAGAGAGGGGGAGAGAGAGAGAATCCTAAGCATGCTCTGCACTATCAGCACAGAGCCCATTTCGGGGCTGAAACTCATGAACCGTGAGATCAGGACCTGAGTCAAAGTTGATGCCTAACCACCTGAGCCACCCAGGTGCCCCTGACTAGGGTAGGGTTTAAGGTAGATAAGGATACTTGGACTCTACCTATTGATTCAGGACAAGGTTCTGGCCCCCTGGAAGAGATAACAACCAGATAGGCAATCCTTACAGAATACTACCATGAAAGGCTTATCCAAGCCTATTCATTCATTCATTCATTCATTCATCTACCCATACGTTCAATCAATGAACCAATCAGTCAATTCCTAGAATGTCAGCTCCAGGACATACGGACTGTCTCATTTTCTCTTACATCTCTAGCACCTAGATGAGTGTTTATTCATTCATACCACAAACATGTATCGTGGGCCTGGTTTACGGCAGCCCCTGTGCCAAATACTGCTTTATGCTGGTGTATAAAGTAGGCATCTTCTTGTGCTGCCCTTAGGACCTTACTCTGTAATGGAGTCACAAATGAACAAATACATTTATAATTACAAGTTGTGGTTTTGATAAATGCTATAAAGGAAATGTACATGATGGTGGGATAAACAGTAAGGAATGACTTGAATTAGATTGGTTAAAGTAGGTGTCTCTGAGAAGAATCATTTATGCTTAAGCCTGAGACACGGCTACCCACGGTGGTGACAGAAGGAATATTTACTTTCTAAGCGAAGACAACAGCACATGTAAAGGACGTTAAGGACCAAAAGATCTTCATAGTTTTTGAGGAGCTGAAAGAAAGCCCATAGAGTTATTTACTGCTAAGAAATAAGAATTTAACCAGGTCTTACTGACACTTTCCCCCTAAATGCTTCTTTAGAATAGATATTAATGAATGTTCCATAACAAAAAGTAATGCCAGCAATAAGTTTTCTTTTAGCATTGAGAAAATATTTAATATTTATAGTAATTAGTTTATTATTTGCCTTTTATTTTGGTTTATGGTATTTATCCACATACTGAAACAAATCTTTTTTTTCTTTTTTTTGTTGTTATATAGTCATAT